>NC_086125.1:0-320000 GCF_963921235.1 Mobula hypostoma
TTCAGGGTATGAGTTTCAGGGCATGAGATTCAGGGCAGGAGTTTCACTGCATGAGATTCAGGGCAGAAGTTTCAGGGCTTGAGATTCAGGGCAGGAGTTTCAGGGCATGAGATTCAGGGCATGAGTTTCAGGGCATGAGATTCAGGGCAGGAGTTTCAGGGCATGAGATTCAGGGCATGAGTTTCAGACCAGGAGTTTCAAGGCATGAGATTCAGGGCAGTAGTTTCAGGGCTTGAGATTCAGGGCATGAGTTTCAGGGCATGAGATTCAGGGCATGAGATTCAGGGCAGGAGTTTCAGGGCATGAGATTCAGGGCATGAGTTTCAGGGCAGGAGATTCAGGGCAGGAGTTTCAGGGCATGAGATTCAGGGCATGAGTTTCAGGGCAGGAGATTCAGGGCAGGAGTTTCAGGGCATGAGTTTCAGGGCATGAGATTCAGGGCAGGAGTTTCAGGGCATGAGATTCAGGGCAGAAGTTTCAGGGCTTGAGATTCAGGGCAGGAGTTTCAGGGCATGAGATTCAGGGCATGAGTTTCAGGGCATGAGATTCAGGGCAGGAGTTTCAGGGCATGAGATTCAGGGCATGAGTTTCAGACAAGGAGTTTCAAGGCATGAGATTCAGGGCATGAGTTTCAGACCAGGAGTTTCAAGGCATGAGATTCAGGGCATGAGATTCAGGGCAGGAGTTTCAGGGCAGGAGATTCAGGGCTGTGGTTTCAGGGCAGGAGATTCAGGGCAGGAGTTTCAGGGCATGAGATTCAGGGCATGAGTTTCAGACACGGAGTTTCAAGGCATGAGATTCAGGGCAGTAGTTTCAGTGCTTGAGATTCAGGGCATGAGTTTCAGGGCATGAGATTCAGGGCATAAAATTCAGGGCAGGAGATTCAGGGCATGAGTTTCAGGCATGAGACTCAGGGCATGAGTTTCAGGGCAGGAGATTCAGGGTAGGAGTTAGCGGGCATGAGATTCAGCGCATGAGTTTTAGGGCAGGAGTTTCAGTGCAGGAGATTCAGGGTATGAGTTTCAGGGCATGAGATTCAGCGCATGAGTTTCAGGGCAGGAGATTCAGGGCAGGAGTTTCAGGGCATGAGTTTCAGGGCATGAGATTCAGGGCATGAGATTCAGGGCAGGAGTTTCACTGCATGAGATTCTGGGCAGCAGTTTCAGGGCTTGAGATTCAGGGCAGGAGTTTCAGGGCATGAGAATCAGGGCATGAGTTTCAGGGCATGAGATTCAGGGCAGGAGTTTCAGGGCATGAGTTTCAGGGCATGAGATTCAGGGCATGAGATTCAGGGCAGGAGTTTCACTGCATGAGATTCTGGGCAGCAGTTTCAGGGCTTGAGATTCAGGGCAGGAGTTTCACGGCATGAGATTCAGGGCATGAGTTTCAGGGCATGAGATTCAGAGCAGAAGTTTCAGGGCATGAGATTCAGGGCATGAGATTCAGACCAGGAGATTCAAGGCATGAGATTCAGGGCAGTAGTTTCAGGGCTTGAGATTCAGGGCATGAGTTTCAGGGCATGAGATTCAGGGCATGAGATTCAGGGCAGGAGATTCGGACAGCAGTTTCAGGGCAGGAGATGTAGGGCAGGAGATTCAGGGCATGAGATTCAGGGCATGAGTTTCCGACCAGGAGTTTCAAGGCATGATATTCAGGGCAGGAAATTCAGGGCAGGAGTTTGAGGGCATGATATTCAGGGCAGGAGATTCAGGGCATGAGTTTCAGGGATGAGATTCAGTGCATGATTTTCAGGGCAGGAGATTCAGGGTAGGAGTTTCGGGGCATGAGATTCAGGGCATGAGTTTTAGGGCAGGACTTTCAGTGCAGGAGATTCAGGGCATGAGTTTCAGGGCATGAGTTTCAGACCAGGAGTTTCAAGGCATGAGATTCAGGGCATGAGTTTCAGACCAGGAGTTTCAAGGCATGAGATTCAGGGCAGTAGTTTCAGGGCTTGAGATTCAGGGCAGGAGTTTCAGGGCATGAGATTCAGGACATGAGATTCAGGGCAGAAGTTTCAGGGTATGAGATTCAGGGCATGAGAATCAGGGCATGAGTTTCAGACCAGGAGTTTCAAGGCATGAGATTCAGGGCAGTATTTCCAGGGCTTGAGATTCAGGGCATGAGTTTCAGGGCATGAGATTCAGGGCATGAGATTCAGGGCATGAGATTCAGGGCATGAGTTTCAGGGCAGGAGATTCAGGGCTGGAGTTTCAGGGCATGAGTTTCAGGGCATGAGTTTCAGGGCAGGTTTGTCAGAGCAGGAGTTTCAAGGCATGAGATTCAAGGTAGTAGTTTCAGGGCTTGAGATTCAGAGCAGTAGTTTCAGGGCATGAGATTCAGGGAAGTAGTTTCAGGGCATGAGATTCAGGGCATGAGTTTCAGACCAGGAGTTTCAAGGCATGAGAATCAGGGCAGTCGTTTCAGGGCTTGAGATTCAGGGCATGAGTTTCAGGGCATGAGATTCAGGGCAGAAGTTACAGGGCATGAGATTCAGGGCATGAGTTTCAGGGCAGGTGTTTCAGAGCAGGAGTTTTAAGGCATGAGATTCAGGGCAGTAGTTTCAGGGCTTGAGATTCAGGGCATGAGATTCAGGGCCGTAGTTTCAGGGCTGGAGATTCAGGGCATGAGTTTCATTGCAAGAGATTCAGGGCATGAGATTCAGGGCATGAGATTCAGGGCATGAGTTTCAGGGCAGGAGATTCAGGGCAGGAGTTTCAGGGTATGAGTTTCAGGGCATGAGATTCAGGGCAGGAGTTTCACTGCATGAGATTCTGGGCAGAAGTTTCAGGGCTTGAGATTCAGGGCAGGAGTTTCAGGGCATGAGATTCAGGGCATGAGTTTCAGGGCATGAGATTCAGGGCAGAAGTTTCAGGGCATGAGATTCAGGGCATGAGTTTCAGACCAGGAGATTCAAGGCATGAGATTCAGGGCAGTAGTTTCAGGGCTTGAGATTCAGGGCATGAGTTTCAGGGCATGAGATTCAGGGCATGAGATTCAGGGCATGAGTTTCCGACCAGGAGTTTCAAGGCATGAGATTCAGGGCAGGAGATTCAGGACAGGAGTTTGAGGGCATGATATTCAGGGCAGGAGATTCAGGGCATGATTTTCAGGGCAGGAGATTCAGGGTAGGAGTTTCAGGGCATGAGATTCAGGGCATGAGATTCAGGGTAGGAGTTTCGGGGCATGAGATTCAGGGCATGAGTTTTATGGCAGGACTTTCAGTGCAGGAGATTCAGGGCATGAGTTTCAGGGCATGCGTTTCAGACCAGGAGTTTCAAGGCATGAGATTCAGGGCATGAGTTTCAGACCAGGAGTTTCAGGGCATGAGATTCAGGGCATGAGATTCAGGGCAGGAGTTTCAGGGCAGGCGATTCAGGGCTGTGATTTCAGGGCAGGAGATTCAGGGCAGGAGTTTCAAGGCATGAGATTCAGGGCATGAGTTTCAGACATGGAGTTTCAAGGCATGAGATTCAGGGCAGTAGTTTCAGGGCTTGAGATTCAGGGCATGAGTTTCAGGGCATGAGATTCAGGGCATAAAATTCAGGGCCGGAGATTCAGGGCATGAGTTTCAGGCATGAGACTCAGGGCATGAGTTTCAGGGCAGGAGATTCAGGGTAGGAGTTAGCGGGCATGAGATTCAGCGCATGAGTTTTAGGGCAGGAGTTTCAGTGCAGGAGATTCAGGGTATGAGTTTCAGGGCATGAGATTCAGCGCATGAGTTTCAGGGCAGGAGATTCAGGGCAGGAGTTTCAGGGCATGAGTTTCAGGGCATGAGATTCAGGGCATGAGATTCAGGGCAGGAGTTTCACTGCATGAGATTCTGGGCAGCAGTTTCAGGGCTTGAGATTCAGGGCAGGAGTTTCAGGGCATGAGAATCAGGGCATGAGTTTCAGGGCATGAGATTCAGGGCAGAAGTTTCAGGGCATGAGATTCAGGGCATGAGATTCAGACCAGGAGATTCAGGGCATGAGATTCAGGGCAGGAGATTCGGACAGCAGTTTCAGGGCAGGAGATGTAGGGCAGGAGTTTCAGGGCATGAGATTCAGGGCATGAGTTTCCGACCAGGAGTTTCAAGGCATGAGATTCAGGGCAGGAAATTCAGGACAGGAGTTTGAGGGCATGATATTCAGGGCAGGAGATTCAGGGCATGAGTTTCAGGGATGAGATTCAGGGCATGATTTTCAGGGCAGGAGATTCAGGGTAGGAGTTTCGGGGCATGAGATTCAGGGCATGAGTTTTAGGGCAGGACTTTCAGTGCAGGAGATTCAGGGCATGAGTTTCAGGGCATGAGTTTCAGACCAGGAGTTTCAAGGCATGAGATTCAGGGCATGAGTTTCAGACCAGGAGTTTCAAGGCATGAGATTCAGGGCAGTAGTTTCAGGGCTTGAGATTCAGGGCAGGAGTTTCAGGGCATGAGATTCAGGACATGAGATTCAGGGCAGAAGTTTCAGGGCATGAGATTCAGGGCATGAGATTCAGGGCATGAGTTTCAGACCAGGAGTTTCAAGGCATGAGATTCAGGGCAGTAGTTTCAGGGCTTGAGATTCAGGGCATGAGTTTCAGGGCATGAGATTCAGGGCATGAGATTCAGGGCATGAGATTCAGGGCATGAGTTTCAGGGCAGGAGATTCAGGGCAGGAGTTTCAGGGCATGAGTTTCAGGGCATGAGTTTCAGGGCAGGTGTTTCAGAGCAGGAGTTTTAAGGCATGAGATTCAGGGCAGTAGTTTCAGGGCATGAGATTCAGGGCAGTAGTTTCAGGGCATGAGATTCAGGGCAGTAGTTTCAGGGCATGAGATTCAGGGCATGAGTTTCAGACCAGGAGTTTCAAGGCATGAGAATCAGGGCAGTCGTTTCAGGGCTTGAGATTCAGGGCATGAGTTTCAGGGCATGAGATTCAGGGCATGAGATTCAGGGCAGAAGTTACAGGGCATGAGATTCAGGGCATGAGTTTCAGGGCAGGAGTTTCAGAGCAGGAGTTTCAGGGCATGAGATTCAGGGCAGTAGTTTCAGGGCTTGAGATTCAGGGCATGAGATTCAGGGCAGGAGTTTCAGGGCTGGAGATTCAGGGCATGAGTTTCAGGGCAAGAGATTCAGGGCATGAGATTCAGGGCATGAGATTCAGGGCATGAGTTTCAGACAGGGAGTTTCAAGGCATGAGATTCAGGGCAGTAGTTTCGGGGCTTGAGATTCAGGGCATGAGTTTCAGGGCATGAGATTCAGGGCATGAGATTCAGGGCCGGAGATTCAGGGCATGAGTTTCAGGCATGAGACTCAGGGCATGAGTTTCAGGGCAGGAGATTCAGGGTAGGAGTTAGCGGGCATGAGATTCAGGGCATGAGTTTCAGGGCAGGAGTTTCAGTGCAGGAGATTCAGGGCATGAGTTTCAGGGCATGAGATTCAGCGCATGAGTTTCAGGGCAGGAGATTCAGGGCAGGAGTTTCAGGGCATGAGTTTCAGGGCATGAGATTCAGGGCATGAGATTCAGGGCAGGAGTTTCACTGCATGAGATTCTGGGCAGCAGTTTCAGGGCTTGAGATTCAGGGCAGGAGTTTCAGGGCATGAGATTCAGGGCATGAGTTTCAGGGCATGAGATTCAGGGCAGAAGTTTCAGGGCATGAGATTCAGGGCATGAGTTTCAGACCAGGAGATTCAAGGCATGAGATTCAGGGCAGTAGTTTCAGGGCTTGAGATTCAGGGCATGAGTTTCAGGGCATGAGATTCAGGGCATGAGATTCAGGGCAGGAGATTCAGGGCAGGAGTTTCAGGGCATGAGATTCAGGGCATGAGTTTCAGGGCATGAGATTCAGGGCATGAGTTTCCGACCAGGAGTTTCAAGGCATGAGATTCATGGCAGGAGATTCAGGACAGGAGTTTCAGGGCATGATATTCAGGGCAGGAGATTCAGGGCATGAGTTTCAGGGCATGAGATTCAGGGCATGAGTTTCAGGGCAGGAGATTCAGGGCAGGAGTTTCAGGGCATGAGATTCAGGGCATGAGTTTCAGGGCAGGAGTTTCAGTGCAGGAGATTCAGGGCATGAGTTTCAGGGCAGGAGTTTCAGGGCATGAGATTCAGGGCATGAGTTTCAGGGCATGAGATTCAGGGCATGAGATTCAGGGCATGAGATTCAGGGCATGAGTTTCAGGGCAGGAGATTCAGGGCAGGAGTTTCAGGGCATGAGATTCAGGGCATGAGATTCAGGGCATGAGATTCAGGGCAGGAGTTTCAGGGCATGAGATTCAGGGCAGTAGTTTCAGGGCTTGAGATTCAGGGCAGGAGATTCAGGGCATGAGATTCAGGGCATGAGTTTCAGACCAGGAGTTTCAAGGCATGAGATTCAGGGCAGGAGATTCAGGGCAGGAGTTTGAGGGCATGATATTCAGGGCAGGAGATTCAGGGCATGAGTTTCAGGGATGAGATTCAGTGCATGATTTTCAGGGCAGGAGATTCAGGGCAGGAGTTTCAGGGCATGAGATTCAGGGCATGAGTTTTAGGGCAGGAGTTTCAGTGCAGGAGATTCAGGGCATGAGTTTCAGGGCATGAGTTTCAGACCAGGAGTTTCAAGGCATGAGATTCAGGGCATGAGTTTCAGACCAGGAGTTTCAAGGCATGAGATTCAGGGCAGTAGTTTCAGGGCTTGAGATTCAGGGCAGGAGTTTCAGGGCATGAGATTCAGGGCATGAGATTCAGGGCAGAAGTTTCAGGGCATGAGATTCAGGGCATGAGATTCAGGGCATGAGTTTCAGACCAGGAGTTTCAAGGCATGAGATTCAGGGCAGTATTTCCAGGGCTTGAGATTCAGGGCATGAGTTTCAGGGCATGAGATTCAGGGCATGAGATTCAGGGCATGAGTTTCAGGGCAGGAGATTCAGGGCTGGAGTTTCAGGGCATGAGTTTCAGGGCATGAGTTTCAGGGCAGGTTTGTCAGAGCATGAGTTTCAAGGCATAAGATTCAAGGTAGTAGTTTCAGGGCTTGAGATTCAGAGCAGTAGTTTCAGGCCATGAGATTCAGGGCAGTAGTTTCAGGGCATGAGATTCAGGGCATGAGTTTCAGACCAGGAGTTTCAAGGCATGAGAATCAGGGCAGTCGTTTCAGGGCTTGAGATTCAGGGCATGAGTTTCAGGGCATGAGATTCAGGGCATGAGATTCAGGGCAGAAGTTACAGGGCATGAGATTCAGGGCATGAGTTTCAGGGCAGGTGTTTCAGAGCAGGAGTTTTAAGGCATGAGATTCAGGGCAGTAGTTTCAGGGCTTGAGATTCAGGGCATGAGATTCAGGGCCGTAGTTTCAGGGCTGGAGATTCAGGGCATGAGTTTCATTGCAAGAGATTCAGGGCATGAGATTCAGGGCATGAGATTCAGGGCATGAGTTTCAGGGCAGGAGATTCAGGGCAGGAGTTTCAGGGTATGAGTTTCAGGGCATGAGATTCAGGGCAGGAGTTTCACTGCATGAGATTCTGGGCAGAAGTTTCAGGGCTTGAGATTCAGGGCAGGAGTTTCAGGGCATGAGATTCAGGGCATGAGTTTCAGGGCATGAGATTCAGGGCATGAGATTCAGGGCAGGAGTTTCAGGGCATGAGATTCAGGGCAGCAGTTTCAGGGCTTGAGATTCAGGGCAGGAGTTTCAGGGCATGAGATTCAGGGCATGAGTTTCAGGGCATGAGATTCAGGGCAGAAGTTTCAGGGCATGAGATTCAAGGCATGAGTTTCAGACCAGGAGATTCAAGGCATGAGATTCAGGGCAGTAGTTTCAGGGCTTGAGATTCAGGGCATGAGATTCAGGGCAGGAGATTCAGACAGCAGTTTCAGGGCAGGAGATTCAGGGCATGAGATTCAGGGCATGAGTTTCCGACCAGGAGTTTCAAGGCATGAAATTCAGGGCAGGAAATTCAGGACAGGAGTTTGAGGGCATGATATTCAGGGCAGGAGATTCAGGGCATGAGTTTCAGGGATGAGATTCAGGGCATGATTTTCAGGGCAGGAGATTCAGGGTAGGAGTTTCGGGGCATGAGATTCAGGGCATGAGTTTTAGGGCAGGACTTTCAGTGCAGGAGATTCAGGGCATGAGTTTCAGGGCATGAGTTTCAGACCAGGAGTTTCAAGGCATGAGATTCAGGGCATGAGTTTCAGACCAGGAGTTTCAAGGCATGAGATTCAGGGCAGTAGTTTCAGGGCTTGAGATTCAGGGCAGGAGTTTCAGGGCATGAGATTCAGGACATGAGATTCAGGGCAGAAGTTTCAGGGTATGAGATTCAGGGCATGAGAATCAGGGCATGAGTTTCAGACCAGGAGTTTCAAGGCATGAGATTCAGGGCAGTATTTCAGGGCTTGAGATTCAGGGCATGAGTTTCAGGGCATGAGATTCAGGGCATGAGATTCAGGGCATGAGTTTCAGGGCAGGAGATTCAGGGCTGGAGTTTCAGGGCATGAGTTTCAGGGCATGAGTTTCAGGGCAGGTTTGTCAGAGCATGAGTTTCAAGGCATAAGATTCAAGGTAGTAGTTTCAGGGCATGAGATTCAGGGCATGAGTTTCAGGGCATGAGATTCAGGGCATGAGATTCAGGGCAGAAGTTTCAGGGCATGAGATTCAGGGCATGAGTTTCAGGGCAGGAGATTCAGGGCAGGAGTTTCAGGGCATGAGATTCAGGGCAGTAGTTTCAGGGCTTGAGATTCAGGGCATGAGATTCAGGGCCGTAGTTTCAGGGCTGGAGATTCAGGGCATGAGTTTCATTGCAAGAGATTCAGGGCATGAGATTCAGGGCATGAGATTCAGGGCATGAGTTTCAGGGCAGGAGATTCAGGGCAGGAGTTTCAGGGTATGAGTTTCAGGGCATGAGATTCAGGGCAGGAGTTTCACTGCATGAGATTCTGGGCAGAAGTTTCAGGGCTTGAGATTCAGGGCAGGAGTTTCAGGGCATGAGATTCAGGGCATGAGTTTCAGGGCATGAGATTCAGGGCAGAAGTTTCAGGGCATGAGATTCAGGGCATGAGTTTCAGACCAGGAGATTCAAGGCATGAGATTCAGGGCAGTAGTTTCAGGGCTTGAGATTCAGGGCATGAGTTTCAGGGCATGAGATTCAGGGCATGAGATTCAGGGCATGAGTTTCCGACCAGGAGTTTCAAGGCATGAGATTCAGGGCAGGAGATTCAGGACAGGAGTTTGAGGGCATGATATTCAGGGCTGGAGATTCAGGGCATGATTTTCAGGGCAGGAGATTCAGGGCATGATTTTCAGGGCAGGAGATTCAGGGTAGGAGTTTCAGGGCATGAGATTCAGGGCATGAGATTCAGGGTAGGAGTTTCGGGGCATGAGATTCAGGGCATGAGTTTTATGGCAGGACTTTCAGTGCAGGAGATTCAGGGCATGAGTTTCAGGGCATGCGTTTCAGACCAGGAGTTTCAAGGCATGAGATTCAGGGCATGAGCTTCAGACCAGGAGTTTCATGGCATGAGATTCAGGGCATGAGATTCAGGGCAGGAGTTTCAGGGCAGGAGATTCAGGGCTGTGATTTCAGGGCAGGAGATTCAGGGCAGGAGTTTCAAGGCATGAGATTCAGGGCATGAGTTTCAGACATGGAGTTTCAAGGCATGAGATTCAGGGCAGTAGTTTCAGGGCTTGAGATTCAGGGCATGAGTTTCAGGGCATGAGATTCAGGGCATAAAATTCAGGGCAGGAGATTCAGGGCATGAGTTTCAGGCATGAGACTCAGGGCATGAGTTTCAGGGCAGGAGATTCAGGGTAGGAGTTAGCGGGCATGAGATTCAGCGCATGAGTTTTAGGGCAGGAGTTTCAGTGCAGGAGATTCAGGGTATGAGTTTCAGGGCATGAGATTCAGCGCATGAGTTTCAGGGCAGGAGATTCAGGGCAGGAGTTTCAGGGCATGAGTTTCAGGGCATGAGATTCAGGGCATGAGATTCAGGGCAGGAGTTTCACTGCATGAGATTCTGGGCAGCAGTTTCAGGGCTTGAGATTCAGGGCAGGAGTTTCAGGGCATGAGAATCAGGGCATGAGTTTCAGGGCATGAGATTCAGGGCAGAAGTTTCAGGGCATGAGATTCAAGGCATGAGTTTCAGACCAGGAGATTCAAGGCATGAGATTCAGGGCAGTAGTTTCAGGGCTTGAGATTCAGGGCATGAGTTTCAGGGCATGAGATTCAGGGCATGAGATTCAGGGCAGGAGATTCAGACAGCAGTTTCAGGGCAGGAGATTCAGGGCATGAGATTCAGGGCATGAGTTTCCGACCAGGAGTTTCAAGGCATGATATTCAGGGCAGGAGATTCAGGGCAGGAGTTTCAGGGCATGATATTCAGGGCAGGAGATTCAGGGCATGAGTTTCAGGGCATGAGATTCAGGGCATGAGTTTCAGGGCAGGAGATTCAGGGCAGGAGTTTCGGGGCATGAGATTCAGGGCATGAGTTTTAGGGCAGGACTTTCAGTGCAGGAGATTCAGGGCATGAGATTCAGGGCATGAGTTTCAGGGCAGGAGATTCAGGGCAGGAGTTTCAGGGTATGAGTTTCAGGGCATGAGATTCAGGGCAGGAGTTTCACTGCATGAGATTCTGGGCAGAAGTTTCAGGGCTTGAGATTCAGGGCAGGAGTTTCAGGGCATCAGATTCAGGGCATGAGTTTCAGGGCATGAGATTCAGGGCATGAGTTTCAGACCAGGAGATTCAAGGCATGAGATTCAGGGCAGTAGTTTCAGGGCTTGAGATTCAGGGCATGAGTTTCAGGGCATGAGATTCAGGGCATGAGATTCAGGGCATGAGTTTCCGACCAGGAGTTTCAAGGCATGAGATTCAGGGCAGGAGATTCAGGACAGGAGTTTGAGGGCATGAGATTCAGGGCAGGAGATTCAGGGCATGAGTTTCAGGGCATGAGATTCAGGGCAGGGCATGAGTTTCAGGGCAGGAGATTCAGGGCAGGAGTTTCAGGGCATGAGATTCAGGGCATGAGATTCAGGGCAGGAGTTTCAGGGCATGAGATTCAGGGCATGAGTTTTAGGGCAGGAGTTTCAGTGCAGGAGATTCAGGGCATGAGTTTCAGGGCATGAGATTCAGACCAGGAGTTTCAGGGCATGAGATTCAGGGCATGAGATTCAGGGCAGGAGTTTCAGGGCATGAGATTCAGGGCATGAGATTCAGGGCAGGAGTTTCAGGGCAGGAGATTCAGGGCATGAGATTCAGGGCATGAGTTTCAGGGCAGGAGATTCAGGGCAGGAGTTTCAGGGCATGAGTTTCAGGGCATGAGATTCAGGGCATGAGATTCAGGGCAGGAGTTTCAGGGCATGAGATTCAGGGCATGAGTTTCAGACCAGGAGATTCAAGGCATGAGATTCAGGGCAGTAGTTTCAGGGCTTGAGATTCAGGGCATGAGATTCAGGGCAGGAGATTCAGGGCAGCAGTTTCAGGGCAGGAGATTCAGGGCATGAGATTCAGGGCATGAGTTTCAGACCAGGAGTTTCAAGGCATGAGATTCAGGGCAGGAGATTCAGGGCAGGAGTTTCAGGGCATGATATTCAGGGCAGGAGATTCAGGGCATGAGTTTCAGGGCATGAGATTCAGGGCATGAGTTTCAGGGCAGGAGATTCAGGGTAGGAGTTTCGGGGCATGAGATTCAGGGCATGAGTTTTAGGGCAGGAGTTTCAGTGCAGGAGATTCAGGGCATGAGTTTCAGGGCATGAGTTTCAGACCAGGAGTTTCAAGGCATGAGATTCAGGGCATGAGTTTCAGACCAGGAGTTTCAAGGCATGAGATTCAGGGCAGTAGTTTCAGGGCTTGAGATTCAGGGCAGGAGTTTCAGGGCATGAGATTCAGGACATGAGATTCAGGGCAGAAGTTTCAGGGCATGAGATTCAGGGCATGAGATTCAGGGCATGAGTTTCAGACCAGGAGTTTCAAGGCATGAGATTCAGGGCAGTAGTTTCAGGGCTTGAGATTCAGGGCATGAGTTTCAGGGCATGAGATTCAGGGCATGAGATTCAGGGCATGAGTTTCAGGGCAGGAGATTCAGGGCAGGAGTTTCAGGGCATGAGTTTCAGGGCATGAGTTTCAGGGCAGGTTTGTCAGAGCAGGAGTTTCAAGGCATGAGATTCAAGGCAGTAGTTTCAGGGCTTGAGATTCAGGGCAGGAGTTTCAGGGCATGAGATTCAGGGCATGAGATTCAGGGCAGAAGTTACAGGGCATGAGATTCAGGGCATGAGTTTCAGGGCAGGTGTTTCAGGGCAGGAGTTTCAGGGCATGAGATTCAGGGCAGTAGTTTCAGGGCTTGAGATTCAGGGCATGAGATTCAGGGCCGTAGTTTCAGGGCTGGAGATTCAGGGCATGAGTTTCATTGCAAGAGATTCAGGGCATGAGATTCAGGGCATGAGATTCAGGGCATGAGTTTCAGGGCAGGAGATTCAGGGCAGGAGTTTCAGGGTATGAGTTTCAGGGCATGAGATTCAGGGCAGGAGTTTCACTGCATGAGATTCTGGGCAGAAGTTTCAGGGCTTGAGATTCAGGGCAGGAGTTTCAGGGCATGAGATTCAGGGCATGAGTTTCAGGGCATGAGATTCAGGGCAGAAGTTTCAGGGCATGAGATTCAGGGCATGAGTTTCAGACCAGGAGATTCAAGGCATGAGATTCAGGGCAGTAGTTTCAGGGCTTGAGATTCAGGGCATGAGTTTCAGGGCATGAGATTCAGGGCATGAGATTCAGGGCATGAGTTTCCGACCAGGAGTTTCAAGGCATGAGATTCAGGGCAGGAAATTCAGGACAGGAGTTTGAGGGCATGATATTCAGGGCAGGAGATTCAGGGCATGAGTTTCAGGGCAGGAGATTCAGGGCATGATTTTCAGGGCAGGAGATTCAGGGCAGGAGTTTCAGGGCATGAGATTCAGGGCATGAGATTCAGGGCAGGAGTTTCAGGGCATGAGATTCAGGGCATGAGTTTCAGGGCAGGAGTTTCAGTGCAGGAGATTCAGGGCATGAGTTTCAGGGCATGAGTTTCAGACCAGGAGTTTCAAGGCATGAGATTCAGGGCATGAGTTTCAGGGCAGGAGATTCAGGGCATGAGATTCAGGGCATGAGATTCAGGGCAGGAGTTTCAGGGCAGGAGATTCAGGGCATGAGATTCAGGGCATGAGTTTCATAGCAGGAGTTTCAAGGCATGAGATTCAGGGCAGGAGATTCAGGGCAGGAGTTTCAGGGCATGAGATTCAGGGCAGGAGATTCAGGGCATGAGTTTCAGGGCATGAGATTCAGGGCATGAGTTTCAGGGCAGGAGATTCAGGGCAGGAGTTTCAGGGCATGAGATTCAGGGCATGAGTTTCAGGGCAGGAGATTCAGGGCAGGAGATTCAGGGCATGAGATTCAGGGCATGAGTTTCAGGGCAGGAGATTCAGGGCAGGAGTTTCAGGGTATGAGTTTCAGGGCATGAGATTCAGGGCAGGAGTTTCACTGCATGAGATTCTGGGCAGAAGTTTCAGGGCTTGAGATTCAGGGCAGGAGTTTCAGGGCATCAGATTCAGGGCATGAGTTTCAGGGCATGAGATTCAGGGCATGAGTTTCAGACCAGGAGATTCAAGGCATGAGATTCAGGGCAGTAGTTTCAGGGCTTGAGATTCAGGGCATGAGTTTCAGGGCATGAGATTCAGGGCATGAGATTCAGGGCATGAGTTTCCGACCAGGAGTTTCAAGGAATGAGATTCAGGGCAGGAGATTCAGGACAGGAGTTTGAGGGCATGATATTCAGGGCTGGAGATCCAGGGCATGAGTTTCAGGGCAGGAGATTCAGGGCATGATTTTCAGGGCAGGAGATTCAGGACAGGAGTTTCAGGGCATGAGATTCAGGGCATGAGATTCAGGGCATGAGTTTCAGGGCAGGAGTTTCAGGGCAGGAGATTCAGGGCATGAGTTTCAGGGCATGAGTTTCAGACCAGGAGTTTCAAGGCATGAGATTCAGGGCATGAGTTTCAGGGCAGGAGTTTCAGGGCATGAGATTCAGGGCATGAGATTCAGGGCAGGAGTTTCAGGGCAGGAGATTCAGGGCATGAGATTCAGGGCATGAGTTTCAGGGCAGGAGTTTCAGGGCATGAGATTCAGGGCATGAGATTCAGGGCATGAGATTCAGGACAGGAGTTTCAGGGCATGAGATTCAGGGCAGGAGTTTCAGGGCATGAGATTCAGGGCATGAGTTTCAGGGCATGAGATTCAGGGCATGAGATTCATGGCAGGAGATTCAGGACAGGAGTTTCAGGGCATGATATTCAGGGCAGGAGATTCAGGGCATGAGTTTCAGGGCATGAGATTCAGGGCATGAGTTTCAGGGCAGGAGATTCAGGGCAGGAGTTTCAGGGCATGAGATTCAGGGCATGAGTTTCAGGGCAGGAGTTTCAGTGCAGGAGATTCAGGGCATGAGTTTCAGGGCATGAGTTTCAGGGCAGAAGTTTCAGGGCAAGAGATTCAGGGCATGAGATTCAGACCAAGAGTTTCAAGGCAAGAGATTCAGGGCAGTAGATTCAGGGCTTGAGATTCAGGGCATGAGTTTCAGGGCATGAGATTCAGGGCATGAGATTCAGGGCATGAGATTCAGGGCATGAGTTTCAGGGCAGGAGATTCAGGGCAGGAGTTTCAGGACTTGAGTTTCAGGGCATGAGTTTCAGGTCAGGTGATTCAGGGCAGTAGTATCAGGGCATGAGATTCAGGGCAGTAGTTTCAGGGCATGAGATTCAGGGCAGGAGTTTCAGGGCATGAGATTCAGGGCAGGAGTTTCAGGGCATGAGATTCAGGGCATGAGTTTCAGACCAGGAGTTTCAAGGCATGAGATTCAGGGCAGTAGTTTCAGGGCTTGAGATTCAGGGCATGAGTTTCAGGGCATGAGATTCAGGGCATGAGATTCAGGGCAGAAGTTTCAGGGCATGAGATTCAGGGCATGAGTTTCAGGGCAGGTGTTTCAGAGCAGGAGTTTTAAGGCATGAGATTCAGGGCAGTAGTTTCAGGGCTTGAGATTCAGGGCATGAGATTCAGGGCAGGAGTTTCAGGGCATGAGATTCAGGGCATGAGTTTCAGGGCATGAGATTCAGGGCATGAGATTCAGGGCATGAGATTCAGGGCATGAGTTTCAGGACAGGAGTTTCAAGGCATGAGATTCAGGGCAGTAGTTTCAGGGCTTGAGATTCAGGGCATGAGTTTCAGGGCATGAGATTCAGGGCATGAGATTCAGGGCAGGAGATTCAGGGCATGAGTTTCAGGGCAGGAGATTCAGGGCATGAGTTTCAGGGCATGAGATTCAGGGCATGAGTTTCAGGGCAGGAGTTTCAGTGCAGGAGATTCAGGGCATGAGTTTCAGGGCATGAGATTCAGGGCATGAGTTTCAGGGCAGGAGATTCAGGGCAGGAGTTTCAGGGCATGAGTTTCAGGGCATGAGATTCAGGGCATGAGATTCAGGGCAGGAGTTTCACTGCATGAGATTCTGGGCAGCAGTTTCAGGGCTTGAGATTCAGGGCAGGAGTTTCAGGGCATGAGATTCAGGGCATGAGTTTCAGGGCATGAGATTCAGGGCAGAAGTTTCAGGGCATGAGATTCAGGGCATGAGTTTCAGACCAGGAGATTCAAGGCATGAGATTCAGGGCAGTAGTTTCAGGGCTTGAGATTCAGGGCATGAGTTTCAGGGCATGAGATTCAGGGCATGAGATTCAGGGCAGGAGATTCAGACAGCAATTTCAGGGCAGGAGATGTAGGGCAGGAGTTTCAGGGCATGAGATTCAGGGCATGAGTTTCCGAACAGGAGTTTCAAGGCATGAGATTCAGGGCAGGAAATTCAGGACAGGAGTTTGAGGGCATGATATTCAGGGCAGGAGATTCAGGGCATGAGTTTCAGGGATGAGATTCAGGGCATGAGTTTCAGGGCAGGAGATTCAGGGTAGGAGTTTCAGGGCATGAGATTCAGGGCATGAGTTTCAGATCACGAGTTCCAGTGCAGGAGATTCAGGGCATGAGCTTCAGGTCATGAGTTTCAGACCAGGAGTTTCAAGGCATGAGATTCAGGGCATGAGTTTCAGGGCATGAGATTCAGGGCATGAGATTCAGGGCAGGAGATTCAGGGCATGAGTTTCAGGGCAGGAGATTCAGGGCAGGAGTTTCAGGGCATGAGATTCAGGGCATGAGTTTCAGGGCATGAGTTTCAGAGCAGGAGTTTCAAGGCATGAGATTCAGGGCAGTAGTTTCAGGGCTTGAGATTCAGGGCAGGAGTTTCAGGGCATGAGATTCAGGGCATGAGTTTCAGGGCATGAGTTTCAGACCAGGAGTTTCAAGGCATGAGATTCAGGGCAGTAGTTTCAGGGCTTGAGATTCAGGGCATGAGTTTCAGGGCATGAGATTCAGGGCATGAGATTCAGGGCAGAAGTTTCAGGGCATGAGATTCAGGGCATGAGTTTCAGGGCAGGAGTTTCAGGGCAGGAGTTTCAGGGCATGAGATTCAGGGCAGTAGTTTCAGGGCATGAGATTCAGGGCATGAGATTCAGGGCAGGAGTTTCAGGGCATGAGATTCAGGGCATGAGTTTCAGGGCATGAGATTCAGGGCATGAGATTCAGGGCAGGAGTTTCAGGGCATGAGATTCAGGGCATGAGTTTCAGACCAGGAGATTCAAGGCATGAGATTCAGGGCAGTAGTTTCAGGGCTTGAGATTCAGGGCATGAGTTTCAGGGCATGAGATTCAGGGCATGAGTTTCAGACCAGGAGTTTCAAGGCATGAGATTCAGGGCAGGAGATTCAGGACAGGAGTTTGAGGGCATGATATTCAGGGCAGGAGATTCAGGGCATGATTTTCAGGGCAGGAGATTCAGGGTAGGAGTTTCAGGGCATGAGATTCAGGGCATGAGATTCAGGGTAGGAGTTTCGGGGCATGAGATTCAGGGCATGAGTTTTATGGCAGGACTTTCAGTGCAGGAGATTCAGGGCATGAGTTTCAGGGCATGCGTTTCAGACCAGGAGTTTCAAGGCATGAGATTCAGGGCATGAGTTTCAGACCAGGAGTTTCATGGCATGAGATTCAGGGCATGAGATTCAGGGCAGGAGTTTCAGGGCAGGCGATTCAGGGCTGTGGTTTCAGGGCAGGAGATTCAGGGCAGGAGTTTCAAGGCATGAGATTCAGGGCATGAGTTTCAGACATGGAGTTTCAAGGCATGAGATTCAGGGCAGTAGTTTCAGGGCTTGAGATTCAGGGCATGAGTTTCAGGGCATGAGATTCAGGGCATAAAATTCAGGGCAGGAGTTTCAAGGCATGAGTTTCAGGGCAGGAGATTCAAGGTAGGAGTTAGGGGGCATGAGATTCAGCGCATGAGTTTTAGGGCAGGAGTTTCAGTGCAGGAGATTCAGGGTATGAGTTTCAGGGCATGAGATTCAGGGCATGAGTTTCAGGGCAGGAGATTCAGGGCAGGAGTTTCAGGGCATGAGTTTCAGGGCATGAGATTCAGGGCATGAGATTCAGGGCAGGAGTTTCACTGCATGAGATTCTGGGCAGCAGTTTCAGGGCTTGAGATTCAGGGCAGGAGTTTCAGGGCATGAGATTCAGGGCATGAGTTTCAGGGCATGAGATTCAGGGCAGAAGTTTCAGGGCATGAGATTCAGGGCATGAGTTTCAGACCAGGAGATTCAAGGCATGAGATTCAGGGCAGTAGTTTCAGGGCTTGAGATTCAGGGCATGAGTTTCAGAGCATGAGATTCAGGGCATGAGATTCAGGGCAGGAGATTCAGACAGCAGTTTCAGGGCAGGAGATGTAGGGCAGGAGATTCAGGGCATGAGATTCAGGGCATGAGTTTCAGACCAGGAGTTTCAAGGCATGAGATTCAGGGCAGGAGATTCAGGGCATGAGTTTCAGACCAGGAGTTTGAGGGCATGATATTCAGGGCAGGAGATTCAGGGCATGAGTTTCAGGGATGAGATTCAGGGCATGATTTTCAGGGCAGGAGATTCAGGGTAGGAGTTTCGGGGCATGAGATTCAGGGCATGAGTTTTAGGGCAGGACTTTCAGTGCAGGAGATTCAGGGCATGAGTTTCAGGGCATGAGTTTCAGACCAGGAGTTTCAAGGCATGAGATTCAGGGCATGAGTTTCAGACCAGGAGTTTCAAGGCATGAGATTCAGGGCAGTAGTTTCAGGGCTTGAGATTCAGGGCAGGAGTTTCAGGGCATGAGATTCAGGACATGAGATTCAGGGCAGAAGTTTCAGGGTATGAGATTCAGGGCATGAGAATCAGGGCATGAGTTTCAGACCAGGAGTTTCAAGGCATGAGATTCAGGGCAGTATTTCCAGGGCTTGAGATTCAGGGCATGAGTTTCAGGGCATGAGATTCAGGGCATGAGATTCAGGGCATGAGTTTCAGGGCAGGAGATTCAGGGCTGGAGTTTCAGGGCATGAGTTTCAGGGCATGAGTTTCAGGGCAGGTTTGTCAGAGCAGGAGTTTCAAGGCATGAGATTCAGGGCAGTAGTTTCAGGGCTTGAGATTCAGGGCATGAGTTTCAGGGCATGAGATTCAGGGCATGAGATTCAGGGCAGAAGTTTCAGGGCATGAGATTCAGGGCATGAGTTTCAGGGCAGGAGTTTCAGGGCAGGAGTTTCAGGGCATGAGATTCAGGGCAGTAGTTTCAGGGCTTGAGATTCAGGGCATGAGATTCAGGGCCGTAGTTTCAGGGCTGGAGATTCAGGGCATGAGTTTCATTGCAAGAGATTCAGGGCATGAGATTCAGGGCATGAGATTCAGGGCATGAGTTTCAGGGCAGGAGATTCAGGGCAGGAGTTTCAGGGTATGAGTTTCAGGGCATGAGATTCAGGGCAGGAGTTTCACTGCATGAGATTCTGGGCAGAAGTTTCAGGGCTTGAGATTCAGGGCAGGAGTTTCAGGGCATGAGATTCAGGGCATGAGTTTCAGGGCATGAGATTCAGGGCAGAAGTTTCAGGGCATGAGATTCAGGGCATGAGTTTCAGACCAGGAGATTCAAGGCATGAGATTCAGGGCAGTAGTTTCAGGGCTTGAGATTCAGGGCATGAGTTTCAGGGCATGAGATTCAGGGCATGAGATTCAGGGCATGAGTTTCCGACCAGGAGTTTCAAGGCATGAGATTCAGGGCAGGAGATTCAGGACAGGAGTTTGAGGGCATGATATTCAGGGCTGGAGATCCAGAGCATGATTTTCAGGGCAGGAGATTCAGGGCATGATTTTCAGGGCAGGAGATTCAGGGTAGGAGTTTCAGGGCATGAGATTCAGGGCATGAGATTCAGGGTAGGAGTTTCGGGGCATGAGATTCAGGGCATGAGTTTTATGGCAGGACTTTCAGTGCAGGAGATTCAGGGCATGAGTTTCAGGGCATGCGTTTCAGACCAGGAGTTTCAAGGCATGAGATTCAGGGCATGAGCTTCAGGGCAGGAGTTTCATGGCATGAGATTCAGGGCATGAGATTCAGACAGCAGTTTCAGGGCAGGAGATTCAGGGCATGAGATTCAGGGCATGAGTTTCCGACCAGGAGTTTCATGGCATGAGATTCAGGGCAGGAGATTCAGTGCAGGAGTTTCAGGGCATGAGATTCAGGGCAGGAGATTCAGGGCATGAGTTTCAGGGCATGAGATTCAGGGCATGAGTTTCAGGGCAGGAGATTCAGGGCAGGAGTTTCAGGGCATGAGATTCAGGGCATGAGTTTCAGGGCAGGACTTTCAGTGCAGGAGATTCAGGGCATGAGATTCAGGGCATGAGTTTCAGGGCAGGAGATTCAGGGCAGGAGTTTCAGGGTATGAGTTTCAGGGCATGAGATTCAGGGCAGGAGTTTCACTGCATGAGATTCAGGGCAGAAGTTTCAGGGCTTGAGATTCAGGGCAGGAGTTTCAGGGCATGAGATTCAGGGCATGAGTTTCAGGGCATGAGATTCAGGGCATGAGTTTCAGACCAGGAGATTCAAGGCATGAGATTCAGGGCAGTAGTTTCAGGGCTTGAGATTCAGGGCATGAGTTTCAGGGCATGAGATTCAGGGCATGAGATTCAGGGCATGAGTTTCAGACCAGGAGTTTCAAGGCATGAGATTCAGGGCAGGAGATTCAGGACAGGAGTTTGAGGGCATGATATTCAGGGCAGGAGATTCAGGGCATGAGTTTCAGGGCAGGAGATTCAGGGCATGAGTTTCAGGGCATGAGATTCAGGGCAGGAGTTTCAGGGCATGAGATTCAGGGCATGAGATTCAGGGCATGAGTTTCAGGGCAGGAGTTTCAGGGCAGGAGATTCAGGGCATGAGTTTCAGGGCATGAGATTCAGACCAGGAGTTTCAGGGCATGAGATTCAGGGCATGAGTTTCAGGGCAGGAGTTTCAGGGCATGAGATTCAGGGCATGAGATTCAGGGCAGGAGTTTCAGGGCAGGAGATTCAGGGCATGAGATTCAGGGCATGAGTTTCAGGGCAGGAGTTTCAGGGCATGAGATTCAGGGCATGAGATTCAGGGCATGAGATTCAGGGCAGCAGTTTCAGGGCATGAGATTCAGGGCAGGAGTTTCAGGGCATGAGATTCAGGGCATGAGTTTCAGGGCAGGAGTTTCAAGGCATGAGATTCATGGCAGGAGATTCAGGGCAGGAGTTTCAGGGCATGATATTCAGGGCAGGAGATTCAGGGCATGAGTTTCAGGGCATGAGATTCAGGGCATGAGTTTCAGGGCAGGAGATTCAGGGCAGGAGTTTCAGGGCATGAGATTCAGGGCATGAGTTTCAGGGCAGGAGTTTCAGTGCAGGAGATTCAGGGCATGAGTTTCAGGGCATGAGTTTCAGACCAGGAGTTTCAAGGCATGAGATTCAGGGCATGAGTTTCAGACCAGGAGTTTCAAGGCATGAGATTCAGGGCAGTAGTTTCAGGGCTTGAGATTCAGGGCATGAGTTTCAGGGCATGAGATTCAGGGCATGAGATTCAGGGCATGAGATTCAGGGCATGAGTTTCAGGGCAGGAGATTCAGGGCAGGAGTTTCAGGGCATGAGATTCAGGGCATGAGTTTCAGGGCAGGAGATTCAGGGCAGGAGTTTCAGGGCATGAGATTCAGGGCAGTAGTTTCAGGGCATGAGATTCAGGGCAGGAGTTTCAGGGCATGAGATTCAGGGCAGGAGTTTCAGGGCATGAGATTCAGGGCATGAGTTTCAGACCAGGAGTTTCAAGGCATGAGATTCAGGGCAGTAGTTTCAGGGCTTGAGATTCAGGGCATGAGTTTCAGGGCATGAGATTCAGGGCATGAGATTCAGGGCAGAAGTTTCAGGGCATGAGATTCAGGGCATGAGTTTCAGGGCAGGAGTTTCAGAGCAGGAGTTTCAAGGCATGAGATTCAGGGCAGTAGTTTCAGGGCTTGAGATTCAGGGCATGAGATTCAGGGCAGGAGTTTCAGGGCATGAGATTCAGGGCATGAGTTTCAGGGCATGAGATTCAGGGCATGAGATTCAGGGCATGAGATTCAGGGCATGAGTTTCAGACCAGGAGTTTCAAGGCATGAGATTCAGGGCAGTAGTTTCAGGGCTTGAGATTCAGGGCATGAGTTTCAGGGCATGAGATTCAGGGCATAAAATTCAGGGCCGGAGATTCAGGGCATGAGTTTCAGGCATGAGACTCAGGGCATGAGTTTCAGGGCAGGAGATTCAGGGTAGGAGTTAGCGGGCATGAGATTCAGCGCATGAGTTTCAGGGCAGGAGTTTCAGTGCAGGAGATTCAGGGCATGAGTTTCAGGGCATGAGATTCAGGGCATGAGTTTCAGGGCAGGAGATTCAGGGCAGGAGTTTCAGGGCATGAGTTTCAGGGCATGAGATTCAGGGCATGAGATTCAGGGCAGGAGTTTCACTGCATGAGATTCTGGGCAGCAGTTTCAGGGCTTGAGATTCAGGGCAGGAGTTTCAGGGCATGAGATTCAGGGCATGAGTTTCAGGGCATGAGATTCAGGGCAGAAGTTTCAGGGCATGAGATTCAGGGCATGAGTTTCAGACCAGGAGATTCAAGGCATGAGATTCAGGGCAGTAGTTTCAGGGCTTGAGATTCAGGGCATGAGTTTCAGGGCATGAGATTCAGGGCATGAGATTCAGGGCAGGAGATTCGGACAGCAGTTTCAGGGCAGGAGATGTAGGGCAGGAGTTTCAGGGCATGAGATTCAGGGCATGAGTTTCCGACCAGGAGTTTCAAGGCATGAGATTCAGGGCAGGAGATTCAGGGCAGGAGTTTCAGGGCATGATATTCAGGGCAGGAGATTCAGGGCATGAGTTTCAGGGCATGAGATTCAGGGCATGAGTTTCAGGGCAGGAGATTCAGGTCAGGAGTTTCAGGGCATGAGATTCAGGGCATGAGTTTCAGGGCAGGAGTTTCAGTGCAGGAGATTCAGGGCATGAGATTCAGGGCATCAGTTTCAGACCAGGAGTTTCAAGGCATGAGATTCAGGGCATGAGTTTTAGGGCATGAGATTCAGGGCATGAGATTCAGGGCATGAGATTCAGGGCATGAGTTTCAGGGCAGGAGATTCAGGGCAGGAGTTTCAGGGCATGAGATTCAGGGCATGAGATTCAGGGCAGGTTTGTCAGAGCAGGAGTTTCAAGGCATGAGATTCAAGGTAGTAGTTTCAGGGCTTGAGATTCAGGGCAGGAGTTTCAGGGCATGAGATTCAGGGCATGAGTTTCAGGGCATGAGTTTCAGACCAGGAGTTTCAAGGCATGAGATTCAGGGCAGTAGTTTCAGGGCTTGAGATTCAGGGCATGAGTTTCAGGGCATGAGATTCAGGGCATGAGATTCAGGGCAGAAGTTTCAGGGCATGAGATTCAGGGCATGAGTTTCAGGGCAGGAGTTTCAGGGCAGGAGTTTCAGGGCATGAGATTCAGGGCAGTAGTTTCAGGGCTTGAGATTCAGGGCATGAGATTCAGGGCAGGAGTTTCAGGGCATGAGATTCAGGGCATGAGTTTCAGGGCATGAGATTCAGGGCATGAGATTCAGGGCAGAAGTTTCAGGGCATGAGATTCAGGGCATGAGTTTCAGACCAGGAGTTTCAAGGCATGAGATTCAGGGCAGTAGTTTCAGGGCTTGAGATTCAGGGCATGAGTTTCAGGGCATGAGATTCAGGGCATGAGTTTCCGACCAGGAGTTTCAAGGCATGAGATTCAGGGCAGGAGATTCAGGACAGGAGTTTGAGGGCATGATATTCAGGGCAGGAGATTCAGGGCATGATTTTCAGGGCAGGAGATTCAGGGCAGGAGTTTCAGGGCATGAGATTCAGGGCATGAGATTCAGGGCAGGAGTTTCAGGGCATGAGATTCAGGGCATGAGTTTTATGGCAGGACTTTCAGTGCAGGAGATTCAGGGCATGAGTTTCAGGGCATGAGTTTCAGACCAGGAGTTTCAAGGCATGAGATTCAGGGCATGAGTTTCAGACCAGGAGTTTCATGGCATGAGATTCAGGGCATGAGATTCAGGGCAGGAGTTTCAGGGCAGGAGATTCAGGGCTGTGGTTTCAGGGCAGGAGATTCAGGGCAGGAGTTTCAGGGCATGAGATTCAGGGCATGAGTTTCAGACATGGAGTTTCAAGGCATGAGATTCAGGGCAGTAGTTTCAGGGCTTGAGATTCAGGGCATGAGTTTCAGGGCATGAGATTCAGGGCATAAAATTCAGGGCAGGAATTCAAGGCATGAGTTTCAGGGCAGGAGATTCAGGGTAGGAGTTAGGGGGCATGAGATTCAGGGCATGAGTTTTAGGGCAGGAGTTTCAGTGCAGGAGATTCAGGGTATGAGTTTCAGGGCATGAGATTCAGGGCATGAGTTTCAGGGCAGGAGATTCAGGGCAGGAGTTTCAGGGCATGAGTTTCAGGGCATGAGATTCAGGGCATGAGATTCAGGGCAGGAGTTTCACTGCATGAGATTCTGGGCAGCAGTTTCAGGGCTTGAGATTCAGGGCAGGAGTTTCAGGGCATGAGATTCAGGGCATGAGTTTCAGGGCATGAGATTCAGGGCAGAAGTTTCAGGGCATGAGATTCAGGGCATGAGTTTCAGACCAGGAGATTCAAGGCATGAGATTCAGGGCAGTAGTTTCAGGGCTTGAGATTCAGGGCATGAGTTTCAGGGCATGAGATTCAGGGCATGAGATTCAGGGCATGAGATTCAAGGGTTCAGGCAGTTCAGGGCATGAGATTCAGGGCATGAGTTTCAGGGCAGAGATTCAGGGCATGAGATTCAGGGCATGAGTTTCAGGGCATGAGATTCAGGGCATGAGATTCATGGCAGGAGATTCAGGACAGGAGTTTCAGGGCATGATATTCAGGGCAGGAGATTCAGGGCATGAGTTTCAGGGCATGAGATTCAGGGCATGATTTTCAGGGCAGGAGATTCAGGGTAGGAGTTTCAGGGCATGAGATTCAGGGCATGAGTTTCAGTGCAGGAGATTCAGGGCATGAGATTCAGGGCATGAGTTTCAGACCAGGAGTTTCAGGGCATGAGATTCAGGGCATGAGTTTCAGACCAGGAGTTTCAAGGCATGAGATTCAGGGCAGTAGTTTCAGGGCTTGAGATTCAGGGCAGGAGTTTCAGGGCATGAGATTCAGGGCATGAGATTCAGGGCAGGAGTTTCAGGGCATGAGATTCAGGGCATGAGATTCAGGGCATGAGTTTCAGACCAGGAGTTTCAAGGCATGAGATTCAGGGCAGTAGTTTCAGGGCTTGAGATTCAGGGCATGAGTTTCAGGGCATGAGATTCAGGGCATGAGATTCAGGGCATGAGATTCAGGGCATGAGTTTCAGGGCAGGAGATTCAGGGCAGGAGTTTCAGGACATGAGTTTCAGGGCATGAGTTTCAGGGCAGGTTTGTCAGAGCAGGAGTTTCAGGGCATGAGATTCAGGGCAGTAGTTTCAGGGCAGGAGATTCAGGGCAGGAGTTTCAGGGCATGAGATTCAGGGCAGTAGTTTCAGGGCATGAGATTCAGGGCATGAGTTTCAGACCAGGAGTTTCAAGGCATGAGATTCAGGGCAGTAGTTTCAGGGCTTGAGATTCAGGGCATGAGTTTCAGGGCATGAGATTCAGGGCATGAGATTCAGGGCAGAAGTTTCAGGGCATGAGATTCAGGGCATGAGTTTCAGGGCAGGAGTTTCAGAGCAGGAGTTTCAAGGCATGAGATTCAGGGCAGTAGTTTCAGGGCTTGAGATTCAGGGCATGAGATTCAGGGCAGGAGTTTCAGGGCAGGAGATTCAGGGCATGAGTTTCAGGGCATGAGATTCAGGGCATGAGATTCAGGGCATGAGTTTCAGACAAGGAGTTTCAAGGCATGAGATTCAGGGCAGTAGTTTCAGGGCTTGAGATTCAGGGCATGAGTTTCAGGGCATGAGATTCAGGGCATGAGTTTCAGGGCATGAGATTCAGGGCATGAGTTTCAGGGCATGAGATTCAGGGCATGAGTTTCAGGGCAGGAGATTCAGGGCAGGAGTTTCAGGGCATGAGATTCAGGGCATGAGTTTCAGGGCAGGAGTTTCAGGGCAGGAGATTCAGGGCATGAGTTTCAGGGCATGAGATTCAGGGCATGAGTTTCAGGGCAGGAGATTCAGGGCAGGAGTTTCAGGGCATGAGTTTCAGGGCATGAGATTCAGGGCATGAGATTCAGGGCAGGAGTTTCACTGCATGAGATTCTGGGCAGCAGTTTCAGGGCTTGAGATTCAGGGCAGGAGTTTCAGGGCATGAGATTCAGGGCATGAGTTTCAGGGCATGAGATTCAGGGCAGAAGTTTCAGGGCATGAGATTCAGGGCATGAGTTTCAGACCAGGAGATTCAAGGCATGAGATTCAGGGCAGTAGTTTCAGGGCTTGAGATTCAGGGCATGAGTTTCAGGGCATGAGATTCAGGGCATGAGATTCAGGGCAGGAGATTCAGGACAGCAGTTTCAGGGCAGGAGATTCAGGGCAGGAGTTTCAGGGCATGAGATTCAGGGCATGAGTTTCCGACCAGGAGTTTCAAGGCATGATATTCAGGGCAGGAAATTCAGGGCAGGAGTTTGAGGGCATGATATTCAGGGCAGGAGATTCAGGGCATGAGTTTCAGGGATGAGATTCAGGGCATGATTTTCAGGGCAGGAGATTCAGGGCAGGAGTTTCAGGGCATGAGATTCAGGGCATGAGTTTCAGGGCAGGACTTTCAGTGCAGGAGATTCAGGGCATGAGTTTCAGGGCATGAGTTTCAGACCAGGAGTTTCAAGGCATGAGATTCAGGGCATGAGTTTCAGACCAGGAGTTTCAAGGCATGAGATTCAGGGCAGTAGTTTCAGGGCTTGAGATTCAGGGCAGGAGTTTCAGGGCATGAGATTCAGGACATGAGATTCAGGGCAGAAGTTTCAGGGCATGAGATTCAGGGCATGAGATTCAGGGCATGAGTTTCAGACCAGGAGTTTCAAGGCATGAGATTCAGGGCAGTAGTTTCAGGGCTTGAGATTCAGGGCATGAGTTTCAGGGCATGAGATTCAGGGCATGAGATTCAGGGCATGAGATTCAGGGCATGAGTTTCAGGGCAGGAGATTCAGGGCTGGAGTTTCAGGGCATGAGTTTCAGGGCATGAGTTTCAGGGCAGGTTTGTCAGAGCAGGAGTTTCAAGACATAAGATTCAAGGTAGTAGTTTCAGGGCTTGAGATTCAGAGCAGTAGTTTCAGGCCATGAGATTCAGGGCAGTAGTTTCAGGGCATGAGATTCAGGGCATGAGTTTCAGACCAGGAGTTTCAAGGCATGAGAATCAGGGCAGTCGTTTCAGGGCTTGAGATTCAGGGCATGAGTTTCAGGGCATGAGATTCAGGGCATGAGATTCAGGGCAGAAGTTACAGGGCATGAGATTCAGGGCATGAGTTTCAGGGCAGGAGTTTCAGAGCAGGAGTTTCAGGGCATGAGATTCAGGGCAGTAGTTTCAGGGCTTGAGATTCAGGGCATGAGATTCAGGGCAGGAGTTTCAGGGCAGGAGATTCAGGGCATGAGTTTCAGGGCATGAGATTCAGGGCATGAGATTCAGGGCATGAGATTCAGGGCATGAGTTTCAGGACAGGAGTTTCAAGGCATGAGATTCAGGGCAGTAGTTTCAGGGCTTGAGATTCAGGGCATGAGTTTCAGGGCATGAGATTCAGGGCATGAGATTCAGGGCAGGAGTTTCAGGGCATGAGTTTCAGGGCAGGAGATTCAGGGCAGGAGTTTCAGGGCATGAGATTCAGGGCATGAGTTTCAGGGCAGGAGTTTCAGGGCAGGAGATTCAGGGCATGAGTTTCAGGGCATGAGATTCAGGGCATGAGTTTCAGGGCAGGAGATTCAGGGCAGGAGTTTCAGGGCATGAGTTTCAGGGCATGAGATTCAGGGCATGAGATTCAGGGCAGGAGTTTCACTGCATGAGATTCTGGGCAGCAGTTTCAGGGCTTGAGATTCAGGGCAGGAGTTTCAGGGCATGAGATTCAGGGCATGAGTTTCAGGGCATGAGATTCAGGGCAGAAGTTTCAGGGCATGAGATTCAGGGCATGAGTTTCAGACCAGGAGATTCAAGGCATGAGATTCAGGGCAGTAGTTTCAGGGCATGAGATTCAGGGCATGAGATTCAGGGCAGGAGTTTCAGGGCATGAGATTCAGGGCATGAGATTCAGGGCATGAGTTTCAGACCAGGAGTTTCAAGGCATGAGATTCAGGGCAGTAGTTTCAGGGCTTGAGATTCAGGGCATGAGTTTCAGGGCATGAGATTCAGGGCATGAGATTCAGGGCATGAGATTCAGGGCATGAGTTTCAGGGCAGGAGATTCAGGGCATGAGTTTCAGGGCATGAGTTTCAGGGCATGAGTTTCAGGGCATGAGATTCAGGGCAGGAGTTTCAGGGCATGAGATTCAGGGCATGAGTTTCAGGGCATGAGATTCAGGGCAGGAGTTTCAGGGCATGAGATTCAGGGCATGAGTTTCAGGGCAGGAGATTCAGGGCAGGAGTTTCAGGGCATGAGATTCAGGGCATGAGATTCAGGGCATGAGTTTCAGACCAGGAGTTTCAAGGCATGAGATTCAGGGCAGTAGTTTCAGGGCTTGAGATTCAGGGCATGAGTTTCAGGGCATGAGATTCAGGGCATGAGATTCAGGGCAGGAGTTTCAGGGCATGAGATTCAGGGCATGAGTTTCAGGGCAGGAGTTTCAGAGCAGGAGTTTCAAGGCATGAGATTCAGGGCAGTAGTTTCAGGGCTTGAGATTCAGGGCATGAGATTCAGGGCAGGAGTTTCAGGGCAGGAGATTCAGGGCATGAGTTTCAGGGCATGAGATTCAGGGCATGAGATTCAGGGCATGAGATTCAGGGCATGAGTTTCAGGACAGGAGTTTCAAGGCATGAGATTCAGGGCAGTAGTTTCAGGGCTTGAGATTCAGGGCATGAGTTTCAGGGCATGAGATTCAGGGCATGAGATTCAGGGCAGGAGTTTCAGGGCATGAGTTTCAGGGCAGGAGATTCAGGGTAGGAGTTAGCGGGCATGAGATTCAGGGCATGAGATTCAGGGCAGCAGATTCAGTGCAGGAGATTCAGGGCATGAGTTTCAGGGCATGAGATTCAGGGCATGAGTTTCAGGGCAGGAGATTCAGGGCAGGAGTTTCAGGGCATGAGTTTCAGGGCATGAGATTCAGGGCATGAGATTCAGGGCAGGAGTTTCACTGCATGAGATTCTGGGCAGCAGTTTCAGGGCTTGAGATTCAGGGCAGGAGTTTCAGGGCATGAGATTCAGGGCATGAGTTTCAGGGCATGAGATTCAGGGCAGAAGTTTCAGGGCATGAGATTCAGGGCATGAGTTTCAGACCAGGAGATTCAAGGCATGAGATTCAGGGCAGTAGTTTCAGGGCTTGAGATTCAGGGCATGAGTTTCAGGGCATGAGATTCAGGGCATGAGATTCAGGGCAGGAGATTCAGGACAGCAGTTTCAGGGCAGGAGATTCAGGGCAGGAGTTTCAGGGCATGAGATTCAGGGCATGAGTTTCAGACCAGGAGTTTCAAGGCATGAGATTCAGGGCAGGAGATTCAGGGCAGGAGATTCAGGGCATGAGATTCAGGGCAGGAGATTCAGGGCATGAGTTTCAGGGCATGAGATTCAGGGCATGAGTTTCAGGGCAGGAGATTCAGGGCAGGAGTTTCAGGGCATGAGATTCAGGGCATGAGTTTCAGGGCAGGAGTTTCAGGGCAGGAGATTCAGGGCATGAGTTTCAGGGCAGGAGTTTCAAGGCATGAGATTCAGGGCATGAGTTTCAGGGCATGAGATTCAGGGCATGAGATTCAGGGCATGAGATTCAGGGCATGAGTTTCAGGGCATGATATTAAGGGCAGGAGTTTCAGGGCACGAGATGCAGGGCATGAGTTTCAGGGCAGTAGTTCAGAGCAGGAGTTTCATGGCATGAGATTCAGGGCAGTAGTTTCAGGGCTTGAGATTCAGGGCAGGAGTTTCAGGGCATGAGATTCAGGGCAGAAGTTTCAGGGCATGAGATTCAGGGCATGAGTTTCAGACCAGGAGTTTCAAGGCATGAGATTCAGGGCAGTAGTTTCAGGGCTTGAGATTCAGGGCATGAGTTTCAGGGCATGAGATTCAGGGCATGAGATTCAGGGCAGAAGTTTCAGGGCATGAGATTCAGGGCATGAGTTTCAGGGCAGGAGTTTCAGGGCAGGAGTTTCAGGGCATGAGATTCAGGGCAGTAGTTTCAGGGCTTGAGATTCAGGGCATGAGATTCAGGGCAGGAGTTTCAGGGCTGGAGATTCAGGGCATGAGTTTCAGGGCATGAGATTCAGGGCATGAGATTCAGGGCATGAGATTCAGGGCAGGAGTTTCAGGGCATGAGATTCAGGGCATGAGTTTCAGACCAGGAGTTTCAAGGCATGAGATTCAGGGCAGTAGTTTCAGGGCTTGAGATTCAGGGCATGAGTTTCAGGGCATGAGATTCAGGGCATGAGTTTCAGGACTGGAGTTTCAAGGCATGAGATTCAGGGCAGGAGATTCAGGACAGGAGTTTCAGGGCATGAGATTCAGGGCAGGAGATTCAGGGCATGATTTTCAGGGCAGGAGATTCAGGGCAGGAGTTTCAGGGCATGAGATTCAGGGCATGAGATTCAGGGTAGGAGTTTCGGGGCATGAGATTCAGGGCATGAGTTTTATGGCAGGACTTTCAGTGCAGGAGATTCAGGGCATGAGTTTCAGGGCATGAGTTTCAGACCAGGAGTTTCAAGGCATGAGATTCAGGGCATGAGTTTCAGACCAGGAGTTTCAAGGCATGAGATTCAGGGCATGAGATTCAGGGCAGGAGATTCAGGGCAGGAGATTCAGGGCTGTGGTTTCAGGGCAGGAGATTCAGGGCAGGAGTTTCAAGGCATGAGATTCAGGGCATGAGTTTCAGACAGGGAGTTTCAAGGCATGAGATTCAGGGCAGTAGTTTCAGGGCTTGAGATTCAGGGCATGAGTTTCAGGGCATGAGATTCAGGGCATAAAATTCAGGGCAGGAGTTTCAAGGCATGAGTTTCAGGGCAGGAGATTCAAGGTAGGAGTTAGGGGGCATGAGATTCAGGGCATGAGATTCAGGGCAGGAGTTTCAGGGCAGGAGATTCAGGGTATGAGTTTCAGGGCATGAGATTCAGGGCATGAGTTTCAGGGCAGGAGATTCAGGGCAGGAGTTTCAGGGCATGAGTTTCAGGGCATGAGATTCAGGGCATGAGATTCAGGGCAGGAGTTTCACTGCATGAGATTCTGGGCAGCAGTTTCAGGGCTTGAGATTCAGGGCAGGAGTTTCAGGGCATGAGAATCAGGGCATGAGTTTCAGGGCATGAGATTCAGGGCAGAAGTTTCAGGGCATGAGATTCAGGGCATGAGTTTCAGACCAGGAGATTCAAGGCATGAGATTCAGGGCAGTAGTTTCAGGGCTTGAGATTCAGGGCATGAGTTTCAGAGCATGAGATTCAGGGCATGAGATTCAGGGCAGGAGATTCAGACAGCAATTTCAGGGCAGGAGATGTAGGGCAGGAGTTTCAGGGCATGAGATTCAGGGCATGAGTTTCCGACCAGGAGTTTCAAGGCATGAGATTCAGGGCAGGAGATTCAGGGCATGAGTTTCAGGGCATGATATTCAGGGCAGGAGATTCAGGGCATGAGTTTCAGGGATGAGATTCAGGGCATGATTTTCAGGGCAGGAGATTCAGGGTAGGAGTTTCGGGGCATGAGATTCAGGGCATGAGTTTTAGGGCAGGACTTTCAGTGCAGGAGATTCAGGGCATGAGTTTCAGGGCATGAGTTTCAGACCAGGAGTTTCAAGGCATGAGATTCAGGGCATGAGTTTCAGACCAGGAGTTTCAAGGCATGAGATTCAGGGCAGTAGTTTCAGGGCTTGAGATTCAGGGCAGGAGTTTCAGGGCATGAGATTCAGGACATGAGATTCAGGGCAGAAGTTTCAGGGCATGAGATTCAGGGCATGAGATTCAGGGCATGAGTTTCAGACCAGGAGTTTCAAGGCATGAGATTCAGGGCAGTAGTTTCAGGGCTTGAGATTCAGGGCATGAGTTTCAGGGCATGAGATTCAGGGCATGAGATTCAGGGCATGAGATTCAGGGCATGAGTTTCAGGGCAGGAGATTCAGGGCAGGAGTTTCAGGGCATGAGTTTCAGGGCATGAGTTTCAGGGCAGGTGTGTCAGAGCAGGAGTTTCAGGGCATGAGATTCAGGGCAGTAGTTTCAGGGCATGAGATTCAGGGCAGTAGTTTCAGGGCAGGAGATTCAGGGCAGGAGTTTCAGGGCATGAGATTCAGGGCATGAGTTTCAGACCAGGAGTTTCAAGGCATGAGAATCAGGGCAGTCGTTTCAGGGCTTGAGATTCAGGGCATGAGTTTCAGGGCATGAGATTCGGGGCATGAGATTCAGGGCAGAAGTTACAGGGCATGAGATTCAGGGCATGAGTTTCAGGGCAGGAGTTTCAGAGCAGGAGTTTTAAGGCATGAGATTCAGGGCAGTAGTTTCAGGGCTTGAGATTCAGGGCATGAGATTCAGGGCCGTAGTTTCAGGGCTGGAGATTCAGGGCATGAGTTTCAGGGCATGACATTCAGGGCATGAGATTCAGGGCAGGAGATTCAGGACAGGAGTTTCAGGGCATGATATTCAGGGCAGTAGTTTCAGGGCTTGAGTTTCAGGGCATGAGTTTCAGGGCATGAGATTCAGGGCATGAGATTCAGGGCAGGAGTTTCAGGGCATGAGTTTCAGGGCAGGAGATTCAGGGCAGGAGTTTCAGGGCATGAGATTCAGGGCATGAGTTTCAGGGCAGGAGTTTCAGGGCAGGAGATTCAGGGCATGAGTTTCAGGGCATGAGATTCAGGGCATGAGTTTCAGGGCAGGAGATTCAGGGCAGGAGTTTCAGGGCATGAGTTTCAGGGCATGAGATTCAGGGCATGAGATTCAGGGCAGGAGTTTCACTGCATGAGATTCTGGGCAGCAGTTTCAGGGCTTGAGATTCAGGGCAGGAGTTTCAGGGCATGAGATTCAGGGCATGAGTTTCAGGGCATGAGATTCAGGGCAGAAGTTTCAGGGCATGAGATTCAGGGCATGAGTTTCAGACCAGGAGTTTCAAGGCATGAGATTCAGGGCAGTAGTTTCAGGGCTTGAGATTCAGGGCATGAGTTTCAGGGCATGAGATTCAGGGCATGAGATTCAGGGCAGGAGATTCAGGACAGGAGTTTCAGGGCAGGAGATTCAGGGCAGGAGTTTCAGGGCATGAGATTCAGGGCATGAGTTTCAGACCAGGAGTTTCAAGGCATGAGATTCAGGGCAGGAGATTCAGGGCAGGAGTTTCAGGGCATGAGATTCAGGGCAGGAGATTCAGGGCATGAGTTTCAGGGCATGAGATTCAGGGCATGAGATTCAGGGCAGGAGATTCAGGGCAGGAGTTTCAGGGCATGAGATTCAGGGCATGAGATTCAGGGCAGGAGTTTCAGGGCATGAGATTCAGGGCATGAGATTCAGGGCATGAGTTTCAGACCAGGAGTTTCAAGGCATGAGATTCAGGGCATGAGTTTTAGGGCATGAGATTCAGGGCATGAGATTCAGGGCAGGAGATTCAGGGCATGAGTTTCAGGGCAGGAGATTCAGGGCAGGAGATTCAGGGCATGAGTTTCAGGGCATGAGATTCAGGGCAGGTGATTCAGGGCAGGAGTTTCAGGGCATGAGATTCAGGGCAGTAGTTTCAGGGCATGAGATTCAGGGCATGAGTTTCAGGGCATGAGATTCAGGGCAGGAGTTTCAGGGCATGAGATTCAGGGCATGAGTTTCAGACCAGGAGTTTCAAGGCATGAGATTCAGGGCAGTAGTTTCAGGGCTTGAGATTCAGGGCATGAGTTTCAGGGCATGAGATTCAGGGCATGAGATTCAGGGCAGAAGTTTCAGGGCATGAGATTCAGGGCATGAGTTTCAGGGCAGGTGTTTCAGAGCAGGAGTTTCAAGGCATGAGATTCAGGGCAGTAGTTTCAGGGTTTGAGATTCAGGGCATGAGATTCAGGGCCGTAGTTTCAGGGCTGGAGATTCAGGGCATGAGTTTCATTGCAAGAGATTCAGGGCATGAGATTCAGGGCATGAGATTCAGGGCATGAGTTTCAGGGCAGGAGATTCAGGGCAGGAGTTTCAGGGCATGAGTTTCAGGGCATGAGATTCAGGGCAGGAGTTTCACTGCATGAGATTCTGGGCAGAAGTTTCAGGGCTTGAGATTCAGGGCAGGAGTTTCAGGGCATGAGATTCAGGGCATGAGTTTCAGGGCATGAGATTCAGGGCAGAAGTTTCAGGGCATGAGATTCAGGGCATGAGTTTCAGACCAGGAGATTCAAGGCATGAGATTCAGGGCAGTAGTTTCAGGGCTTGAGATTCAGGGCATGAGTTTCAGGGCATGAGATTCAGGGCATGAGTTTCAGGGCATGAGTTTCAGGGCATGAGTTTCAGGGCAGGAGATTCAGGGTAGGAGTTAGCGGGCATGAGATTCAGGGCATGAGTTTCAGGGCAGGAGTTTCAGGGCAGGAGATTCAGGGCATGAGTTTCAGGGCATGAGATTCAGGGCATGAGTTTCAGGGCAGGAGATTCAGGGCAGGAGTTTCAGGGCATGAGTTTCAGGGCATGAGATTCAGGGCATGAGATTCAGGGCAGGAGTTTCACTGCATGAGATTCAGGGCAGCAGTTTCAGGGCTTGAGATTCAGGGCAGGAGTTTCAGGGCATGAGATTCAGGGCATGAGTTTCAGGGCATGAGATTCAGGGCAGAAGTTTCAGGGCATGAGATTCAGGGCATGAGTTTCAGACCAGGAGATTCAAGGCATGAGATTCAGGGCAGTAGTTTCAGGGCTTGAGATTCAGGGCATGAGTTTCAGGGCATGAGATTCAGGGCATGAGATTCATGGCAGGAGATTCAGGACAGGAGTTTCAGGGCAGGAGATTCAGGGCAGGAGTTTCAGGGCATGAGATTCAGGGCATGAGTTTCAGACCAGGAGTTTCAAGGCATGAGATTCATGGCAGGAGATTCAGGACAGGAGTTTCAGGGCATGATATTCAGGGCAGGAGATTCAGGGCATGAGTTTCAGGGCATGAGATTCAGGGCAGTAGTTTCAGGGCATGAGATTCAGGGCAGGAGTTTCATGGCATGAGATTCAGGGCATGAGTTTCAGGGCATGAGATTCAGGGCATGAGTTTCAGGGCATGAGATTCAGGGCATGAGTTTCAGGGCATGAGATTCAGGGCAGGAGTTTCAGGGCATGAGATTCAGGGCATGAGTTTCAGGGCATGAGTTTCAGGGCAGGAGTTTCAGGGCATGAGATTCAGGGCATGAGTTTCAGACCAGGAGTTTCAAGGCATGAGATTCAGGGCAGTAGTTTCAGGGCTTGAGATTCAGGGCAGGAGTTTCAGGGCATGAGATTCAGGGCATGAGATTCAGGGCAGGAGTTTCAGGGCATGAGATTCAGGGCATGAGATTCAGGTCATGAGTTTCAGACCAGCAGTTTCAAGGCATGAGATTCAGGGCAGTAGTTTCAGGGCTTGAGATTCAGGGCATGAGTTTCAGGGCATGAGATTCAGGGCATGAGATTCAGGGCAGGAGATTCAGGGCATGAGATTCAGGACATGAGATTCGGGGCAGGAGTTTCAGGGCATGAGTTCCAGGGCATGAGTTTCAGGGCAGGTTTGTCAGAGCAGGAGTTTCAAGGCATGAGATTCAAGGTAGTAGTTTCAGGGCTTGAGATTCAGAGCAGTAGTTTCAGGGCATGAGATTCAGGGCAGTAGTTTCAGGGCATGAGATTCAGGGCATGAGTTTCAGACCAGGAGTTTCAAGGCATGAGATTCAGGGCAGTAGTTTCAGGGCTTGAGATTCAGGGCATGAGTTTCAGGGCATGAGATTCAGGGCATGAGATTCAGGGCAGAAGTTTCAGGGCATGAGATTCAGGGCATGAGTTTCAGGGCAGGAGTTTCAGAGCAGGAGTTTCAAGGCATGAGATTCAGGGCAGTAGTTTCAGGGCTTGAGATTCAGGGCATGAGATTCAGGGCAGGAGTTTCAGGGCAGGAGATTCAGGGCATGAGTTTCAGGGCATGAGATTCAGGGCATGAGATTCAGGGCATGAGTTTCAGGACAGGAGTTTCAGGGCATGAGATTCAGGGCAGTAGTTTCAGGGCTTGAGATTCAGGGCATGAGTTTCAGGGCATGAGATTCAGGGCATGAGATTCAGGGCAGGAGTTTCAGGGCATGAGTTTCAGGGCAGGAGATTCAGGGCATGAGTTTCAGGGCATGAGATTCAGGGCATGAGTTTCAGGGCAGGAGTTTCAGGGCAGGAGATTCAGGGCATGAGTTTCAGGGCATGAGATTCAGGGCATGAGATTCAGGGCAGGAGATTCAGGGCAGGAGATTCAGGGCATGAGTTTCAGGGCATGAGATTCAGGGCATGAGATTCAGGGCAGGAGTTTCACTGCATGAGATTCAGGGCAGCAGTTTCAGGGCTTGAGATTCAGGGCAGGAGTTTCAGGGCATGAGATTCAGGGCATGAGTTTCAGGGCATGAGATTCAGGGCAGAAGTTTCAGGGCATGAGATTCAGGGCATGAGTTTCAGACCAGGAGATTCAAGGCATGAGATTCAGGGCAGTAGTTTCAGGGCTTGAGATTCAGGGCATGAGTTTCAGGGCATGAGATTCAGGGCATGAGATTCAGGGCATGAGTTTCAGGGCATGAGTTTCAGGGCATGAGATTCAGGGCAGGAGTTTCAGGGCATGAGATTCAGGGCATGAGTTTCATAGCAGGAGTTTCAAGGCATGAGATTCAGGGCAGGAGATTCAGGGCAGGAGTTTCAGGGCATGAGATTCAGGGCAGGAGATTCAGGGCATGAGTTTCAGGGCATGAGATTCAGGGCATGAGTTTCAGGGCATGAGATTCAGGGCATGAGATTCAGGGCAGGAGTTTCAGGGCATGAGATTCAGGGCATGAGTTTCAGGGCAGGAGTTTCAGGGCAGGAGTTTCAGGGCATGAGATTCAGGGCAGTAGTTTCAGGGCATGAGATTCAGGGCATGAGATTCAGGGCAGGAGTTTCAGGGCAGGAGATTCAGGGCATGAGTTTCAGGGCATGAGATTCAGGGCATGAGATTCAGGGCATGAGTTTCAGAACAGGAGTTTCAAGGCATGAGATTCAGGGCAGTAGTTTCAGGGCTTGAGATTCAGGGCATGAGTTTCAGGGCATGAGATTCAGGGCATGAGATTCAGGGCAGGAGTTTCAGGGCATGAGATTCAGGGCAGGAGATTCAGGGCATGAGTTTCAGGGGGCATGAGATTCAGGGCATGAGATTCAGGGCAGGAGTTTCAGGGCAGGAGATTCAGGGCATGAGTTTCAGGGCATGAGATTCAGGGCATGAGTTTCAGGGCAGGAGATTCAGGGCAGGAGATTCAGGGCATGAGTTTCAGGGCATGAGATTCAGGGCATGAGATTCAGGGCAGGAGTTTCACTGCATGAGATTCTGGGCAGCAGTTTCAGGGCTTGAGATTCAGGGCAGGAGTTTCAGGGCATGAGATTCAGGGCATGAGTTTCAGGGCATGAGATTCAGGGCAGAAGTTTCAGGGCATGAGATTCAGGGCATGAGTTTCAGACCAGGAGATTCAAGGCATGAGATTCAGGGCAGTAGTTTCAGGGCTTGAGATTCAGGGCATGAGTTTCAGGGCATGAGATTCAGGGCATGAGATTCAGGGCAGGAGATTCAGGACAGCAGTTTCAGGGCAGGAGATGTAGGGCAGGAGTTTCAGGGCATGAGATTCAGGGCATCAGTTTCAGACCAGGAGTTTCAAGGCATGAGATTCAGGGCATGAGATTCAGGGCAGGAGTTTCAGGGCATGAGATTCAGGGCAGGAGATTCAGGGCATGAGTTTCAGGGCATGAGATTCAGGGCATGAGTTTCAGGGCAGGAGATTCAGGGCAGGAGTTTCAGGGCATGAGATTCAGGGCATGAGTTTCAGGGCATGAGATTCAGGGCATGAGATTCAGGGCATGAGATTCAGGGCATGAGTTTCAGGGCAGGAGATTCAGGGCAGGAGTTTCAGGGCATGAGATTCAGGGCATGAGATTCAGGGCATGAGTTTCAGGGCAGGAGTTTCAGGGCATGAGATTCAGGGCATGAGTTTCAGACCAGGAGTTTCAAGGCATGAGATTCAGGGCAGTAGTTTCAGGGCTTGAGATTCAGGGCAGGAGTTTCAGGGCATGAGATTCAGGGCATGAGATTCAGGGCAGGAGTTTCAGGGCATGAGATTCAGGGCATGAGATTCAGGGCATGAGTTTCAGACCAGGAGTTTCAAGGCATGAGATTCAGGGCAGTAGTTTCAGGGCTTGAGATTCAGGGCATGAGTTTCAGGGCATGAGATTCAGGGCATGAGATTCAGGGCATGAGATTCAGGGCATGAGTTTCAGGGCAGGAGATTCAGGGCTGGAGTTTCAGGGCATGAGTTTCAGGGCATGAGTTTCAGGGCAGGTTTGTCAGAGCAGGAGTTTCAAGACATGAGATTCAGGGCAGTAGTTTCAGGGCATGAGATTCAGGGCAGTAGTTTCAGGGCATGAGATTCAGGGCAGGAGTTTCAGGGCATGAGATTCAGGGCATGAGTTTCAGACCAGGAGTTTCAAGGCATGAGATTCAGGGCAGTAGTTTCAGGGCTTGAGATTCAGGGCATGAGTTTCAGGGCATGAGATTCAGGGCATGAGATTCAGGGCAGAAGTTTCAGGGCATGAGATTCAGGGCATGAGTTTCAGGGCAGGTGTTTCAGAGCAGGAGTTTCAAGGCATGAGATTCAGGGCAGTAGTTTCAGGGTTTGAGATTCAGGGCATGAGATTTATGGTAGGAGTTTCAGGGCAGGAGATTCAGGGCATGAGTTTCAGGGCATGAGATTCAGGGCATGAGATTCAGGGCATGAGTTTCAGGGCAGGAGATTCAGGGCATGAGATTCAGGGCAGTAGTTTCAGGGCTTGAGATTCAGGGCATGAGTTTCAGGGAATGAGATTCAGGGCATGAGATTCAGGGCAGGAGATTCAGGGCATGAGTTTCAGGGCATGAGATTCAGGGCATGAGTTTCAGGGCAGGAGATTCAGGGCAGGAGTTAGCGGGCATGAGATTCAGGGCATGAGTTTCAGGGCAGGAGTTTCAGGGCATGAGATTCAGGGCATGAGTTTCAGGGCATGAGATTCAGGGCATGAGTTTCAGGGCAGGAGATTCAGGGCAGGAGTTTCAGGGCATGAGTTTCAGGGCATGAGATTCAGGGCATGAGATTCAGGGCAGGAGTTTCACTGCATGAGATTCAGGGCAGCAGTTTCAGGGCTTGAGATTCAGGGCAGGAGTTTCAGGGCATGAGATTCAGGGCATGAGTTTCAGGGCATGAGATTCAGGGCAGAAGTTTCAGGGCATGAGATTCAGGGCATGAGTTTCAGACCAGGAGTTTCAAGGCATGAGATTCAGGGCAGTAGTTTCAGGGCTTGAGATTCAGGGCATGAGTTTCAGGGCATGAGATTCAGGGCATGAGTTTCAGGGCATGAGATTCAGGGCATGAGTTTCAGGGCATGAGATTCAGGGCATGAGTTTCAGGGCATGAGATTCAGGGCATGAGTTTCATAGCAGGAGTTTCAAGGCATGAGATTCAGGGCAGGAGATTCAGGGCAGGAGTTTCAGGGCATGAGATTCAGGGCAGGAGATTCAGGGCATGAGTTTCAGGGCATGAGATTCAGGGCATGAGTTTCAGGGCAGGAGATTCAGGGCAGGAGTTTCAGGGCATGAGATTCAGGGCATGAGTTTCAGGGCAGGAGTTTCAGGGCAGGAGATTCAGGGCATGAGTTTCAGGGCATGAGTTTCAGGGCAGGAGTTTCAGGGCATGAGATTCAGGGCATGAGTTTCAGGGCATGAGATTCAGGGCATGAGATTCAGGGCATGAGATTCAGGGCATGAGTTTCAGGGCAGGAGATTCAGGGCAGGAGATTCAGGGCATGAGTTTCAGGGCATGAGATTCAGGGCATGAGTTTCAGGGCAGGAGTTTCAGGGCATGAGATTCAGGGCAGGAGTTTCAGGGCATGAGATTCAGGGCAGGAGTTTCAGGGCATGAGATTCAGGGCAGGAGTTTCAGGGCATGAGATTCAGGGCATGAGTTTCAGACCAGGAGTTTCAAGGCATGAGATTCAGGGCAGTAGTTTCAGGGCTTGAGATTCAGGGCATGAGTTTCAGGGCATGAGATTCAGGGCATGAGATTCAGGGCAGAAGTTTCAGGGCATGAGATTCAGGGCATGAGTTTCAGGGCAGGTGTTTCAGAGCAGGAGTTTCAAGGCATGAGATTCAGGGCAGTAGTTTCAGGGCTTGAGATTCAGGGCATGAGATTCAGGGCAGTAGTTTCAGGGCTGGAGATTCAGGGCATGAGTTTCATTGCAAGAGATTCAGGGCATGAGATTCAGGGCATGAGATTCAGGGCATGAGTTTCAGGGCAGGAGATTCAGGGCAGGAGTTTCAGGGCATGAGTTTCAGGGCATGAGATTCAGGGCAGGAGTTTCACTGCATGAGATTCTGGGCAGAAGTTTCAGGGCTTGAGATTCAGGGCAGGAGTTTCAGGGCATGAGATTCAGGGCATGAGTTTCAGGGCATGAGATTCAGGGCAGAAGTTTCAGGGCATGAGATTCAGGGCATGAGTTTCAGACCAGGAGATTCAAGGCATGAGATTCAGGGCAGTAGTTTCAGGGCTTGAGATTCAGGGCATGAGTTTCAGGGCATGAGATTCAGGGCATGAGATTCAGGGCAGGAGTTTCAGGGCATGAGTTTCAGGGCAGGAGATTCAGGGTAGGAGTTTCAGGGCATGAGATTCAGGGCATGAGTTTCAGGGCAGGAGTTTCAGGGCAGGAGATTCAGGGCATGAGTTTCAGGGCATGAGATTCAGGGCATGAGTTTCAGGGCAGGAGATTCAGGGCAGGAGTTTCAGGGCATGAGTTTCAGGGCATGAGATTCAGGGCATGAGATTCAGGGCAGGAGTTTCACTGCATGAGATTCAGGGCAGCAGTTTCAGGGCTTGAGATTCAGGGCAGGAGTTTCAGGGCATGAGAATCAGGGCATGAGTTTCAGGGCATGAGATTCAGGGCAGGAGTTTCAGGGCATGAGATTCAGGGCATGAGTTTCAGACCAGGAGATTCAAGGCATGAGATTCAGGGCAGTAGTTTCAGGGCTTGAGATTCAGGGCATGAGTTTCAGGGCATGAGATTCAGGGCATGAGATTCAGGGCAGGAGATTCAGGACAGCAGATTCAGGGCAGGAGATTCAGGGCAGGAGTTTCAGGGCATGAGATTCAGGGCATGAGTTTCAGACCAGGAGTTTCAAGGCATGAGATTCATGGCATGAGTTTTAGGGCATGAGATTCAGGGCATGAGATTCAGGGCAGGAGATTCAGGGCATGAGTTTCAGGGCATGAGATTCAGGGCATGAGTTTCAGGGCAGGAGATTCAGGGCAGGAGTTTCAGGGCATGAGATTCAGGGCATGAGTTTCAGGGCATGAGATTCAGGGCATGAGATTCAGGGCATGAGATTCAGGGCATGAGTTTCAGGGCAGGAGATTCAGGGCAGGAGTTTCAGGGCATGAGATTCAGGGCATGAGTTTCAGATCACGAGTTCCAGTGCAGGAGATTCAGGGCATGAGCTTCAGGTCATGAGTTTCAGACCAGGAGTTTCAAGGCATGAGATTCAGGGCAGTAGTTTCAGGGCTTGAGATTCAGGGCAGGAGTTTCAGGGCATGAGATTCAGGGCATGAGATTCAGGGCAGGAGTTTCAGGGCATGAGATTCAGGGCATGAGATTCAGGGCATGAGTTTCAGACCAGGAGTTTCAAGGCATGAGATTCAGGGCAGTAGTTTCAGGGCTTGAGATTCATGGTATGAGTTTCAGGGCATGAGATTCAGGGCATGAGTTTCAGGGCATGAGATTCAGGGCATGAGTTTCAGGGCAGGAGATTCAGGGCAGGAGTTTCAGGGCATGAGTTTCAGGGCATGAGTTTCAGGGCAGGTTTGTCAGAGCAGGAGTTTCAATGCATGAGAATCAAGGTAGTAGTTTCAGGGCTTGAGATTCAGAGCAGTAGTTTCAGGGCATGAGATTCAGGGCAGGAGTTTCAGGGCATGAGATTCAGGGCATGAGTTTCAGACCAGGAGTTTCAAGGCATGAGATTCAGGGCAGTAGTTTCAGGGCTTGAGATTCAGGGCATGAGTTTCAGGGCATGAGATTCAGGGCATGAGATTCAGGGCAGAAGTTTCAGGGCATGAGATTCAGGGCATGAGTTTCAGGGCAGGAGTTTCAGAGCAGGAGTTTCAAGGCATGAGATTCAGGGCAGTAGTTTCAGGGCTTGAGATTCAGGGCATGAGATTCAGGGCAGGAGTTTCAGGGCATGAGATTCAGGGCATGAGTTTCAGGGCATGAGATTCAGGGCATGAGATTCAGGGCATGAGATTCAGGGCAGGAGTTTCAGGGCATGAGATTCAGGGCAGGAGTTTCAGGGCATGAGATTCAGGGCATGAGTTTCAGGGCATGAGATTCAGGGCATGAGTTTCAGGGCATGAGATTCAGGGCAGGAGTTTCAGGGCATGAGATTCAGGGCAGGAGTTTCAGGGCATGAGATTCAGGGCATGAGTTTCAGACCAGGAGTTTCAAGGCATGAGATTCAGGGCAGTAGTTTCAGGGCTTGAGATTCAGGGCATGAGTTTCAGGGCATGAGATTCAGGGCATGAGATTCAGGGCATGAGATTCAGGGCAGGAGTTTCAGGGCATGAGATTCAGGGCAGGAGTTTCAGGGCATGAGATTCAGGGCATGAGATTCAGGGCAGGAGATTCAGGGCATGAGTTTCAGGGCATGAGATTCAGGGCATGAGTTTCAGGGCAGGAGATTCAGGGCAGGAGTTTCAGGGCATGAGATTCAGGGCAGTAGTTTCAGGGCATGAGATTCAGGGCATGAGTTTCAGGGCATGAGATTCAGGGCATGAGTTTCAGGGCAGGAGATTCAGGGCAGGAGTTTCAGGGCATGAGTTTCAGGGCATGAGTTTCAGGGCAGGAGTTTCAGGGCATGAGATTCAGGGCAGTAGTTTCAGGGCATGAGATTCAGGGCAGGAGTTTCAGGGCATGAGATTCAGGGCAGGAGTTTCAGGGCATGAGATTCAGGGCATGAGTTTCAGACCAGGAGTTTCAAGGCATGAGATTCAGGGCAGTAGTTTCAGGGCTTGAGATTCAGGGCATGAGTTTCAGGGCATGAGATTCAGGGCATGAGATTCAGGGCAGGAGTTTCAGGGCATGAGATTCAGGGCATGAGTTTCAGGGCAGGAGATTCAGGGCAGGAGTTTCAGGGCATGAGATTCAGGGCAGTAGTTTCAGGGCATGAGATTCAGGGCATGAGTTTCAGGGCATGAGATTCAGGGCATGAGTTTCAGACCAGGAGTTTCAAGGCATGAGATTCAGGGCAGTAGTTTCAGGGCTTGAGATTCAGGGCATGAGTTTCAGGGCATGAGATTCAGGGCATGAGATTCAGGGCATGAGATTCAGGGCATGAGATTCAGGGCAGGAGTTTCAGGGCATGAGATTCAGGGCATGAGTTTCAGACCAGGAGTTTCAAGGCATGAGATTCAGGGCAGTAGTTTCAGGGCTTGAGATTCAGGGCATGAGTTTCAGGGCATGAGATTCAGGGCATGAGATTCAGGGCAGGAGATTCAGGACAGGAGTTTCAGGGCATGATATTCAGGGCAGGAGATTCAGGGCATGAGATTCAGGGCATGAGATTCAGGGCAGGAGATTCAGGGCATGAGTTTCAGGGCATGAGATTCAGGGCATGAGTTTCAGGGCATGAGATTCAGGGCAGGAGTTTCAGGGCATGAGATTCAGGGCAGTAGTTTCAGGGCATGAGATTCAGGGCATGAGTTTCAGGGCATGAGATTCAGGGCATGAGATTCAGGGCATGAGATTCAGGGCAGGAGTTTCAGGGCATGAGTTTCAGGGCATGAGATTCAGGGCATGAGATTCAGGGCAGGAGTTTCAGGGCATGAGATTCAGGGCAGCAGTTTCAGGGCTTGAGATTCAGGGCAGGAGTTTCAGGGCATGAGATTCAGGGCATGAGTTTCAGGGCATGAGATTCAGGGCAGAAGTTTCAGGGCATGAGATTCAGGGCATGAGTTTCAGACCAGGAGTTTCAAGGCATGAGATTCAGGGCAGTAGTTTCAGGGCTTGAGATTCAGGGCATGAGTTTCAGGGCATGAGATTCAGGGCATGAGATTCAGGGCATGAGATTCAGGGCATGAGATTCAGGGCAGGAGTTTCAGGGCATGAGATTCAGGGCAGTAGTTTCAGGGCATGAGATTCAGGGCATGAGTTTCAGGGCATGAGATTCAGGGCATGAGATTCAGGGCAGGAGATTCAGGGCAGGAGTTTCAGGGCATGAGATTCAGGGCAGGAGTTTCAGGGCATGAGATTCAGGGCATGAGATTCAGGGCAGGAGATTCAGGGCATGAGTTTCAGGGCATGAGATTCAGGGCATGAGTTTCAGGGCATGAGATTCAGGGCAGGAGTTTCAGGGCATGAGATTCAGGGCAGTAGTTTCAGGGCATGAGATTCAGGGCATGAGTTTCAGGGCATGAGATTCAGGGCATGAGTTTCAGGGCAGGAGATTCAGGGCAGGAGTTTCAGGGCATGAGATTCAGGGCATGAGATTCAGGGCAGGTGTTTCTGAGCAGGAGTATTAAGGCATGAGATTCAGGGCAGTAGTTTCAGGGCATGAGATTCAGGGCAGGAGTTTCAGGGCATGAGATTCAGGGCAGGAGTTTCAGGGCATGAGATTCAGGGCATGAGTTTCAGACCAGGAGTTTCAAGGCATGAGATTCAGGGCAGTAGTTTCAGTGCTTGAGATTCAGGGCATGAGTTTCAGGGCATGAGATTCAGGGCATGAGATTCAGGGCAGTAGTTTCAGGGCTTGAGATTCAGGGCATGAGTTTCAGGGCATGAGATTCAGGGCAGGAGTTTCAGGGCATGAGATTCAGGGCAGTAGTTTCAGGGCTTGAGATTCAGGGCATGAGTTTCAGGGCATGAGATTCAGGGCATGAGTTTCAGGGCAGGAGTTTCAAGGCATGAGATTCAGGGCAGTAGTTTCAGGGCTTGAGATTCAGTGCATGAGTTTCAGGGCATGAGATTCAGGGCATGAGATTCAGGGCAGGAGATTCAGGGCATGAGATTCAGGGCAGGAGTTTCAGGGCATGAGATTCAGGGCATGAGTTTCAGACCAGGAGTTTCAAGGCATGAGATTCAGGGCAGTAGTTTCAGGGCTTGAGATTCAGGGCATGAGTTTCAGGGCATGAGATTCAGGGCATGAGATTCAGGGCATGAGATTCAGGGCAGGAGTTTCAGGGCATGAGATTCAGGGCAGGAGTTTCAGGGCATGAGATTCAGGGCATGAGATTCAGGGCAGGAGATTCAGGGCATGAGTTTCAGGGCATGAGATTCAGGGCATGAGTTTCAGGGCATGAGATTCAGGGCAGGAGTTTCAGGGCATGAGATTCAGGGCAGTAGTTTCAGGGCATGAGATTCAGGGCATGAGTTTCAGGGCATGAGATTCAGGGCATGAGATTCAGGGCAGGAGATTCAGGGCAGGAGTTTCAGGGCATGAGTTTCAGGGCATGAGATTCAGGGCATGAGATTCAGGGCAGGAGTTTCACTGCATGAGATTCAGGGCAGCAGTTTCAGGGCTTGAGATTCAGGGCAGGAGTTTCAGGGCATGAGATTCAGGGCATGAGTTTCAGGGCATGAGATTCAGGGCAGAAGTTTCAGGGCATGAGATTCAGGGCATGAGTTTCAGACCAGGAGATTCAAGGCATGAGATTCAGGGCAGTAGTTTCAGGGCTTGAGATTCAGGGCATGAGTTTCAGGGCATGAGATTCAGGGCATGAGATTCAGGGCAGGAGATTCAGGGCATGAGATTCAGGGCAGCAGTTTCAGGGCAGGAGATTCAGGGCAGGAGTTTCAGGGCATGAGATTCAGGGCATGAGTTTCATAGCAGGAGTTTCAAGGCATGAGATTCAGGGCAGGAGATTCAGGGCAGGAGTTTCAGGGCATGAGATTCAGGGCAGGAGATTCAGGGCATGAGTTTCAGGGCATGAGATTCAGGGCATGAGTTTCAGGGCAGGAGATTCAGGGCAGGAGTTTCAGGGCATGAGATTCAGGGCATGAGTTTCAGGGCAGGAGTTTCAGGGCAGGAGATTCAGGGCATGAGTTTCAGGGCATGAGATTCAGGGCAGGAGTTTCAGGGCATGAGATTCAGGGCATGAGTTTCAGGGCATGAGATTCAGGGCATGAGATTCAGGGCATGAGTTTCAGGGCAGGAGATTCAGGGCAGGAGTTTCAGGGCATGAGATTCAGGGCATGAGTTTCAGGGCATGAGATTCAGGGCATGAGTTTCAGGGCATGAGATTCAGGGCATGAGTTTCAGGGCAGGAGATTCAGGGCAGGAGTTTCAGGGCATGAGATTCAGGGCATGAGTTTCAGGGCATGAGTTTCAGGGCAGGAGTTTCAGGGCATGAGATTCAGGGCATGAGTTTCAGACCAGGAGTTTCAAGGCATGAGATTCAGGGCAGTAGTTTCAGGGCTTGAGATTCAGGGCAGGAGTTTCAGGGCATGAGATTCAGGGCATGAGATTCAGGGCAGAAGTTTCAGGGCATGAGATTCAGGGCATGAGATTCAGGGCATGAGTTTCAGACCAGGAGTTTCAAGGCATGAGATTCAGGGCAGTAGTTTCAGGGCTTGAGATTCAGGGCATGAGTTTCAGGGCATGAGATTCAGGGCATGAGATTCAGGGCATGAGATTCAGGGCATGAGTTTCAGGGCAGGAGATTCAGGGCAGGAGTTTCAGGACATGAGTTTCAGGGCATGAGTTTCAGGGCAGGTTTGTCAGAGCAGGAGTTTCAGGGCATGAGATTCAGGGCAGTAGTTTCAGGGCATGAGATTCAGGGCAGGAGTTTCAGGGCATGAGATTCAGGGCAGGAGTTTCAGGGCATGAGATTCAGGGCATGAGTTTCAGACCAGGAGTTTCAAGGCATGAGATTCAGGGCAGTAGTTTCAGGGCTTGAGATTCAGGGCATGAGTTTCAGGGCATGAGATTCAGGGCATGAGATTCAGGGCAGGAGTTTCAGGGCATGAGATTCAGGGCATGAGTTTCAGGGCAGGAGTTTCAGAGCAGGAGTTTCAGGGCATGAGATTCAGGGCAGTAGTTTCAGGGCTTGAGATTCAGGGCATGAGATTCAGGGCAGGAGTTTCAGGGCATGAGATTCAGGGCATGAGTTTCAGGGCATGAGATTCAGGGCATGAGATTCAGGGCATGAGTTTCAGGACAGGAGTTTCAGGGCATGAGATTCAGGGCAGTAGTTTCAGGGCATGAGATTCAGGGCATGAGTTTCAGGGCATGAGATTCAGGGCATGAGATTCAGGGCAGGAGTTTCAGGGCATGAGTTTCAGGGCAGGAGATTCAGGGCAGGAGTTTCAGGGCATGAGATTCAGGGCATGAGTTTCAGGGCAGGAGTTTCAGGGCATGAGATTCAGGGCATGAGTTTCAGGGCATGAGATTCAGGGCATGAGTTTCAGGGCAGGAGATTCAGGGCAGGAGTTTCAGGGCATGAGTTTCAGGGCATGAGATTCAGGGCATGAGATTCAGGGCAGGAGTTTCAGGGCATGAGATTCAGGGCAGCAGTTTCAGGGCTTGAGATTCAGGTCAGGAGTGTCAGGGCATGAGATTCAGGGCATGAGTTTCAGGGCATGAGATTCAGGGCAGGAGTTTCAGGGCATGAGATTCAGGGCATGAGTTTCAGACCAGGAGATTCAAGGCATGAGATTCAGGGCAGTAGTTTCAGGGCTTGAGATTCAGGGCATGAGTTTCAGGGCATGAGATTCAGGGCATGAGATTCAGGGCAGGAGATTCAGGGCAGGAGTTTCAGGGCATGAGATTCAGGGCAGGAGTTTCAGGGCATGAGATTCAGGGCATGAGTTTCAGGGCAGGAGTTTCAGGGCATGAGATTCAGGGCAGGAGATTCAGGGCAGGAGTTTCAGGGCATGAGATTCAGGGCAGGAGATTCAGGGCATGAGTTTCAGGGCATGAGATTCAGGGCATGAGTTTCAGGGCAGGAGATTCAGGGCAGGAGTTTCAGGGCATGAGATTCAGGGCATGAGTTTCAGGGCAGGAGTTTCAGGGCAGGAGATTCAGGGCATGAGTTTCAGGGCATGAGATTCAGGGCAGTAGTTTCATGGCATGAGATTCAGGGCATGAGTTTCAGGGCATGAGATTCAGGGCATGAGATTCAGGGCATGAGATTCAGGGCATGAGTTTCAGGGCAGGAGATTCAGGGCAGGAGATTCAGGGCATGAGTTTCAGGGCATGAGATTCAGGGCAGGTTTGTCAGAGCAGGAGTTTCAATGCATGAGATTCAAGGTAGTAGTTTCAGGGCTTGAGATTCAGGGCAGGAGTTTCAGGGCATGAGATTCAGGGCAGAAGTTTCAGGGCATGAGATTCAGGGCATGAGTTTCAGACCAGGAGTTTCAAGGCATGAGATTCAGGGCAGTAGTTTCAGGGCTTGAGATTCAGGGCATGAGTTTCAGGGCATGAGATTCAGGGCATGAGATTCAGGGCAGAAGTTACAGGTCATGAGATTCAGGGCATGAGTTTCAGGGCAGGTGTTTCAGAGCAGGAGTTTCAGGGCATGAGATTCAGGGCAGTAGTTTCAGGGCTTGAGATTCAGGGCATGAGATTCAGGGCAGGAGTTTCAGGGCATGAGATTCAGGGCATGAGTTTCAGGGCATGAGATTCAGGGCATGAGATTCAGGGCATGAGTTTCAGGGCAGGAGATTCAGGGCAGGAGTTTCAGGGCATGAGTTTCAGGGCATGAGATTCAGGGCAGGAGTTTCAGGGCATGAGATTCAGGGCAGAAGTTTCAGGGCTTGAGATTCAGGGCAGGAGTTTCAGGGCATGAGATTCAGGGCATGAGTTTCAGGGCATGAGATTCAGGGCAGTAGTTTCAGGGCATGAGATTCAGGGCATGAGTTTCAGACCAGGAGATTCAAGGCATGAGATTCAGGGCAGTAGTTTCAGGGCTTGAGATTCAGGGCATGAGTTTCAGGGCATGAGATTCAGGGCATGAGATTCAGGGCAGGAGTTTCAGGGCATGAGTTTCAGGGCAGGAGATTCAGGGCAGGAGTTTCAGGGCATGAGATTCAGGGCATGAGTTTCAGGGCAGGAGTTTCAGGGCAGGAGATTCAGGGCATGAGTTTCAGGGCATGAGATTCAGGGCATGAGTTTCAGGGCAGGAGATTCAGGGCAGGAGATTCAGGGCATGAGTTTCAGGGCATGAGATTCAGGGCATGAGATTCAGGGCAGGAGTTTCAGGGCATGAGATTCAGGGCAGCAGTTTCAGGGCATGAGATTCAGGGCAGGAGTTTCAGGGCATGAGATTCAGGGCATGAGTTTCAGGGCATGAGATTCAGGGCAGGAGTTTCAGGGCATGAGATTCAGGGCATGAGTTTCAGACCAGGAGTTTCAAGGCATGAGATTCAGGGCAGTAGTTTCAGGGCTTGAGATTCAGGGCATGAGTTTCAGGGCATGAGATTCAGGGCATGAGATTCAGGGCATGAGATTCAGGGCTGCAGTTTCAGGGCAGGAAATTCAGGGCAGGAGTTTCAGGGCATGGGATTCAGGGCATCAGTTTCAGACCAGGAGTTTCAAGGCATGAGATTCAGGGCATGAGATTCAGGGCATGAGATTCAGGGCATGAGATTCAGGGCAGGAGATTCAGGGCATGAGTTTCAGGGCATGAGATTCAGGGCATGAGTTTCAGGGCAGGAGATTCAGGGCAGGAGTTTCAGGGCATGAGATTCAGGGCATGAGTTTCAGGGCATGAGATTCAGGGCATGAGTTTCAGGGCATGAGATTCAGGGCATGAGTTTCAGGGCAGGAGATTCAGGGCAGGAGTTTCAGGGCATGAGATTCAGGGCATGAGTTTCAGGGCATGAGTTTCAGGGCAGGAGTTTCAGGGCATGAGATTCAGGGCATGAGTTTCAGACCAGGAGTTTCAAGGCATGAGATTCAGGGCAGTAGTTTCAGGGCTTGAGATTCAGGGCAGGAGTTTCAGGGCATGAGATTCAGGGCATGAGATTCAGGGCAGGAGTTTCAGGGCATGAGATTCAGGGCATGAGATTCAGGGCATGAGTTTCAGACCAGGAGTTTCAAGGCATGAGATTCAGGGCAGTAGTTTCAGGGCTTGAGATTCAGGGCATGAGTTTCAGGGCATGAGATTCAGGGCATGAGATTCAGGGCATCAGATTCAGGGCATGAGTTTCAGGGCAGGAGATTCAGGGCAGGAGTTTCAGGACATGAGTTTCAGGGCATGAGTTTCAGGGCAGGTTTGTCAGAGCAGGAGTTTCAAGGCATGAGATTCAGGGCAGTAGTTTCAGGGCTTGAGATTCAGGGCAGTAGTTTCAGGGCTTGAGATTCAGGGCATGAGTTTCAGGGCATGAGATTCAGGGCATGAGTTTCAGACCAGGAGTTTCAAGGCATGAGATTCAGGGCAGTAGTTTCAGGGCTTGAGATTCAGGGCATGAGTTTCAGGGCATGAGATTCAGGGCATGAGATTCAGGGCAGAAGTTTCAGGGCATGAGATTCAGGGCATGAGTTTCAGGGCAGGAGTTTCAGAGCAGGAGTTTCAAGGCATGAGATTCAGGGCAGTAGTTTCAGGGCTTGAGATTCAGGGCATGAGATTCAGGGCAGGAGTTTCAGGGCATGAGATTCAGGGCATGAGTTTCAGGGCATGAGATTCAGGGCATGAGATTCAGGGCATGAGATTCAGGGCAGGAGTTTCAGGGCATGAGATTCAGGGCAGTAGTTTCAGGGCATGAGATTCAGGGCATGAGTTTCAGGGCATGAGATTCAGGGCATGAGATTCAGGGCATGAGATTCAGGGCAGGAGTTTCAGGGCATGAGATTCAGGGCAGGAGTTTCAGGGCATGAGATTCAGGGCATGAGTTTCAGACCAGGAGTTTCAAGGCATGAGATTCAGGGCAGTAGTTTCAGGGCTTGAGATTCAGGGCATGAGTTTCAGGGCATGAGATTCAGGGCATGAGATTCAGGGCAGGAGATTCAGGGCAGGAGTTTCAGGGCATGAGATTCAGGGCAGGAGTTTCAGGGCATGAGATTCAGGGCATGAGATTCAGGGCAGGAGATTCAGGGCATGAGTTTCAGGGCATGAGATTCAGGGCATGAGTTTCAGGGCATGAGATTCAGGGCAGGAGTTTCAGGGCATGAGATTCAGGGCAGTAGTTTCAGGGCATGAGATTCAGGGCATGAGTTTCAGGGCATGAGATTCAGGGCATGAGTTTCAGGGCAGGAGATTCAGGGCAGGAGTTTCAGGGCATGAGATTCAGGGCATGAGTTTCAGGGCAGGAGTTTCAGGGCAGGAGTTTCAGGGCATGAGATTCAGGGCAGTAGTTTCAGGGCATGAGATTCAGGGCAGGAGTTTCAGGGCATGAGATTCAGGGCAGGAGTTTCAGGGCATGAGATTCAGGGCATGAGTTTCAGACCAGGAGTTTCAAGGCATGAGATTCAGGGCAGTAGTTTCAGGGCATGAGATTCAGGGCATGAGTTTCAGGGCATGAGATTCAGGGCATGAGATTCAGGGCAGGAGTTTCAGGGCATGAGATTCAGGGCATGAGTTTCAGGGCAGGAGATTCAGGGCAGAAGTTTCAGGGCATGAGATTCAGGGCAGTAGTTTCATGGCATGAGATTCAGGGCATGAGTTTCAGGGCATGAAATTCAGGGCATGAGTTTCAGGGCAGGAGTTTCAGGGCATGAGATTCAGGGCAGTAGTTTCAGGGCTTGAGATTCAGGGCATGAGTTTCAGGGCATGAGATTCAGGGCATGAGATTCAGGGCAGGAGATTCAGGGCATGAGATTCAGGGCAGGAGTTTCAGGGCATGAGATTCAGGGCATGAGTTTCAGGGCAGGAGTTTCAAGGCATGAGATTCAGGGCAGTAGTTTCAGGGTTTGAGATTCAGGGCATGAGTTTCAGGGCATGAGATTCAGGGCATGAGATTCAGGGCAGGAGATTCAGGGCAGGAGTTTCAGGGCATGATATTCAGGGCAGGAGTTTCAGGGCATGAGATTCAGGGCATGAGATTCAGGGCAGGAGATTCAGGGCATGAGTTTCAGGGCATGAGATTCAGGGCATGAGTTTCAGGGCATGAGATTCAGGGCAGGAGTTTCAGGGCATGAGATTCAGGGCAGTAGTTTCAGGGCATGAGATTCAGGGCATGAGTTTCAGGGCATGAGATTCAGGGCATGAGATTCAGGGCAGGAGATTCAGGACAGGAGTTTCAGGGCATGAGTTTCAGGGCATGAGATTCAGGGCATGAGATTCAGGGCAGGAGTTTCAGGGCATGAGATTCAGGGCAGGAGTTTCAGGGCATGAGATTCAGGGCAGGAGTTTCAGGGCATGAGATTCAGGGCATGAGTTTCAGGGCATGAGATTCAGGGCAGGAGTTTCAGGGCATGGGATTCAGGGCATGAGTTTCAGACCAGGAGTTTCAAGGCATGAGATTCAGGGCAGTAGTTTCAGGGCTTGAGATTCATGGTATGAGTTTCAGGGCATGAGATTCAGGGCATGAGATTCAGGGCATGAGATTCAGGGCATGAGATTCAGGGCAGGAGTTTCAGGGCATGAGATTCAGGGCAGTAGTTTCAGGGCATGAGATTCAGGGCATGAGTTTCAGGGCATGAGATTCAGGGCATGAGATTCAGGGCAGGAGATTCAGGGCAGGAGTTTCAGGGCATGATATTCAGGGCAGGAGTTTCAGGGCATGAGATTCAGGGCATGAGATTCAGGGCAGGAGATTCAGGGCATGAGTTTCAGGGCATGAGATTCAGGGCATGAGTTTCAGGGCATGAGATTCAGGGCAGGAGTTTCAGGGCATGAGATTCAGGGCAGTAGTTTCAGGGCATGAGATTCAGGGCATGAGTTTCAGGGCATGAGATTCAGGGCATGAGTTTCAGGGCAGGAGATTCAGGGCAGGAGTTTCAGGTCATGAGTTTCAGGGCATGAGATTCAGGGCAGGTTTGTCAGAGCAGGAGTTTCAGGGCATGAGATTCAGGGCTGGAGTTTCAGGGCATGAGATTCAGGGCAGTAGTTTCAGGGCATGAGATTCAGGGCAGGAGTTTCAGGGCATGAGATTCAGGGCATGAGTTTCAGACCAGGAGTTTCAAGGCATGAGATTCAGGGCAGTAGTTTCAGGGCATGAGATTCAGGGCATGAGTTTCAGGGCATGAGATTCAGGGCATGAGATTCAGGGCAGGAGTTTCAGGGCATGAGATTCAGGGCATGAGTTTCAGGGCATGAGATTCAGGGCAGGAGTTTCAGGGCATGAGATTCAGGGCAGTAGTTTCAGGGCATGAGATTCAGGGCATGAGTTTCAGGGCATGAGATTCAGGGCATGAGTTTCAGGGCAGGAGTTTCAGGGCATGAGATTCAGGGCAGTAGTTTCATGGCATGAGATTCAGGGCATGAGTTTCAGGGCATGAGATTCAGGGCATGAGATTCAGGGCAGGAGATTCAGGGCATGAGATTCAGGGCAGGAGTTTCAGGGCATGAGATTCAGGGCATGAGTTTCAGACCAGGAGTTTCAAGGCATGAGATTCAGGGCAGTAGTTTCAGGGCATGAGATTCAGGGCATGAGTTTCAGGGCATGAGATTCAGGGCATGAGATTCATGGCAGGAGATTCAGGACAGGAGTTTCAGGGCATGATATTCAGGGCAGGAGATTCAGGGCATGAGTTTCAGGGCATGAGATTCAGGGCAGGAGATTCAGGGCATGAGTTTCAGGGCATGAGATTCAGGGCATGAGTTTCAGGGCATGAGATTCAGGGCAGGAGTTTCAGGGCATGAGATTCAGGGCAGTAGTTTCATGGCATGAGATTCAGGGCATGAGTTTCAGGGCATGAGATTCAGGGCATGAGATTCAGGGCAGGAGATTCAGGGCAGGAGTTTCAGGGCATGAGTTTCAGGGCATGAGATTCAGGGCATGAGATTCAGGGCAGGAGTTTCAGGGCATGAGATTCAGGGCAGTAGTTTCAGGGCATGAGATTCAGGGCAGGAGTTTCAGGGCATGAGATTCAGGGCATGAGTTTCAGGGCATGAGATTCAGGGCAGGAGTTTCAGGGCATGAGATTCAGGGCATGAGTTTCAGACCAGGAGTTTCAAGGCATGAGATTCAGGGCAGTAGTTTCAGGGCTTGAGATTCAGGGCATGAGTTTCAGGGCATGAGATTCAGGGCATGAGATTCAGGGCAGGAGATTCAGGGCATGAGATTCAGGGCAGGAGTTTCAGGGCATGAGATTCAGGGCAGGAGTTTCAGGGCATGAGATTCAGGGCATGAGTTTCAGGGCAGGAGTTTCAGGGCATGAGATTCAGGGCAGGAGATTCAGGGCAGGAGTTTCAGGGCATGAGATTCAGGGCAGGAGATTCAGGGCATGAGTTTCAGGGCATGAGATTCAGGGCATGAGTTTCAGGGCAGGAGATTCAGGGCAGGAGTTTCAGGGCATGAGATTCAGGGCATGAGTTTCAGGGCAGGAGTTTCAGGGCAGGAGATTCAGGGCATGAGTTTCAGGGCATGAGTTTCAGGGCTGGAGTTTCAATGCATGAGATTCAGGGCATGAGTTTCAGGGCATGAGATTCAGGGCATGAGTTTCAGGGCATGAGATTCAGGGCATGAGATTCAGGGCAGGAGATTCAGGGCATGAGTTTCAGGGCATGAGATTCAGGGCATGAGATTCAGGGCAGGTTTGTCAGAGCAGGAGTATTAAGGCATGAGATTCAGGGCAGTAGTTTCAGGGCATGAGATTCAGGGCAGGAGTTTCAAGGCATGAGATTCAGGGCAGGAGTTTCAGGGCATGAGATTCAGGGCATGAGTTTCAGACCAGGAGTTTCAAGGCATGAGATTCAGGGCAGTAGTTTCAGGGCTTGAGATTCAGGGCATGAGTTTCAGGGCATGAGATTCAGGGCATGAGATTCAGGGCAGAAGTTTCAGGGCATGAGATTCAGGGCATGAGTTTCAGGGCAGGTGTTTCAGAGCAGGAGTTTCAAGGCATGAGATTCAGGGCAGTAGTTTCAGGGTTTGAGATTCAGGGCATGAGATTCAGGGCAGGAGTTTCAGGGCATGAGATTCAGGGCATGAGTTTCAGGGCATGAGATTCAGGGCATGAGATTCAGGGCATGAGATTCAGGGCATGAGTTTCAGGGCAGGAGATTCAGGGCAGGAGTTTCAGGGCATGAGTTTCAGGGCATGAGATTCAGGGCAGGAGTTTCAGGGCATGAGATTCAGGGCAGAAGTTTCAGGGCATGAGATTCAGGGCAGGAGTTTCAGGGCATGAGATTCAGGGCATGAGTTTCAGGGCATGAGATTCAGGGCAGGAGTTTCAGGGCATGAGATTCAGGGCATGAGTTTCAGACCAGGAGTTTCAAGGCATGAGATTCAGGGCAGTAGTTTCAGGGCTTGAGATTCAGGGCATGAGTTTCAGGGCATGAGATTCAGGGCATGAGATTCAGGGCAGGAGTTTCAGGGCATGAGTTTCAGGGCAGGAGATTCAGGGCAGGAGTTTCAGGGCATGAGATTCAGGGCATGAGTTTCAGGGCAGGAGATTCAGGGCAGGAGATTCAGGGCATGAGTTTCAGGGCATGAGATTCAGGGCATGAGTTTCAGGGCAGGAGATTCAGGGCAGGAGTTTCAGGGCATGAGTTTCAGGGCATGAGATTCAGGGCATGAGATTCAGGGCAGGAGTTTCAGGGCATGAGATTCAGGGCAGCAGTTTCAGGGCATGAGATTCAGGGCAGGAGTTTCAGGGCATGAGATTCAGGGCATGAGTTTCAGGGCATGAGATTCAGGGCAGGAGTTTCAGGGCTTGAGATTCAGGGCATGAGTTTCAGGGCAGGAGTTTCAAGGCATGAGATTCAGGGCAGTAGTTTCAGGGCTTGAGATTCAGGGCATGAGTTTCAGGGCATGAGATTCAGGGCATGAGATTCAGGGCAGGAGATTCAGGACAGGAGTTTCAGGGCATGAGATTCAGGGCAGGAGTTTCAGGGCATGAGATTCAGGGCATGAGTTTCAGGGCAGGAGTTTCAAGGCATGAGATTCAGGGCAGGAGATTCAGGGCAGGAGTTTCAGGGCATGAGATTCAGGGCAGGAGATTCAGGGCATGAGTTTCAGGGCATGAGATTCAGGGCATGAGTTTCAGGGCAGGAGATTCAGGGCAGGAGTTTCAGGGCATGAGATTCAGGGCATGAGTTTCAGGGCATGAGATTCAGGGCATGAGTTTCAGGGCATGAGATTCAGGGCATGAGTTTCAGGGCATGAGATTCAGGGCAGGAGTTTCAGGGCATGAGATTCAGGGCATGAGTTTCAGGGCATGAGATTCAGGGCAGGAGTTTCAGGGCATGAGATTCAGGGCATGAGTTTCAGACCAGGAGTTTCAAGGCATGAGATTCAGGGCAGTAGTTTCAGGGCTTGAGATTCAGGGCAGGAGTTTCAGGGCATGAGATTCAGGGCATGAGATTCAGGGCAGGAGTTTCAGGGCATGAGATTCAGGGCATGAGATTCAGGGCATGAGTTTCAGACCAGGAGTTTCAAGGCATGAGATTCAGGGCAGTAGTTTCAGGGCTTGAGATTCAGGGCATGAGTTTCAGGGCATGAGATTCAGGGCATGAGTTTCAGGGCATGAGATTCAGGGCATGAGTTTCAGGGCAGGAGATTCAGGGCAGGAGTTTCAGGGCATGAGATTCAGGGCATGAGTTTCAGGGCAGGTTTTTCAGAGCAGGAGTTTCAGGGCATGAGATTCAGGGCAGTAGTTTCAGGGCATGAGATTCAGGGCAGTAGTTTCAGGGCATGAGATTCAGGGCAGGAGTTTCAGGGCATGAGATTCAGGGCATGAGTTTCAGACCAGGAGTTTCAAGGCATGAGATTCAGGGCAGTAGTTTCAGGGCATGAGATTCAGGGCATGAGTTTCAGGGCATGAGATTCAGGGCATGAGATTCAGGGCAGAAGTTTCAGGGCATGAGATTCAGGGCATGAGTTTCAGGGCAGGAGTTTCAGAGCAGGAGTTTCAAGGCATGAGATTCAGGGCAGTAGTTTCAGGGCTTGAGATTCAGGGCATGAGATTCAGGGCAGGAGTTTCAGGGCATGAGATTCAGGGCATGAGTTTCAGGGCATGAGATTCAGGGCATGAGATTCAGGGCATGAGATTCAGGGCAGGAGTTTCAGGGCATGAGATTCAGGGCAGTAGTTTCAGGGCATGAGATTCAGGGCATGAGTTTCAGGGCATGAGATTCAGGGCATGAGATTCAGGGCATGAGATTCAGGGCAGGAGTTTCAGGGCATGAGATTCAGGGCAGGAGTTTCAGGGCATGAGATTCAGGGCATGAGTTTCAGACCAGGAGTTTCAAGGCATGAGATTCAGGGCAGTAGTTTCAGGGCTTGAGATTCAGGGCATGAGTTTCAGGGCATGAGATTCAGGGCATGAGATTCAGGGCAGGAGATTCAGGGCAGGAGTTTCAGGGCATGAGATTCAGGGCAGGAGTTTCAGGGCATGAGATTCAGGGCATGAGATTCAGGGCAGGAGTTTCAGGGCATGAGTTTCAGGGCATGAGATTCAGGGCATGAGTTTCAGGGCATGAGATTCAGGGCAGGAGTTTCAGGGCATGAGATTCAGGGCAGTAGTTTCAGGGCATGAGATTCAGGGCATGAGTTTCAGGGCATGAGATTCAGGGCATGAGTTTCAGGGCATGAGATTCAGGGCAGGAGTTTCAGGGCATGAGTTTCAGGGCATGAGATTCAGGGCATGAGATTCAGGGCAGGAGTTTCAGGGCATGAGATTCAGGGCAGTAGTTTCAGGGCATGAGATTCAGGGCAGTAGTTTCAGGGCATGAGATTCAGGGCAGGAGTTTCAGGGCATGAGATTCAGGGCATGAGTTTCAGACCAGGAGTTTCAAGGCATGAGATTCAGGGCAGTAGTTTCAGGGCATGAGATTCAGGGCATGAGTTTCAGGGCATGAGATTCAGGGCATGAGATTCAGGGCAGGAGTTTCAGGGCATGAGATTCAGGGCATGAGTTTCAGGGCATGAGATTCAGGGCAGGAGTTTCAGGGCATGAGATTCAGGGCAGTAGTTTCAGGGCATGAGATTCAGGGCATGAGTTTCAGGGCATGAGATTCAGGGCATGAGTTTCAGGGCAGGAGTTTCAGGGCATGAGATTCAGGGCAGTAGTTTCAGGGCATGAGATTCAGGGCATGAGTTTCAGGGCATGAGATTCAGGGCATGAGATTCAGGGCAGGAGATTCAGGGCAGGAGATTCAGGGCAGGAGTTTCAGGGCATGAGATTCAGGGCATGAGTTTCAGACCAGGAGTTTCAAGGCATGAGATTCAGGGCAGTAGTTTCAGGGCATGAGATTCAGGGCATGAGTTTCAGGGCATGAGATTCAGGGCATGAGATTCAGGGCAGGAGATTCAGGACAGGAGTTTCAGGGCATGATATTCAGGGCAGGAGTTTCAGGGCATGAGATTCAGGGCATGAGATTCAGGGCAGGAGATTCAGGGCATGAGTTTCAGGGCATGAGATTCAGGGCATGAGTTTCAGGGCATGAGATTCAGGGCAGGAGTTTCAGGGCATGAGATTCAGGGCAGTAGTTTCATGGCATGAGATTCAGGGCATGAGTTTCAGGGCATGAGATTCAGGGCATGAGATTCAGGGCAGGAGATTCAGGGCAGGAGTTTCAGGGCATGAGATTCAGGGCAGGAGTTTCAGGGCATGAGATTCAGGGCAGTAGTTTCAGGGCAGGAGATTCAGGGCAGGAGTTTCAGGGCATGAGATTCAGGGCATGAGATTCAGGGCAGGAGTTTCAGGGCATGAGATTCAGGGCAGGTAGTTTCAGGGCATGAGATTCAGGGCAGGAGTTTCAGGGCATGAGATTCAGGGCAGGAGTTCCAGGGCAGGAGATTCAGGGCATGAGTTTCAGGGCATGAGATTCAGGGCATGAGTTTCAGGGCAGGAGTTTCAAGGCATGAGATTCAGGGCAGTAGTTTCAGGGCATGAGATTCAGGGCATGAGTTTCAGGGCATGAGATTCAGGGCATGAGATTCAGGGCAGGAGATTCAGGGCAGGAGTTTCAGGGCATGAGATTCAGGGCATGAGTTTCAGGGCAGGAGATTCAGGGCAGGAGTTTCAGGGCATGAGATTCAGGGCATGAGTTTCAGGGCAGGAGTTTCAAGGCATGAGATTCAGGGCAGTAGTTTCAGGGCTTGAGATTCAGGGCATGAGTTTCAGGGCATGAGATTCAGGGCATGAGATTCAGGGCATGAGATTCAGGGCAGGAGTTTCAGGGCATGAGATTCAGGGCATGAGATTCAGGGCATGAGTTTCAGGGCAGGAGTTTCAGGGCATGAGATTCAGGGCAGTAGTTTCAGGGCATGAGATTCAGGGCAGGAGTTTCAGGGCATGAGATTCAGGGCATGAGATTCAGGGCATGAGATTCAGGGCAGGAGTTTCAGGGCATGAGATTCAGGGCAGTAGTTTCAGGGCATGAGATTCAGGGCATGAGTTTCAGGGCATGAGATTCAGGGCATGAGTTTCAGGGCATGAGATTCAGGGCATGAGTTTCAGGGCATGAGATTCAGGGCAGGAGTTTCAGGACATGAGTTTCAGGGCATGAGATTCAGGGCAGGTTTGTCAGAGCAGGAGTTTCAATGCATGAGATTCAAGGTAGTAGTTTCAGGGCATGAGATTCAGGGCAGTAGTTTCAGGGCATGAGATTCAGGGCAGGAGTTTCAGGGCATGAGATTCAGGGCATGAGTTTCAGACCAGGAGTTTCAAGGCATGAGATTCAGGGCAGTAGTTTCAGGGCATGAGATTCAGGGCATGAGTTTCAGGGCATGAGATTCAGGTCATGAGATTCAGGGCAGAAGTTACAGGTCATGAGATTCAGGGCATGAGTTTCAGGGCAGGAGTTTCAGAGCAGGAGTTTCAAGGCATGAGATTCAGGGCAGTAGTTTCAGGGCATGAGATTCAGGGCATGAGATTCAGGGCAGGAGTTTCAGGGCATGAGATTCAGGGCATGAGTTTCAGGGCATGAGATTCAGGGCATGAGATTCAGGGCATGAGATTCAGGGCAGGAGTTTCAGGGCATGAGATTCAGGGCAGTAGTTTCAGGGCATGAGATTCAGGGCATGAGTTTCAGGGCATGAGATTCAGGGCATGAGATTCAGGGCATGAGATTCAGGGCAGGAGTTTCAGGGCATGAGATTCAGGGCAGGAGTTTCAGGGCATGAGATTCAGGGCATGAGTTTCAGACCAGGAGTTTCAAGGCATGAGATTCAGGGCAGTAGTTTCAGGGCATGAGATTCAGGGCATGAGTTTCAGGGCATGAGATTCAGGGCATGAGATTCAGGGCATGAGATTCAGGGCAGGAGTTTCAGGGCATGAGATTCAGGGCAGGAGTTTCAGGGCATGAGATTCAGGGCATGAGATTCAGGGCAGGAGATTCAGGGCATGAGTTTCAGGGCATGAGATTCAGGGCATGAGTTTCAGGGCATGAGATTCAGGGCAGGAGTTTCAGGGCATGAGATTCAGGGCAGTAGTTTCAGGGCATGAGATTCAGGGCATGAGTTTCAGGGCATGAGATTCAGGGCATGAGATTCAGGGCAGGAGATTCAGGGCAGGAGTTTCAGGGCATGAGATTCAGGGCAGGAGTTTCAGGGCATGAGATTCAGGGCAGTAGTTTCAGGGCAGGAGATTCAGGGCAGGAGTTTCAGGGCATGAGATTCAGGGCATGAGTTTCAGGGCAGGAGTTTCAGGGCATGAGATTCAGGGCAGTAGTTTCAGGGCATGAGATTCAGGGCAGGAGTTTCAGGGCATGAGATTCAGGGCAGTAGTTTCAGGGCAGGAGATTCAGGGCATGAGTTTCAGGGCATGAGATTCAGGGCATGAGTTTCAGGGCAGGAGTTTCAAGGCATGAGATTCAGGGCAGTAGTTTCAGGGCATGAGATTCAGGGCATGAGTTTCAGGGCATGAGATTCAGGGCATGAGATTCAGGGCAGGAGATTCAGGGCAGGAGTTTCAGGGCATGAGATTCAGGGCATGAGTTTCAGGGCAGGAGATTCAGGGCAGGAGTTTCAGGGCATGAGATTCAGGGCATGAGTTTCAGGGCAGGAGTTTCAAGGCATGAGATTCAGGGCAGTAGTTTCAGGGCATGAGATTCAGGGCATGAGTTTCAGGGCATGAGATTCAGGGCATGAGATTCAGGGCATGAGTTTCAGGGCAGGAGTTTCAGGGCATGAGATTCAGGGCATGAGATTCAGGGCATGAGTTTCAGGGCAGGAGTTTCAGGGCATGAGATTCAGGGCAGTAGTTTCAGGGCATGAGATTCAGGGCAGGAGTTTCAGGGCATGAGATTCAGGGCATGAGATTCAGGGCATGAGATTCAGGGCAGGAGTTTCAGGGCATGAGATTCAGGGCAGTAGTTTCAGGGCATGAGATTCAGGGCATGAGTTTCAGGGCATGAGATTCAGGGCATGAGTTTCAGGGCATGAGATTCAGGGCATGAGTTTCAGGGCAGGAGATTCAGGGCAGGAGTTTCAGGGCATGAGTTTCAGGGCATGAGATTCAGGGCAGGTTTGTCAGAGCAGGAGTTTCAGGGCATGAGATTCAGGGCAGTAGTTTCAGGGCATGAGATTCAGGGCAGTAGTTTCAGGGCATGAGATTCAGGGCAGGAGTTTCAGGGCATGAGATTCAGGGCATGAGTTTCAGACCAGGAGTTTCAAGGCATGAGATTCAGGGCAGTAGTTTCAGGGCTTGAGATTCAGGGCATGAGTTTCAGGGCATGAGATTCAGGGCATGAGATTCAGGGCAGAAGTTTCAGGGCATGAGATTCAGGGCATGAGTTTCAGGGCAGGAGTTTCAGAGCAGGAGTTTCAAGGCATGAGATTCAGGGCAGTAGTTTCAGGGCATGAGATTCAGGGCATGAGATTCAGGGCAGGAGTTTCAGGGCATGAGATTCAGGGCATGAGTTTCAGGGCATGAGATTCAGGGCATGAGATTCAGGGCATGAGATTCAGGGCAGGAGTTTCAGGGCATGAGATTCAGGGCAGTAGTTTCAGGGCATGAGATTCAGGGCATGAGTTTCAGGGCATGAGATTCAGGGCATGAGATTCAGGGCAGGAGATTCAGGGCAGGAGTTTCAGGGCATGAGATTCAGGGCAGGAGTTTCAGGGCATGAGATTCAGGGCATGAGTTTCAGACCAGGAGTTTCAAGGCATGAGATTCAGGGCAGTAGTTTCAGGGCATGAGATTCAGGGCATGAGTTTCAGGGCATGAGATTCAGGGCATGAGATTCAGGGCAGGAGATTCAGGACAGGAGTTTCAGGGCATGAGATTCAGGGCAGGAGTTTCAGGGCATGAGATTCAGGGCATGAGATTCAGGGCAGGAGATTCAGGGCATGAGTTTCAGGGCATGAGATTCAGGGCATGAGTTTCAGGGCATGAGATTCAGGGCAGGAGTTTCAGGGCATGAGATTCAGGGCAGTAGTTTCATGGCATGAGATTCAGGGCATGAGTTTCAGGGCATGAGATTCAGGGCATGAGTTTCAGGGCATGAGATTCAGGGCAGGAGTTTCAGGGCATGAGTTTCAGGGCATGAGATTCAGGGCAGGTTTGTCAGAGCAGGAGTTTCAATGCATGAGATTCAAGGTAGTAGTTTCAGGGCTTGAGATTCAGAGCAGTAGTTTCAGGGCATGAGATTCAGGGCAGTAGTTTCAGGGCATGAGATTCAGGGCATGAGTTTCAGACCAGGAGTTTCAAGGCATGAGATTCAGGGCAGTAGTTTCAGGGCATGAGATTCAGGGCATGAGTTTCAGGGCATGAGATTCAGGGCATGAGATTCAGGGCAGGAGTTTCAGGGCATGAGATTCAGGGCATGAGTTTCAGGGCATGAGATTCAGGGCAGGAGTTTCAGGGCATGAGATTCAGGGCAGTAGTTTCAGGGCATGAGATTCAGGGCATGAGTTTCAGGGCATGAGATTCAGGGCATGAGTTTCAGACCAGGAGTTTCAAGGCATGAGATTCAGGGCAGTAGTTTCAGGGCTTGAGATTCAGGGCATGAGTTTCAGGGCATGAGATTCAGGGCATGAGATTCAGGGCAGGAGATTCAGGGCAGGAGATTCAGGGCAGGAGTTTCAGGGCATGAGATTCAGGGCATGAGTTTCAGACCAGGAGTTTCAAGGCATGAGATTCAGGGCAGTAGTTTCAGGGCATGAGATTCAGGGCATGAGTTTCAGGGCATGAGATTCAGGGCATGAGATTCAGGGCAGGAGATTCAGGGCAGGAGTTTCAGGGCATGAGATTCAGGGCAGGAGTTTCAGGGCATGAGATTCAGGGCATGAGATTCAGGGCAGGAGATTCAGGGCATGAGTTTCAGGGCATGAGATTCAGGGCATGAGTTTCAGGGCATGAGATTCAGGGCAGGAGTTTCAGGGCATGAGATTCAGGGCAGTAGTTTCAGGGCATGAGATTCAGGGCATGAGTTTCAGGGCATGAGATTCAGGGCATGAGATTCAGGGCAGGAGATTCAGGGCAGGAGTTTCAGGGCATGAGATTCAGGGCAGGAGTTTCAGGGCATGAGATTCAGGGCATGAGTTTCAGGGCATGAGATTCAGGGCAGGAGTTTCAGGGCATGAGATTCAGGGCATGAGTTTCAGGGCAGGAGTTTCAGGGCATGAGATTCAGGGCAGTAGTTTCAGGGCATGAGATTCAGGGCAGGAGTTTCATGGCATGAGATTCAGGGCAGTAGTTTCAGGGCAGGAGATTCAGGGCATGAGTTTCAGGGCATGAGATTCAGGGCATGAGTTTCAGGGCAGGAGTTTCAGGGCATGAGATTCAGGGCAGTAGTTTCAGGGCATGAGATTCAGGGCATGAGTTTCAGGGCATGAGATTCAGGGCATGAGATTCAGGGCAGGAGATTCAGGGCAGGAGTTTCAGGGCATGAGATTCAGGGCATGAGTTTCAGGGCAGGAGATTCAGGGCAGGAGTTTCAGGGCATGAGATTCAGGGCATGAGTTTCAGGGCAGGAGTTTCAAGGCATGAGATTCAGGGCAGTAGTTTCAGGGCTTGAGATTCAGGGCAGGAGTTTCAGGGCATGAGATTCAGGGCATGAGATTCAGGGCATGAGTTTCAGGGCAGGAGTTTCAGGGCATGAGATTCAGGGCATGAGATTCAGGGCATGAGTTTCAGGGCAGGAGTTTCAGGGCATGAGATTCAGGGCAGTAGTTTCAGGGCATGAGATTCAGGGCATGAGTTTCAGGGCATGAGATTCAGGGCATGAGATTCAGGGCAGAAGTTACAGGTCATGAGATTCAGGGCATGAGTTTCAGGGCAGGTGTTTCAGAGCAGGAGTTTCAAGGCATGAGATTCAGGGCAGTAGTTTCAGGGCTTGAGATTCAGGGCATGAGATTCAGGGCAGGAGTTTCAGGGCATGAGATTCAGGGCATGAGTTTCAGGGCATGAGATTCAGGGCATGAGATTCAGGGCATGAGATTCAGGGCAGGAGTTTCAGGGCATGAGATTCAGGGCAGTAGTTTCAGGGCATGAGATTCAGGGCATGAGTTTCAGGGCATGAGATTCAGGGCATGAGATTCAGGGCATGAGATTCAGGGCTGGAGTTTCAGGGCAGGAAATTCAGGGCAGGAGTTTCAGGGCATGGGATTCAGGGCATCAGTTTCAGACCAGGAGTTTCAAGGCATGAGATTCATGGCAGTAGTTTCAGGGCATGAGATTCAGGGCATGAGTTTCAGGGCATGAGATTCAGGGCATGAGATTCAGGGCAGGAGATTCAGGGCAGGAGTTTCAGGGCATGAGATTCAGGGCAGGAGTTTCAGGGCATGAGATTCAGGGCATGAGATTCAGGGCAGGAGATTCAGGGCATGAGTTTCAGGGCATGAGATTCAGGGCATGAGTTTCAGGGCATGAGATTCAGGGCAGGAGTTTCAGGGCATGAGATTCAGGGCAGTAGTTTCAGGGCATGAGATTCAGGGCATGAGTTTCAGGGCATGAGATTCAGGGCATGAGTTTCAGGGCATGAGATTCAGGGCAGGAGTTTCAGGACATGAGTTTCAGGGCATGAGATTCAGGGCAGGTTTGTCAGAGCAGGAGTTTCAATGCATGAGATTCAAGGTAGTAGTTTCAGGGCATGAGATTCAGAGCAGTAGTTTCAGGGCATGAGATTCAGGGCAGGAGTTTCAGGGCATGAGATTCAGGGCATGAGTTTCAGGGCAGGAGTTTCAAGGCATGAGATTCAGGGCAGTAGTTTCAGGGCATGAGATTCAGGGCATGAGTTTCAGGGCATGAGATTCAGGGCATGAGATTCAGGGCAGGAGTTTCAGGGCATGAGATTCAGGGCATGAGTTTCAGGGCATGAGATTCAGGGCAGGAGTTTCAGGGCATGAGATTCAGGGCAGTAGTTTCAGGGCATGAGATTCAGGGCATGAGTTTCAGGGCATGAGATTCAGGGCATGAGTTTCAGGGCAGGAGTTTCAGGGCATGAGATTCAGGGCAGTAGTTTCAGGGCATGAGATTCAGGGCATGAGTTTCAGGGCATGAGATTCAGGGCATGAGATTCAGGGCAGGAGATTCAGGGCAGGAGATTCAGGGCAGGAGTTTCAGGGCATGAGATTCAGGGCATGAGTTTCAGGGCAGGAGTTTCAAGGCATGAGATTCAGGGCAGTAGTTTCAGGGCATGAGATTCAGGGCATGAGTTTCAGGGCATGAGATTCAGGGCATGAGATTCAGGGCAGGAGATTCAGGACAGGAGTTTCAGGGCATGATATTCAGGGCAGGAGTTTCAGGGCATGAGATTCAGGGCATGAGATTCAGGGCAGGAGATTCAGGGCATGAGTTTCAGGGCATGAGATTCAGGGCATGAGTTTCAGGGCATGAGATTCAGGGCAGGAGTTTCAGGGCATGAGATTCAGGGCAGTAGTTTCAGGGCATGAGATTCAGGGCATGAGTTTCAGGGCATGAGATTCAGGGCATGAGATTCAGGGCAGGAGATTCAGGGCAGGAGTTTCAGGGCATGAGATTCAGGGCAGGAGTTTCAGGGCATGAGATTCAGGGCAGTAGTTTCAGGGCAGGAGATTCAGGGCAGGAGTTTCAGGGCATGAGATTCAGGGCATGAGATTCAGGGCAGGAGTTTCAGGGCATGAGATTCAGGGCAGTAGTTTCAGGGCATGAGATTCAGGGCAGGAGTTTCAGGGCATGAGATTCAGGGCTGTGGTTTCAGGGCAGGAGATTCAGGGCATGAGTTTCAGGGCATGAGATTCAGGGCATGAGTTTCAGGGCAGGAGTTTCAGGGCATGAGATTCAGGGCAGTAGTTTCAGGGCATGAGATTCAGGGCATGAGTTTCAGGGCATGAGATTCAGGGCATGAGATTCAGGGCAGGAGATTCAGGGCAGGAGTTTCAGGGCATGAGATTCAGGGCATGAGTTTCAGGGCAGGAGATTCAGGGCAGGAGTTTCAGGGCTTGAGATTCAGGGCATGAGTTTCAGGGCAGGAGCTTCAAGGCATGAGAATCAGGGCAGTAGTTTCAGGGCTTGAGATTCCTGGCATGAGTTTCAGGGCATGAGATTCAGGGCATGAGATTCAGGGCATGAGTTTCAGGGCAGGAGTTTCAGGGCATGAGATTCAGGGCATGAGATTCAGGGCATGAGTTTCAGGGCAGGAGTTTCAGGGCATGAGATTCAGGGCAGTAGTTTCAGGGCATGAGATTCAGGGCAGGAGTTTCAGGGCATGAGATTCAGGGCATGAGATTCAGGGCATGAGATTCAGGGCAGGAGTTTCAGGGCATGAGATTCAGGGCAGTAGTTTCAGGGCATGAGATTCAGGGCATGAGTTTCAGGGCATGAGATTCAGGGCATGAGATTCAGGGCATGAGATTCAGGGCATGAGTTTCAGGGCATGAGATTCAGGGCATGAGTTTCAGGGCATGAAATTCAGGGCATGAGATTCAGGGCAGGTTTGTCAGAGCAGGAGTTTCAGGGCATGAGATTCAGGGCAGTAGTTTCAGGGCATGAGATTCAGGGCAGTAGTTTCAGGGCATGAGATTCAGGGCAGGAGTTTCAGGGCATGAGATTCAGGGCATGAGTTTCAGACCAGGAGTTTCAAGGCATGAGATTCAGGGCATGAGTTTCAGGGCATGAGATTCAGGGCATGAGTTTCAGGGCATGAGATTCAGGGCATGAGATTCAGGGCAGAAGTTACAGGTCATGAGATTCAGGGCATGAGTTTCAGGGCAGGTGTTTCAGAGCAGGAGTTTCAGGGCATGAGATTCAGGGCAGGAGTTTCAGGGCATGAGATTCAGGGCATGAGATTCAGGGCAGGAGTTTCAGGGCATGAGATTCAGGGCATGAGTTTCAGGGCATGAGATTCAGGGCATGAGATTCAGGGCAGGAGATTCAGGGCAGGAGTTTCAGGGCATGAGATTCAGGGCAGTAGTTTCATGGCATGAGATTCAGGGCATGAGTTTCAGGGCATGAGATTCAGGGCATGAGATTCAGGGCAGGAGATTCAGGGCAGGAGTTTCAGGGCATGAGATTCAGGGCATGAGATTCAGGGCATGAGTTTCAGGGCAGGAGTTTCAAGGCATGAGATTCAGGGCAGTAGTTTCAGGGCATGAGATTCAGGGCATGAGTTTCAGGGCATGAGATTCAGGGCATGAGATTCAGGGCAGGAGATTCAGGGCAGGAGTTTCAGGGCATGAGATTCAGGGCAGGAGTTTCAGGGCATGAGATTCAGGGCATGAGATTCAGGGCAGGAGATTCAGGGCATGAGTTTCAGGGCATGAGATTCAGGGCATGAGTTTCAGGGCATGAGATTCAGGGCAGGAGTTTCAGGGCATGAGATTCAGGGCAGTAGTTTCAGGGCATGAGATTCAGGGCATGAGTTTCAGGGCATGAGATTCAGGGCTGTGGTTTCAGGGCAGGTGATTCAGGGCAGGAGTTTCAGGACATGAGTTTCAGGGCATGAGATTCAGGGCAGGTTTGTCAGAGCAGGAGTTTCAATGCATGAGATTCAAGGTAGTAGTTTCAGGGCTTGAGATTCAGAGCAGTAGTTTCAGGGCATGAGATTCAGGGCAGTAGTTTCAGGGCATGAGATTCAGGGCATGAGTTTCAGACCAGGAGTTTCAGGGCATGAGATTCAGGGCAGTAGTTTCAGGGCATGAGATTCAGGGCATGAGTTTCAGGGCATGAGATTCAGGGCATGAGATTCAGGGCAGGAGTTTCAGGGCATGAGATTCAGGGCATGAGTTTCAGGGCAGGAGATTTAGGGCAGAAGTTTCAGGGCATGAGATTCAGGGCAGTAGTTTCAGGGCATGAGATTCAGGGCATGAGTTTCAGGGCATGAGATTCAGGGCATGAGTTTCAGGGCAGGAGTTTCAAGGCATGAGATTCAGGGCAGTAGTTTCAGGGCATGAGATTCAGGGCATGAGTTTCAGGGCATGAGATTCAGGGCATGAGATTCAGGGCAGGAGATTCAGGGCATGAGATTCAGGGCAGGAGTTTCAGGGCATGAGATTCAGGGCATGAGTTTCAGGGCAGGAGTTTCAGGGCATGAGATTCAGGGCAGTAGTTTCAGGGCATGAGATTCAGGGCATGAGTTTCAGGGCATGAGATTCAGGGCATGAGATTCAGGGCAGGAGATTCAGGACAGGAGTTTCAGGGCATGATATTCAGGGCAGGAGTTTCAGGGCATGAGATTCAGGGCATGAGATTCAGGGCAGGAGATTCAGGGCATGAGTTTCAGGGCATGAGATTCAGGGCATGAGTTTCAGGGCATGAGATTCAGGGCAGGAGTTTCAGGGCATGAGATTCAGGGCAGTAGTTTCAGGGCATGAGATTCAGGGCATGAGTTTCAGGGCATGAGATTCAGGGCATGAGATTCAGGGCAGGAGATTCAGGGCAGGAGTTTCAGGGCATGAGTTTCAGGGCATGAGATTCAGGGCATGAGATTCAGGGCAGGAGTTTCAGGGCATGAGATTCAGGGCTGTAGTTTCAGGGCATGAGATTCAGGGCAGGAGTTTCAGGGCATGAGATTCAGGGCATGAGTTTCAGGGCATGAGATTCAGGGCAGGAGTTTCAGGGCATGAGATTCAGGGCATGAGTTTCAGGGCAGGAGTTTCAGGGCATGAGATTCAGGGCAGTAGTTTCAGGGCATGAGATTCAGGGCATGAGTTTCAGGGCATGAGATTCAGGGCATGAGATTCAGGGCATGAGATTCAGGGCATGAGATTCAGGGCAGGAGTTTCAGGGCATGAGATTCAGGGCAGTAGTTTCAGGGCATGAGATTCAGGGCATGAGTTTCAGGGCATGAGATTCAGGGCATGAGATTCAGGGCAGGAGATTCAGGGCATGAGTTTCAGGGCATGAGATTCAGGGCATGAGTTTCAGGGCAGGAGATTTAGGGCAGAAGTTTCAGGGCATGAGATTCAGGGCAGTAGTTTCATGGCATGAGATTCAGGGCATGAGTTTCAGGGCATGAGATTCAGGGCATGAGTTTCAGGGCTTGAGATTCAGGGCAGGAGTTTCAGGTCATGAGTTTCAGGGCATGAGATTCAGGGCAGGTTTGTCAGAGCAGGAGTTTCACTGCATGAGATTCAAGGTAGTAGTTTCAGGGCATGAGATTCAGAGCAGTAGTTTCAGGGCATGAGATTCAGGGCAGTAGTTTCAGGGCATGAGATTCAGGGCATGAGTTTCAGACCAGGAGTTTCAGGGCATGAGATTCAGGGCAGTAGTTTCATGGCATGAGATTCAGGGCATGAGTTTCAGGGCATGAAATTCAGGGCATGAGATTCAGGGCAGGAGTTTCATGGCATGAGATTCAGGGCATGAGTTTCAGGGCAGGAGATTCAGGGCATGAGTTTCAGGGCATGAGATTCAGGGCAGTAGTTTCATGGCATGAGATTCAGGGCATGAGTTTCAGGGCATGAGATTCAGGGCATGAGATTCAGGGCAGGAGTTTCAGGGCATGAGATTCAGGGCAGTAGTTTCATGGCATGAGATTCAGGGCATGAGTTTCAGGGCATGAGATTCAGGGCATGAGATTCAGGGCAGGAGATTCAGGGCATGAGATTCAGGGCAGGAGTTTCAGGGCATGAGATTCAGGGCATGAGTTTCAGACCAGGAGTTTCAAGGCATGAGATTCAGGGCAGTAGTTTCAGGGCATGAGATTCAGGGCATGAGTTTCAGGGCATGAGATTCAGGGCATGAGATTCAGGGCAGGAGATTCAGGGCAGGAGTTTCAGGGCATGATATTCAGGGCAGGAGTTTCAGGGCATGAGATTCAGGGCATGAGATTCAGGGCAGGAGATTCAGGGCATGAGTTTCAGGGCATGAGATTCAGGGCATGAGTTTCAGGGCATGAGATTCAGGGCAGGAGTTTCAGGGCATGAGATTCAGGGCAGTAGTTTCAGGGCATGAGATTCAGGGCATGAGTTTCAGGGCATGAGATTCAGGGCATGAGATTCAGGGCAGGAGATTCAGGGCAGGAGTTTCAGGGCATGAGTTTCAGGGCATGAGATTCAGGGCATGAGATTCAGGGCAGGAGTTTCAGGGCATGAGATTCAGGGCAGTAGTTTCAGGGCATGAGATTCAGGGCAGGAGTTTCAGGGCATGAGATTCAGGGCATGAGTTTCAGGGCATGAGATTCAGGGCAGGAGTTTCAGGGCATGAGATTCAGGGCATGAGTTTCAGGGCAGGAGTTTCAAGGCATGAGATTCAGGGCAGTAGTTTCAGGGCATGAGATTCAGGGCATGAGTTTCAGGGCATGAGATTCAGGGCATGAGATTCAGGGCAGGAGATTCAGGGCATGAGATTCAGGGCAGGAGTTTCAGGGCATGAGATTCAGGGCAGGAGTTTCAGGGCATGAGATTCAGGGCATGAGTTTCAGGGCAGGAGTTTCAGGGCATGAGATTCAGGGCAGGAGATTCAGGGCAGGAGTTTCAGGGCATGAGATTCAGGGCAGGAGATTCAGGGCATGAGTTTCAGGGCATGAGATTCAGGGCATGAGTTTCAGGGCATGAGATTCAGGGCAGGAGTTTCAGGGCATGAGATTCAGGGCATGAGTTTCAGGGCAGGAGATTCAGGGCAGGAGATTCAGGGCATGAGTTTCAGGGCATGAGATTCAGGGCAGTAGTTTCATGGCATGAGATTCAGGGCATGAGTTTCAGGGCATGAGATTCAGGGCATGAGTTTCAGGGCATGAGATTCAGGGCATGAGTTTCAGGGCATGAGATTCAGGGCAGGAGTTTCAGGACATGAGTTTCAGGGCATGAGATTCAGGGCAGGTTTGTCAGAGCAGGAGTTTCAAGGCATGAGATTCAAGGTAGTAGTTTCAGGGCTTGAGATTCAGGGCAGGAGTTTCAGGGCATGAGATTCAGGGCAGGAGTTTCAGGGCATGAGATTCAGGGCATGAGTTTCAGACCAGGAGTTTCAAGGCATGAGATTCAGGGCAGTAGTTTCAGGGCATGAGATTCAGGGCATGAGTTTCAGGGCATGAGATTCAGGGCATGAGATTCAGGGCAGAAGTTACAGGTCATGAGATTCAGGGCATGAGTTTCAGGGCAGGTGTTTCAGAGCAGGAGTTTCAAGGCATGAGATTCAGGGCAGTAGTTTCAGGGCATGAGATTCAGGGCATGAGATTCAGGGCAGGAGTTTCAGGGCATGAGATTCAGGGCATGAGTTTCAGGGCATGAGATTCAGGGCATGAGATTCAGGGCATGAGATTCAGGGCATGAGTTTCAGGGCAGGAGATTCAGGGCAGGAGTTTCAGGGCATGAGTTTCAGGGCATGAGATTCAGGGCAGGAGTTTCAGGGCATGAGATTCAGGGCAGGAGTTTCAGGGCATGAGATTCAGGGCAGGAGTTTCAGGGCATGAGATTCAGGGCATGAGTTTCAGGGCATGAGATTCAGGGCAGGAGTTTCAGGGCATGAGATTCAGGGCATGAGTTTCAGACCAGGAGTTTCAAGGCATGAGATTCAGGGCAGTAGTTTCAGGGCATGAGATTCAGGGCATGAGTTTCAGGGCATGAGATTCAGGGCATGAGATTCAGGGCAGGAGTTTCAGGGCATGAGTTTCAGGGCAGGAGATTCAGGGCAGGAGTTTCAGGGCATGAGATTCAGGGCATGAGTTTCAGGGCAGGAGTTTCAGGGCAGGAGATTCAGGGCATGAGTTTCAGGGCATGAGATTCAGGGCATGAGTTTCAGGGCAGGAGATTCAGGGCAGGAGTTTCAGGGCATGAGTTTCAGGGCATGAGATTCAGGGCATGAGATTCAGGGCAGGAGTTTCAGGGCATGAGATTCAGGGCAGTAGTTTCAGGGCATGAGATTCAGGGCAGGAGTTTCAGGGCATGAGATTCAGGGCATGAGTTTCAGGGCATGAGATTCAGGGCAGGAGTTTCAGGGCATGAGATTCAGGGCATGAGTTTCAGGGCAGGAGTTTCAAGGCATGAGATTCAGGGCAGTAGTTTCAGGGCATGAGATTCAGGGCATGAGTTTCAGGGCATGAGATTCAGGGCATGAGATTCAGGGCATGAGATTCAGGGCAGGAGTTTCAGGGCATGAGATTCAGGGCAGGAGTTTCAGGGCATGAGATTCAGGGCATGAGTTTCAGGGCAGGAGTTTCAGGGCATGAGATTCAGGGCAGGAGATTCAGGGCAGGAGTTTCAGGGCATGAGATTCAGGGCAGGAGATTCAGGGCATGAGTTTCAGGGCATGAGATTCAGGGCATGAGTTTCAGGGCATGAGATTCAGGGCAGGAGTTTCAGGGCATGAGATTCAGGGCATGAGTTTCAGGGCATGAGATTCAGGGCATGAGATTCAGGGCATGAGATTCAGGGCATGAGTTTCAGGGCAGGAGATTCAGGGCAGGAGTTTCAGGGCATGAGATTCAGGGCATGAGTTTCAGGGCACGAGTTTCAGGGCAGGAGTTTCAGGGCATGAGATTCAGGGCATGAGTTTCAGACCAGGAGTTTCAAGGCATGAGATTCAGGGCAGTAGTTTCAGGGCATGAGATTCAGGGCAGGAGTTTCAGGGCATGAGATTCAGGGCATGAGATTCAGGGCAGGAGTTTCAGGGCATGAGATTCAGGGCATGAGATTCAGGGCATGAGATTCAGGGCAGGAGTTTCAAGGCATGAGATTCAGGGCAGTAGTTTCAGGGCTTGAGATTCAGGGCATGAGTTTCAGGGCATGAGATTCAGGGCATGAGTTTCAGGGCATGAGATTCAGGGCATGAGTTTCAGGGCAGGAGATTCAGGGCAGGAGTTTCAGGGCATGAGATTCAGGGCATGAGATTCAGGGCAGGTGTTTCAGAGCAGGAGTTTCAAGGCATGAGATTCAGGGCAGTAGTTTCAGGGCATGAGATTCAGGGCAGTAGTTTCAGGGCATGAGATTCAGGGCAGGAGTTTCAGGGCATGAGATTCAGGGCATGAGTTTCAGACCAGGAGTTTCAAGGCATGAGATTCAGGGCAGTAGTTTCAGGGCATGAGATTCAGGGCATGAGTTTCAGGGCATGAGATTCAGGGCATGAGATTCAGGGCAGAAGTTACAGGTCATGAGATTCAGGGCATGAGTTTCAGGGCAGGTGTTTCAGAGCAGGAGTTTCAAGGCATGAGATTCAGGGCAGGAGTTTCAGGGCATGAGATTCAGGGCATGAGATTCAGGGCAGGAGTTTCAGGGCATGAGATTCAGGGCATGAGTTTCAGGGCATGAGATTCAGGGCATGAGATTCAGGGCAGGAGATTCAGGGCAGGAGTTTCAGGGCATGAGATTCAGGGCAGTAGTTTCAGGGCATGAGATTCAGGGCATGAGTTTCAGGGCATGAGATTCAGGGCATGAGATTCAGGGCATGAGATTCAGGGCTGTAGTTTCAGGGCAGGAGATTCAGGGCAGGAGTTTCAGGGCATGAGATTCAGGGCATGAGTTTCAGACCAGGAGTTTCAAGGCATGAGATTCAGGGCAGTAGTTTCAGGGCTTGAGATTCAGGGCATGAGTTTCAGGGCATGAGATTCAGGGCATGAGATTCAGGGCAGGAGATTCAGGGCAGGAGTTTCAGGGCATGAGATTCAGGGCAGGAGTTTCAGGGCATGAGATTCAGGGCATGAGATTCAGGGCAGGAGATTCAGGGCATGAGTTTCAGGGCATGAGATTCAGGGCATGAGTTTCAGGGCATGAGATTCAGGGCAGGAGTTTCAGGGCATGAGATTCAGGGCAGTAGTTTCAGGGCATGAGATTCAGGGCATGAGATTCAGGGCATGAGATTCAGGGCATGAGTTTCAGGGCATGAGATTCAGGGCAGGAGTTTCAGGGCATGAGATTCAGGGCATGAGATTCAGGGCATGAGATTCAGAGCAGGAGTTTCATGGCATGAGATTCAGGGCTGTAGTTTCAGGGCAGGAAATTCAGGGCAGGAGTTTCAGGGAATGAGATTCAGGGCAGGAGTTTCAGGGCATGAGATTCAGGGCATGAGTTTCAGACCAGGAGTTTCAGGGCATGAGATTCAGGGCAGTAGTTTCAGGGCATGAGATTCAGGGCATGAGTTTCAGGGCATGAGATTCAGGGCATGAGATTCAGGGCAGGAGTTTCAGGGCATGAGATTCAGGGCATGAGTTTCAGGGCAGGAGATTCAGGGCAGGAGTTTCAGGGCATGAGATTCAGGGCAGTAGTTTCATGGCATGAGATTCAGGGCATGAGTTTCAGGGCATGAGATTCAGGGCATGAGTTTCAGGGCAGGAGTTTCAGGGCATGAGATTCAGGGCAGTAGTTTCAGGGCATGAGATTCAGGGCATGAGTTTCAGGGCATGAGATTCAGGGCATGAGATTCAGGGCAGGAGATTCAGGGCAGGAGATTCAGGGCAGGAGTTTCAGGGCATGAGATTCAGGGCATGAGTTTCAGACCAGGAGTTTCAAGGCATGAGATTCAGGGCAGTAGTTTCAGGGCATGAGATTCAGGGCATGAGTTTCAGGGCATGAGATTCAGGGCATGAGATTCAGGGCAGGAGATTCAGGGCAGGAGTTTCAGGGCATGAGATTCAGGGCAGGAGTTTCAGGGCATGAGATTCAGGGCATGAGATTCAGGGCAGGAGATTCAGGGCATGAGTTTCAGGGCATGAGATTCAGGGCATGAGTTTCAGGGCAGGAGATTCAGGGCAGGAGTTTCAGGGCATGAGATTCAGGGCAGTAGTTTCATGGCATGAGATTCAGGGCATGAGTTTCAGGGCATGAGATTCAGGGCATGAGATTCAGGGCAGGAGATTCAGGGCAGGAGTTTCAGGGCATGAGATTCAGGGCAGGAGTTTCAGGGCATGAGATTCAGGGCTGTGGTTTCAGGGCAGGAGATTCAGGGCAGGAGTTTCAGGGCATGAGATTCAGGGCATGAGTTTCAGGGCAGGAGTTTCAGGGCATGAGATTCAGGGCAGTAGTTTCAGGGCATGAGATTCAGGGCAGGAGTTTCAGGGCATGAGATTCAGGGCAGAAGTTTCAGGGCAGGAGATTCAGGGCATGAGTTTCAGGGCATGAGATTCAGGGCATGAGTTTCAGGGCAGGAGTTTCAAGGCATGAGATTCAGGGCAGTAGTTTCAGGGTTTGAGATTCAGGGCATGAGTTTCAGGGCATGAGATTCAGGGCATGAGATTCAGGGCAGGAGATTCAGGGCAGGAGTTTCAGGGCATGAGATTCAGGGCATGAGTTTCAGGGCAGGAGATTCAGGGCAGGAGTTTCAGGGCATGAGATTCAGGGCATGAGATTCAGGGCAGGAGTTTCAAGGCATGAGATTCAGGGCAGTAGTTTCAGGGCATGAGATTCAGGGCAGGAGTTTCAGGGCATGAGATTCAGGGCATGAGATTCAGGGCATGAGTTTCAGGGCAGGAGTTTCAGGGCATGAGATTCAGGGCATGAGATTCAGGGCATGAGTTTCAGGGCAGGAGTTTCAGGGCATGAGATTCAGGGCAGTAGTTTCAGGGCATGAGATTCAGGGCAGGAGTTTCAGGGCATGAGATTCAGGGCATGAGATTCAGGGCATGAGTTTCAGGGCAGGAGTTTCAGGGCAGGAGATTCAGGGCATGAGTTTCAGGGCATGAGATTCAGGGCATGAGTTTCAGGGCAGGAGATTCAGGGCAGGAGTTTCAGGGCATGAGATTCAGGGCATGAGTTTCAGGGCATGAGATTCAGGGCATGAGATTCAGGGCATGAGATTCAGGGCATGAGTTTCAGGGCAGGAGATTCAGGGCATGAGTTTCAGGGCATGAGTTTCAGGGCATGAGATTCAGGGCAGGAGTTTCAGGGCATGAGATTCAGGGCATGAGTTTCAGGGCAGGAGTTTCAGGGCATGAGATTCAGGGCAGTAGTTTCAGGGCATGAGATTCAGGGCATGAGATTCAGGGCAGGAGTTTCAGGGCATGAGATTCAGGGCATGAGATTCAGGGCATGAGTTTCAGGGCAGGAGTTTCAAGGCATGAGATTCAGGGCAGTAGTTTCAGGGCTTGAGATTCAGTGCATGAGTTTCAGGGCATGAGATTCAGGGCATGAGATTCAGGGCATGAGATTCAGGGCTGTGGTTTCAGGGCAGGTGATTCAGGGCAGGAGTTTCAGGACATGAGTTTCAGGGCATGAGATTCAGGGCAGGTTTGTCAGAGCAGGAGTTTCAATGCATGAGAATCAAGGTAGTAGTTTCAGGGCTTGAGATTCAGAGCAGTAGTTTCAGGGCATGAGATTCAGGGCAGGAGTTTCAGGGCATGAGATTCAGGGCATGAGTTTCAGACCAGGAGTTTCAAGGCATGAGATTCAGGGCAGTAGTTTCAGGGCATGAGATTCAGGGCAGGAGTTTCAGGGCATGAGATTCAGGTCATGAGATTCAGGGCAGAAGTTACAGGTCATGAGATTCAGGGCATGAGTTTCAGGGCAGGTGTTTCAGAGCAGGAGTTTCAAGGCATGAGATTCAGGGCAGTAGTTTCAGGGCATGAGATTCAGGGCATGAGATTCAGGGCAGGAGTTTCAGGGCATGAGATTCAGGGCATGAGTTTCAGGGCATGAGATTCAGGGCATGAGATTCAGGGCAGGAGATTCAGGGCAGGAGTTTCAGGGCATGAGATTCAGGGCAGTAGTTTCAGGGCATGAGATTCAGGGCATGAGTTTCAGGGCATGAGATTCAGGGCATGAGATTCAGGGCAGGAGATTCAGGGCATGAGATTCAGGGCAGGAGATTCAGGGCAGGAGTTTCAGGGCATGAGATTCAGGGCATGAGTTTCAGACCAGGAGTTTCAAGGCATGAGATTCAGGGCAGTAGTTTCAGGGCTTGAGATTCAGGGCATGAGTTTCAGGGCATGAGATTCAGGGCATGAGATTCAGGGCAGGAGATTCAGGGCAGGAGTTTCAGGGCATGAGATTCAGGGCATGAGTTTCAGGGCATGAGATTCAGGGCAGGAGTTTCAGGGCATGAGATTCAGGGCAGTAGTTTCAGGGCATGAGATTCAGGGCATGAGTTTCAGGGCATGAGATTCAGGGCATGAGTTTCAGGGCAGGAGATTCAGGGCAGGAGTTTCAGGGCATGAGATTCAGGGCATGAGTTTCAGGGCATGAGATTCAGGGCATGAGTTTCAGGGCAGGAGATTCAGGGCAGGAGTTTCAGGGCATGAGATTCAGGGCAGTAGTTTCATGGCATGAGATTCAGGGCATGAGTTTCAGGGCATGAGATTCAGGGCATGAGATTCAGGGCAGGAGATTCAGGGCAGGAGTTTCAGGACATGAGTTTCAGGGCATGAGATTCAGGGCAGGTTTGTCAGAGCAGGAGTTTCAATGCATGAGATTCAAGGTAGTAGTTTCAGGGCTTGAGATTCAGAGCAGTAGTTTCAGGGCATGAGATTCAGGGCAGGAGTTTCAGGGCATGAGATTCAGGGCATGAGTTTCAGACCAGGAGTTTCAGGGCATGAGATTCAGGGCAGTAGTTTCAGGGCATGAGATTCAGGGCATGAGTTTCAGGGCATGAAATTCAGGGCATGAGATTCAGGGCAGGAGTTTCATGGCATGAGATTCAGGGCATGAGTTTCAGGGCAGGAGATTCAGGGCAGGAGTTTCAGGGCATGAGATTCAGGGCAGTAGTTTCAGGGCATGAGATTCAGGGCATGAGTTTCAGGGCATGAGATTCAGGGCATGAGTTTCAGACCAGGAGTTTCAAGGCATGAGATTCAGGGCATGAGTTTCAGGGCATGAGATTCAGGGCATGAGTTTCAGGGCATGAGATTCAGGGCATGAGATTCAGGGCAGGAGATTCAGGGCAGGAGATTCAGGGCAGGAGTTTCAGGGCATGAGATTCAGGGCATGAGTTTCAGACCAGGAGTTTCAAGGCATGAGATTCAGGGCAGTAGTTTCAGGGCTTGAGATTCAGGGCATGAGTTTCAGGGCATGAGATTCAGGGCATGAGATTCAGGGCAGGAGATTCAGGACAGGAGTTTCAGGGCATGATATTCAGGGCAGGAGTTTCAGGGCATGAGATTCAGGGCATGAGATTCAGGGCAGGAGATTCAGGGCATGAGTTTCAGGGCATGAGATTCAGGGCATGAGTTTCAGGGCATGAGATTCAGGGCAGTAGTTTCAGGGCATGAGATTCAGGGCAGTAGTTTCATGGCATGAGATTCAGGGCATGAGTTTCAGGGCATGAGATTCAGGGCATGAGATTCAGGGCAGGAGATTCAGGGCAGGAGTTTCAGGGCATGAGATTCAGGGCAGGAGTTTCAGGGCATGAGATTCAGGGCTGTGGTTTCAGGGCAGGAGATTCAGGGCAGGAGTTTCAGGGCATGAGATTCAGGGCATGAGATTCAGGGCAGGAGTTTCAGGGCATGAGATTCAGGGCATGAGATTCAGGGCATGAGTTTCAGGGCAGGAGTTTCAGGGCATGAGATTCAGGGCAGTAGTTTCAGGGCATGAGATTCAGGGCATGAGTTTCAGGGCATGAGATTCAGGGCATGAGATTCAGGGCAGGAGATTCAGGGCAGGAGTTTCAGGGCATGAGATTCAGGGCATGAGTTTCAGGGCAGGAGATTCAGGGCAGGAGTTTCAGGGCATGAGATTCAGGGCATGAGATTCAGGGCAGGAGTTTCAAGGCATGAGATTCAGGGCAGTAGTTTCAGGGCATGAGATTCAGGGCAGGAGTTTCAGGGCATGAGATTCAGGGCATGAGATTCAGGGCATGAGATTCAGGGCAGGAGTTTCAGGGCATGAGATTCAGGGCATGAGATTCAGGGCATGAGTTTCAGGGCAGGAGTTTCAGGGCATGAGATTCAGGGCAGTAGTTTCAGGGCTTGAGATTCAGGGCAGGAGTTTCAGGGCATGAGATTCAGGGCAGGAGATTCAGGGCATGAGATTCAGGGCAGGAGTTTCAGGGCATGAGATTCAGGGCATGAGTTTCAGGGCAGGAGTTTCAGGGCATGAGATTCAGGGCAGGAGATTCAGGGCAGGAGTTTCAGGGCATGAGATTCAGGGCAGGAGATTCAGGGCATGAGTTTCAGGGCATGAGATTCAGGGCATGAGTTTCAGGGCAGGAGATTCAGGGCAGGAGTTTCAGGGCATGAGATTCAGGGCATGAGTTTCAGGGCATGAGATTCAGGGCATGAGATTCAGGGCATGAGATTCAGGGCATGAGTTTCAGGGCAGGAGATTCAGGGCAGGAGTTTCAGGGCATGAGATTCAGGGCATGAGTTTCAGGGCATGAGATTCAGGGCAGTAGTTTCAGGGCATGAGATTCAGGGCATGAGTTTCAGACCAGGAGTTTCAGGGCATGAGATTCAGGGCATGAGTTTCAGGGCATGAGATTCAGGGCATGAGATTCAGGGCAGGAGTTTCAGGGCATGAGATTCAGGGCATGAGATTCAGGGCATGAGTTTCAGACCAGGAGTTTCAAGGCATGAGATTCAGGGCAGTAGTTTCAGGGCTTGAGATTCAGGGCATGAGTTTCAGGGCATGAGATTCAGGGCATGAGATTCAGGGCATCAGATTCAGGGCATGAGTTTCAGGGCAGGAGATTCAGGGCAGGAGTTTCAGGACTTGAGTTTCAGGGCATGAGTTTCAGGGCAGGTGTTTCAGAGCAGGAGTTTCAAGGCATGAGATTCAGGGCAGTAGTTTCAGGGCATGAGATTCAGGGCTGTGGTTTCAGGGCATGAGATTCAGGGCAGGAGTTTCAGGGCATGAGATTCAGGGCATGAGTTTCAGACCAGGAGTTTCAAGGCATGAGATTCAGGGCAGTAGTTTCAGGGCTTGAGATTCAGGGCATGAGTTTCAGGGCATGAGATTCAGGGCATGAGATTCAGGGCAGAAGTTTCAGGGCATGAGATTCAGGGCATGAGTTTCAGGGCAGGTGTTTCAGAGCAGGAGTTTCAAGGCATGAGATTCAGGGCAGTAGTTTCAGGGCTTGAGATTCAGGGCATGAGATTCAGGGCAGGAGTTTCAGGGCATGAGATTCAGGGCATGAGTTTCAGGGCATGAGATTCAGGGCATGAGATTCAGGGCAGGAGATTCAGGGCAGGAGTTTCAGGGCATGAGATTCAGGGCAGTAGTTTCAGGGCATGAGATTCAGGGCATGAGTTTCAGGGCATGAGATTCAGGGCATGAGATTCAGGGCAGGAGATTCAGGGCAGGAGTTTCAGGGCAGGAGATTCAGGGCAGGAGTTTCAGGGCATGAGATTCAGGGCATGAGTTTCAGACCAGGAGTTTCAAGGCATGAGATTCAGGGCAGTAGTTTCAGGGCTTGAGATTCAGGGCATGAGTTTCAGGGCATGAGATTCAGGGCATGAGATTCAGGGCAGGAGATTCAGGGCAGGAGTTTCAGGGCATGAGATTCAGGGCAGGAGTTTCAGGGCATGAGATTCAGGGCATGAGATTCAGGGCAGGAGATTCAGGGCATGAGTTTCAGGGCATGAGATTCAGGGCATGAGTTTCAGGGCAGGAGATTCAGGGCAGGAGTTTCAGGGCATGAGATTCAGGGCAGTAGTTTCAGGGCATGAGATTCAGGGCATGAGATTCAGGGCATGAGATTCAGGGCATGAGTTTCAGGGCAGGAGATTCAGGGCAGGAGTTTCAGGGCATGAGTTTCAGGGCATGAGTTTCAGGGCAGGTTTGTCAGAGCAGGAGTTTCAAGGCATGAGATTCAAGGTAGTAGTTTCAGGGCTTGAGATTCAGGGCAGTAGTTTCAGGGCATGAGATTCAGGGCAGGAGTTTCAGGGCATGAGATTCAGGGCATGAGTTTCAGACCAGGAGTTTCAAGGCATGAGATTCAGGGCAGTAGTTTCAGGGCTTGAGATTCAGGGCATGAGTTTCAGGGCATGAGATTCAGGGCATGAGATTCAGGGCAGAAGTTTCAGGGCATGAGATTCAGGGCATGAGTTTCAGGGCAGGAGATTCAGGGCAGGAGTTTCAGGGCATGAGATTCAGGGCAGTAGTTTCAGGGCTTGAGATTCAGGGCATGAGTTTCAGGGCATGAGATTCAGGGCATGAGTTTCAGACCAGGAGTTTCAAGGCATGAGATTCAGGGCAGTAGTTTCAGGGCTTGAGATTCAGGGCATGAGTTTCAGGGCATGAGATTCAGGGCATGAGTTTCAGGGCAGGAGATTCAGGGCAGGAGATTCAGGGCAGGAGTTTCAGGGCATGAGATTCAGGGCATGAGTTTCAGACCAGGAGTTTCAAGGCATGAGATTCAGGGCAGTAGTTTCAGGGCTTGAGATTCAGGGCATGAGTTTCAGGGCATGAGATTCAGGGCATGAGATTCAGGGCAGGAGATTCAGGGCAGGAGTTTCAGGGCATGAGATTCAGGGCAGGAGTTTCAGGGCATGAGATTCAGGGCATGAGATTCAGGGCAGGAGATTCAGGGCATGAGTTTCAGGGCATGAGATTCAGGGCATGAGTTTCAGGGCAGGAGATTCAGGGCAGGAGTTTCAGGGCATGAGATTCAGGGCAGTAGTTTCAGGGCTTGAGATTCAGGGCATGAGTTTCAGGGCATGAGATTCAGGGCATGAGATTCAGGGCAGGAGATTCAGGGCAGGAGTTTCAGGGCATGAGATTCAGGGCAGGAGTTTCAGGGCATGAGATTCAGGGCTGTGGTTTCAGGGCAGGAGATTCAGGGCAGGAGTTTCAGGGCATGAGATTCAGGGCATGAGATTCAGAGCAGGAGTTTCATGGCATGAGATTCAGGGCAGTAGTTTCAGGGCATGAGATTCAGGGCAGGAGTTTCAGGGCATGAGATTCAGGGCTGTGGTTTCAGGGCAGGAGATTCAGGGCATGAGTTTCAGGGCATGAGATTCAGGGCATGAGTTTCAGATCAGGAGTTTCAAGGCATGAGATTCAGGGCAGTAGTTTCAGGGGTTGAGATTCAGGGCATGAGTTTCAGGGCATGAGATTAAGGGCATGAGATTCAGTGCAGAATATTCAGGACAGGAGTTTCAGGGCATGGAATTCAGGGCTGTGTTTTCAGGGCAGGAGATTCAGGGCAGGAGTTTCAGGGCATGAGATTCAGGGCATGAGATTCAGACCAGGAGATTCAAGGCATGAGATTCAGGGCAGTAGTTTCAGGGCTTGAGATTCAGGGCAGGAGTTTCAGGGCATGAGATTCAGGGCATGAGATTCAGGGCATGAGATTCAGGGCAGGAGTTTCAGGGCATGAGATTCAGGGCATGAGATTCAGGGCATGAGTTTCAGAGCAGGAGTTTCAAGGCATGAGATTCAGGGCAGTAGTTTCAGGGCTTGAGATTCAGGGCAGGAGTTTCAGGGCATGAGATTCAGGGCAGGAGATTCAGGGCATGAGTTTCAGGGCAGGAGTTTCAGGGCATGAGATTCAGGGCATGAGATTCAGGGCATGAGTTTCAGGGCAGGAGATTCAGGGCAGGAGTTTCAGGGCATGAGATTCAGGGCATGAGATTCAGGGCATGAGATTCAGGGCAGGAGTTTCAGGGCATGAGATTCAGGGCAGTAGTTTCAGGGCTTGAGATTCAGGGCAGGAGTTTCAGGGCATGAGATTCAGGTCATGAGTTTCAGGGCATGGAACAACATAAGCAATGCACCAATCCTCCAGCATAATCCCCGTTTCTGATGACATCTGAAATATTTCTGTCATAGCCCCTGCTATTTCCACACTAGCTTCCCTAAATGTCCTATGGAATATCCAGTCAGGATCCGGAGACTTATCCACCTTTATATTCCTTAAAAGCTCCAGTACTTCCTTTTCTTTAATCATCATAGTTTCCATAACTTCCCTAACTGTTTCCCTTATCTTATACAGTTCCATATCCTACTCCTTAGTGAATACTGAAGAAAAGAAATTGTTCAAAATCTCCCCCATCTCTTTTGGCTCCACACATAGCTGTCCACTTTGATTCTCTAAGGGACCAATTTTATCCTTCACTACCCTTTTTCTATTAATATAACGGTAGAAACCATTGGGATTTATTTTCACCTCACTTGCCAAAGCAACCTCCTATCTTCTTTCAGCTTTTCTAATTTCTTTCTTAAGATTCTTCTTACATTCTTTATATTCCTCGAGCATCTTATTAACTCCAAGTTGCCTACATTTATTGTAGATACCCCTCTTTTTCCAAACAAAGTTTCCTATATCCCTTGAAAACCATGGGTCTCTCAAATTTTTAACCTTTCCTTTCAACCTGACAGAAACATAAAGATTCTGTACTCTCAAAATTTCACCTTTAAATGACCTCCATTTCTCGATTACATTTTCCCATAAAACAAATTGTCCCAATCCACTCCTAAATCCTTTCACATCTCCTCAAAGTTAACATTTCTCCAATCAAAAATCTCAACTCTGGGTCTAAACCTATCCTTCTCCATAATTGTATTGAAACTAATAGCATTATGATCTCTGGACCCGAAGTGCTCCCCAACACAAACCTCCATCACCTGACCTATTTCATTCCCTAACAGGAGATCCAACACTGCTCCATCTCTAGTTGTTACCACTATGCATTGCTGCAAAAAACTTTCCTGCACACATTTTACAAACTCTAAACCATCCAGCCCTTTTACAGTATGGGCTTCTCAGTCTATGTGTGGAAAATTAAAATCTCCCACACTCACAACCTTGTGCTTCCTACAAATATCTGCTAACTCCTTACAAATTTACTCCTCCAATTCTCTCGCTCCATTTGGTGGTGTATAATACACCCCCATAACAGTTACTACACCTTTCACATTCCTCAATTCCACCCAAATAGCCTCCCTAGACGAACCCTCTAATCTATCCTGCCAGAGCACCGCTGTAAAATTTTCTCTGACAAGCAATGCAACACCTCCTCCTCTTGTTCCTCTGATTCTATCACACCTGAAGCAATTAAATCCAGGAATATTTAGCTGCTAATCACACCCCTCCTGTAACCATGTTTCACTAATAGCTACCACATCATACTTCCAGGTATCAATCCATGCTTTAAGCTCATCCACCTTTCTTATAATGCTTGTAGCATTAAAATAAATGCATTTAAGAAAATTTCCACCTCTTACTCTCTGTTTATCACTAACGGTGCAAACAACTTTACTATTTTTTTTCTTCCTTCTTCCCGACATCTGTTCCTACACTCTGGTTCCCCTCCCCCCTTGTATTTAGTTTAAATCCACCAGATCCTCACTAGCAAACCTACCTGCAAGAATATTTGTCCCCCTCCAGTTCAGATGTAGACCGTCCTGCCAGAACAGGTCCCACCTTCCCTGGAAAACTGCTCAATTATCTATAAATATGAAGCCCTCCCTCCTGCACCATGTCTCCAGCCACGTGTTGATCTGCGCTATCTTACTATTTCTAAACCAGGGCGGCAACAGACCATCAGGGATTCATGATCTTGTCATGGTCCGGTCCATGAAGTCTGCATTCTGGTTCACGGTCCAGTCCGTAGACTCAGGACTCCAGGTCTTCCCGCTGTCCCTTGTTTGAGTTAATCATAGGCATCTGATTCCCATCTTTGGACTTGCAATATAAGTAGCCTTGGGACTGAGTGTGGGCTGCTGGTTTGTCTTTTCAGTCCCCCTTGGAGCAACCTGCCAGTGGAAGGCTAGAGCAGCCAATTGCCGTCTTTAGGCTGCATTGGGGAACCATCCCCTCATGGAGCCTTGCTATCAGTAGTCGGAGCTGTCTTTGCAGTATGGATTTCGTTGTTTCCTGGGCCAGCTGAGTGGCTGCCAGCCACTCCAAGCTAGGTAGGGATCCGGCTGTTTACGCAGCCAGCTGAGGTTTGCTGGCCGAACTGAGACTTGGAGCTACCCCAGAGCAGAGATAGAACTGTCTGTTGTTCTTTGGTGTTTGTCTTTTCTTGTCCTCACCTCCGTGGGGTAGTGTCAGGCCGTCTTGCCATTGCCCCACGGAGGGTCATGTCTTGCTTTGTCTTGTCCTCGCCTCCGTGGGGTAAGGCAGGCCGTTTTGCCGTTGCTCTGCGGGGGGACATGTCTTGTCTTTGCCTCTGTTGGGTAAGTCTGGCCGTCTTGCCATTACCCAGCAGGTGGACCTTTCCCAACTTGGTGTGGAGAAGTTGAGTCCTGGCTTGTCTTGGGATAAGTCCCGGCTCTATGTCTATGTTCTGTCCTGTCTCATGTTAGTGTCGTGTTAAAGATGAGCCCTGGCTTGTCAAAGGATAAGTCCCAGCTCTGTGTTGATGTTTGGTTCCCAGTCTGTCTCTGAGCTCCAAGAACCCCAGCCTCGAGGATCCTGCAGCCAAGTTCCAAGAACCCCAGCCTCGAGGATCCCGCAGCAAAGCTCCAAGAACCCTAGCCTCGAGGATCCCGCAGCCAAGCTCCAAGAACCCAAGCCTCGACGACCCCACAGCCAAGCTCAAGACCCAAGAATCCAAGCCTCGACAATCCCGCAGCCAAGCTCAAGATCCAAGAACCCAATCCTCGAGGATCCCAAGCCAAGGTCAAGACCCATACCCCAAGCCTCGAGGATCTCAAGCCAAGCTCAAGACCCAAGATCCCAGCCTCAAGCCTCAAGAGCAAAGACCCCAGCCTGTCTCCAAGCTTAGACCTCTAGACCCCAGTCACATCCTGTCCTGAAGCTATGTCATGTCCTTGCCTGGTTCTGGGGTCCGAGCCCGAGGCAAGAGACAGGTTCTGAGTCCTTGTCCAGTCTCTGGCTCAGAGTCCAAGCCTTGTCTCCTAGTCTGTGGTTCCTAGTCCTGGTCCCGCTTTCCCTAGCCCAAGTCTGCGTTCTTGTACCTGCTCCTTGCCTGTATCCTGTCACGTGCTTACTCCAGTCCAGTCCTGCTCCTTGCACTTCAGTGTTTGTGTCTCGCATTTGGGTCCGTTCCCAATGCCCCATTGTGACAGATCTCTTCCACAGAACCTCTTATCTGTCCCCCTAACTATCGAATTCCCTATCAGAATCAGAATCCCTGAGTATCGCCAAGTATGTGGACACATACAGGGAATTTGATGCCGGTTTCCCTGAGCTCTCGCTGTACAGAATCAAAAAGCAAACAAAACAATAGTGCAAATAATCATAAACTATATACAATGAAGTATACTTGTGTATGTACAGGTGGACTTGGTTTCACTATCACTACTGCTCTCCTCTTTTCCCTCCTTCCCTACTGAGTTGAAGGTCCCATCTCAGTGCCAGAGACGTAACCTCTGCAATTTGTCCCTGGTAGGTCGTCCCCATCAACAGTATCCAAAACGATGTAGATCTGTAGTCTAGTGTAGTTTTTGTGTTGTTTTACATAGTTCAGTGTAGTCTTTGTATTGTTTCATGTTACACCATGGTCCTGAAAAACGTTGGCTCATTTTCAGAGTGACCATAATATGGTGGAATCCTTCATTAAGATGGAGAGTGATGTAGTTAATTCATTAACAAAGGTTCTGAACTTAAAGAAGGGTAACTTTGAAGGTATGAGACATGAATTAGCTAAGATAGACTGGCAAATGATACTTAAAGTGTTGACGGTGGATATGCAATAGCAAGCATTTAAAGATCACATGGATGAACTACAACAATTGTTCATCTCAGTTTGGCAAAAGAATAAACCAGAGAAGGTAGTGCACCCATGGCTGACAAGAGAAATTAGGGATAGTATCAATTACAAAGAAGAAACATACAAATTAGCCAGAAAAAGTGGCACACTTGAGGACTGGGAGAAATTCAGAGTCCAGCAGAGGAGGTCAAGGGGATTAATTAGGAAAGGGAAAAAAGATTATGAGAGAAAGCTGGCAGGGAACATAAAAAACTGACTGTAAAAGCTTTTGTAGATATGTGAAAAGAAAAAAAGATTGGTTAAGACAAATGTAGGTCCCTTACAGTCAGAAACAGGTGAATTGATCATGGGGAACAAGGACATGGAAGAACAATTGAATAACTACTTTGGTTCTGTCTTCACTAAGGAGGACATAAATAATCTTCCGGAAATAATAGGGGACCAAGAGTCTAGTGAGATGGAGGAACTGAGGGAAATACATGTTAGTAGGGAAGTGGTGTTAGGTAAATTGAAGGGATTAAAGGCAGATAAATCCCCAGGGCCAGATGGTCTGCATCCCAGAGTGCTGAAGGAAGAGGCCTAAGAAATAGTGGCTGCATTAGTGATAATTTTTCAAAACTCTTTAGATTCTGGATTATTTCCTGAGGATTGGAGGGTGGCTAATGTAACCCCGCTTTTTAAAAAAGGAGGGAGAGAGAAACCGGGGAATTATAGACTGGTAGGCCTGACATCAGTGGTGGGAAAAATGCCAGAGTCAGATATCAAAGATGTGATAACAGCACATTTGGAAAGCGGTGAAATCATCGGACAAAGTCAGCATGGATTTGTGAAAGGAAAATCATGTCTGACAGATCTCATAGAACTTTTTGAGGATGTAACTAGTAGAGTGGATAGGGGAGAACCAGTAGATGTGGTATATTTGGATTTTCAAAAGGCTTTTGACAAGGTCCCACACAGGAGATTAGTGTGCAAACTTAAAGCACACGGTCTTGGCAGTACGATATTGATGTGGATAGAGAATTGGTTGGCAGACAGGAAGGAAAGAGTGGGAATAAACGGGACCTTTTCAGAATGACAGGCAGTGACTAGTGGGGTACCGCAAGGCTCAGTGCTGGGACCCCAGTTGTTTACAATATATATTAATGACTTAGACGAGGGAATTAAATGCAGTATCTCCAAGTTTGTGGATGACACGAAGCTGGGCAGCAGTGTTAGCTTTGAGGAGAATGCTAAGAGGATGCAGGGTGACTTGGATAGGTTAGATGAGTGGGCAAATTCATGGCAGATGCTATTTAATGTGGATAAATGTGAGGTTAGCCACTTTGGTGGCAAGAACAGGAAAACAGATTATTATCTGAATGGTGGCTGATTAGGAGAAAGAGAGGTGCGACGAGACCTGGGTGTCATTGTACACCAGTCATTGAAAGTGGGCATGCAGGTACAGCAGGCGGTGAAAAAGGCGAATGGTATGCTGGCCTTCATAGCAAGAGGATTCGAGTACAGGAGCAGGGAGGTACTACTGCAGTTGTACAAGGCCTTGGTAAGACCACACCTGGAGTATTGTGTGCAGTTTTGGTCCCCTAATCTGAGGAAAGACATCCTTGCCATAGAGGGAGTACAAAGAAGGTTCACCAGATTGGTTCCTGGGATTGCAGGACTTTCATATGATGAAAGACTGGATCGACTAGGCTTGTACTCTCTGGAATTTAGAAGATTGGGGGGGGGGGGGGCCTGATTGAAACATATAAAATTCTAAAGGGATTGGACAGGCTAGATGCAGGAAGATTGTTCCCGATGTTGGGGAAGTCCAGAACGGCGGGTCACAGTTTGAGGATAAAGGGGAAGCCTTTTAGGACAGAGATGAAGAAAAACTTCTTCACACAGAGAGTGGTGAATCTGTGGAATTCTCTGCCACAGGAAACAGTTGAGGCCAGTTCATTGGCTATATTTAAGAGGGAGTTAGATATGGCCCTTGTGGCTCAAGGGATCGGGGGTATGGAGAGAAGGCAGGTACAGGGTTCTGAGTTGGATGATCAGCCATGATCGTACTGAATGGTGGTGCAGGCTTGAAGGGGTGAATGGCCTACTCCTGCACCTAATTTCTATTTTTCTATGTTTCTATATTGATAAATAGTCCTCTATTGTACTTCATTGTATTTGAGGATATGATTTATAGAGAGGAACGAATGCTTTCATAAAATATTTCTGTCTTTCAAATAAGATCTATTGCTTACTTGCAACTTAATTCCATGGATTTTTAATAGGAAAAAATGTAATGATACTGGTTCCTCAATTACAGTCTTAAGAAAATAAAATTGGTTAAGATTCACCTAGACATTGTATCTGCATATCACCGATACATTTTCTATCTGTGGAAATAAGTGACCAATACATCATAAGTTTACAGGAGTCTGTATAATAAAAATAATCATGTAAATTTGGTGATAAATTCTGGAATAAACAGCTGGGATAACGATATAATTGTATCCACAGAAATGATCAGTAATTACCACTAAATAAACATTTTTCGCAATTATTTTTTGGAAACATTATCCACTGCAAACATTTCACAATCTCTTTGTAATTGCCCCTCGGGGAATCTTTACAATTGTACATAACCACCCTTGACCTTACAGTTTGATATACTTCAATTCAGCATCAGCAGACAGTGTCATCAGTGTCATTTTCGCAATGTATGACACGTTTATTGATATAATCTATGCTTTTTACTATCCATTCCTGGCTTTTATAGGCGTTCTTGGTGAGTGATAAGTGTAAATATATTTTTGAATAACATTATAAATCCAAATATTTGTGTAATTGGTAATCAGTTTTATTTTTGTTGTTCAGTTCTTCACTTACTTTCATCAGGCAGAGGAGGAGCTGAAAGTGACAGTATGAAGATCTAATTTAGTCTGCTTCAGGAAACTAGAGATGTGCAGTCAGTAGATGTTATGAGGTCGAATTGATATGATAGCGCAGTGGCTACAGTTGGCAACATTGCATCTAGGGATAACTACTCCTGTGTCGGGAGAAGTTGAGTTAGATGGAGGGAAGACCTGGAACAAGGATATGTCTAAACTTTCAATGTAGGGAAACATCAAGATCTATTTTGCAGTGATTACCATTTCATTCTGAGAGAGCCTGGTCCCCAATTTAAAATGTTCTAATAGTTGGATAGAAGAATACTCCTCTTATGGGATGTAAGAATGCAGGGAGACCTTCAGTATCCCTGACGTCTACACCTATGAGAAGTGCGTCCAGCTGCAGCTTCTAACAATCTATGTAAAGGAGTTGGAGCTGGACCTGGATGAACTCTGAAACAGTTGGGGGTCTAAAGGGGTGATAGTTAGGACATATAGAGAGGTAGATATACCCAAGCTACAGGACACAGGAAAATGGGTGATAGTCAGGAAGGGGAAAGGGATTAAACAGCCCATTGCAGAGTACCCCTGTGGTGATCCCCCTCAACAAGAGGTATTTGGGATACTCTTGAGGTGATTGGGGACCAGGGTCTCTCAGAATGAAATGGTAATCACTGTGGTGGACCTAGCAGAGGAAAGTCACAGCAGTCATGTCTGTGACACTGAGTCTGGTTTTGTGACTTAGAAGGGATGGTGAGGGGGGAGGGTCGCTTAGAAGAAGCACCCTGTAGTGATTGGGGATACATTAGGGGCACAGAAAGGAGGTTCTGGAGGCAAGAACGAGATTCCTTGATGGTGTGTTGTCTCACTGGTGCCATTATCAGGAATATCTCTAATCGAGTCCTTAGCATTCTTAAGTGGGAAGGTGAACAGCCAGAGGTAAATGGTCCATCTAGGTACCAATGACAGGTAGGAAGAGTGTTGAGTTCTGGAAAATGAGTTCAGGGAGTTTGCTGCTAAGTTAAAGTGCAGGACCTCCAGGTCTCACAGGATTGCTGCCCATGCCACATGCTAGTGAGGCCAAAAGTAGGAAGATTATCCAGTTAAACACATGACTAAGGAGTTAGTGTAGGAGCAAGGGTGTCAGAGTTTTGGATCATTGGGCTTTCTTCCAGGGAAGGTGGTACCTGTACAGAAGTGATGGGTTGCACTTGAGCTATAGGGGGACTAGTATCTTAGCGGGAAGGTTTTCTAGTGCTGCACGGGAGTCAGGGATTTGTGTTTAAGCTAGATTTTCAGAGGGATGGTAACCAGAGCACCAGAGTGGAGAGTTGGTGAGGAGAGATGTTGTTAAGACCACAGACAAAGTCAGGAAACAAAAACTTGAGCATGGTGTGACTAATGTCCTGAGATGCGTATATTTCAATGCAGGAAGTATCGTCAGAGGGCAGATGAGCTCAGGGCATGGATCAACACCTGGAATTATAACATTGTAGCCTTTAGTAAGTCTTGATTTCAGGAGGGGCAGTATTGCCGGCTCAATATTCCCGGGTTACTTTGTTTTAGATGCAACAAAGTGGGAGGGATTAAAAGGGGAAGGCTAGCGTTACTAGTCAGGGAAAATGTCACAGTAGTGCTCAGTCAGGATAGACTGGGGAAGTCATCTAGTGAGGCTTTATGGGAAAATGAGTAATAAGAACAGTATGACCGTGTTATTACAGACCACCCAACAGTTGGCGGCATTGAGAGGAACTAATTTGTAGAGAGATCACAGACAGTTACAAGAAACATGAGGTTGTTATAGTAGGTGATTTTAGTTTTCCATCTATTTACTGGGACTCCCATACTGTAATAGGGCTAGATGAGATAGAATTTGTTAAATGTGGTCAGTTGTTTCCTTAATCAGTACGCGAGTGTGTGATACTTGATCTACTATTAGAGAATGAGACAGAGCAGGTGACAGAAGTTTGTATAGGGTAACACTTTACATCTACTGATCATAATTCCAATAGTTTCAAAGTGAATATCAGAAATAATAGGTCTGGCCCACAGGTTGAGATTCTAAATTGAAAAAAAGGCTGATTTTGATGGTATTGGAAAGGATATGACAAGAGTATGCTGGGACAGGCAGTTTTCTGGCAAAGGTTTACTTGGAAAGTGGGAGGCTTTAATAAATGAAATTTTGAGAGTACGAAGCTTGTATGTCCCTGTATGAGTAAAAGGTACAGGTTTCAGGAACCTTGGATTTCAAGAGATATTGAGGCCTAGTTTTAAAAAAAGGTGCATAGCAGGAATAGGCAGGTAGGAATAAATAAGGTTCTTGTAGATTACAGGAAATGCATGAGTACACTTAAAGAAATCAAGCAGGCCAAAATAAGGCATGAGGTTGCCCAAGCAAACAAGTTGAAGGAGAACCCTAAGGGATTCTAGTGATATATTAAAAGCAAAAGGACTGCAAGAGACAAAACTGGTTGTCTGAAAGTTCACTATACATGCAGCCAAATGAGATTGGGGAGACATTAAATGAACTCTTTGCATCTGTATTTACTCAGTAGATAAATGCAGGGTCTATAGAAATGAGGCAAAAAGGCATTGATTTCATGGACTCTATGCAGATTACAGAGGAGGATGTGATTACTTTCTTGGGGTAAATTAGGGTAGATAAATCCCCAGGGCCTGACAAGATTTTCCTTCAGAACGTGTGGGAGAGAAGTGCAGAAATTCCAAGGCCCTAGCAGAGATATTTAAAACATCCTTAGCAATAGATGAAGTACTGGAGGTTTGGAGGTTTGGATAGCTAATGCTGTTCCACTGTTTATGAAAGGCTCTAGATATAAGCAGGAAATTACAGGCCAGTGAGTTTGATATCAGTAGCAGGAAAGTTATTGGAAGATATTTCAAGGGAATGGATTTATTAGTATTTGGATAGACATGGTCTGATTAAGGATAGTCAGCATGGCTTTGTGCATGGTAGATCATGTCTATCCAACCTCCGAGAGTTTTTCAGGGATGTTACCAGGAGAGCCGATGAAGACGAGGCAGTGGAAGTTGTCTACATGAACTTTAGAAAGACATTTGACAAGGTCATGCATGGGAGGTTGGTCAAGAATGTTCAGTCAGTTGCTAGGCATTCAAGGTGAGGTTGTAAATTGGATTAGACATTGGTTTTGTGAGAGAAGCCAGGGTGCGGTAGTAGATGGTTGCCTCTCTGACAGGATGTGCCACAGGGATTGTTGCTGCTGGGTCTGCTGTCTTTTTGTCATCTATATAAATGATCCAGATGATGACATGGTTAACTGGATCAGAAAATTTGCAGATGACACCAAGAATGGGGATGTAGTGAACAGCACAAAGACTCTCAAACCTTGTAGCAGGAACTGGACCAGATGGAAAAATAGGCAGAAAAATTGCGGATGGAATTTAAGGCAGACGGGTGTGAAGTATTGCACCGGTAAGACAACCAGGATAGGTCTTACACAGAGAATGGTAGGGCACTACGGACTGCTATAGAACAAGGAGATCTGGAAATACAGGTCTACAATGCATTAAAAACTGTGTCACAGGTAGACAGATTTGTAAAGATATCATTTGGTACATTGGCCTTCAGTACAGGAAATGGGATGTTATGTTGACATCGTAGAGGATGTATGTGAGGCTTAATTTGGAGTATTGTGTGCAGTTTTGGTCACTTACTTACAGGGAGGATAAATATAAGGTTGAAAGGGTACAGAGAAAATTTACAGGGATGTTGCCAGGACTGGAGGACCTGAGTTATCTGGAAAGACTGAATAAGTTTAGATTTTATTCCCTGGAATGTCAAAGATTCGGGGGAGATTTGATAGAGGTATATAAAATACTGAGGGCTACAGACAGGCTAAACGTAAGCAGGTTTTTTTTCCACTGAGTTTGGGTAGGACTGCAACTAGAGGTCATGGTTTAAGGGTGAAAGGTGAAAAGTTTAAGGAGAACATCAGGGGAAACTTCTTCACTCAGAGGGTCATGAGGGAATGAAATGAGCTGTCAGTGCAAGTGATTTCAACATTTAAGAGAAGCTTGGATGGGTATATGTGTGGATAGCATAGATCCTGGTGCAGCAATAGGAGTAGGCAGTTTCAATGGTGTGGCACAGACTAGATGGGCCAAAAAGCCTGTTTCTGTGCTGTACTTTTCTGTGACTCTATGACTCTATAACTTCTAATAAATGCAATGTGCGACAGGGAACTAGATGAATGTAATAATTCAACTGAAGATTATTGAGATGAACAGATTAAGCCTCTAGTATGGAAAGTGAGATGATTAACTTCATCTGTGGACCAAAACCCAGGTAACTCAACTCACAGCCCTTATCATCTGAAGGCAAATCTTGGAGGTGGGCAAAACTTTCCTCCAACTGCAAAGAGAAACCTAATTCAACTGCATGTTCTTTCAGTATAACAACTGCTGAAATGGGAATAGCAAACATGGAAACGTTCATTAAAGAGATGGAAACCTCTTATTCTGGTATTACAAGGTATGCAGAGTGACACAAAATATCAAAATCCTCAGCTTAGGACTGTATGGCTGCTAAGCAACTGCCAGTAACTAAGCCGATTGACCTCAACTGTATCATAAAGCTATTTTTCCTTTAATAGTTAATCTTCTAAATAACTTTACTGGCTGTTTTTAAAGACCCCCCCCCCACAGTACAATAACTCTACTAGTTGTTTTTTATAGAACCCTCCCCCGCCCCAATAGTAACAGGGATATCGAGGAGCAGATAGGGAGGCAGATTCTGGAATGGTGCAATAATAATAGCATTGTTGTGATAGAAGATTTTAACAAGGTTCCAAGGTTCCACACGGTAGACTTATTCAGAAAGTCAGAAGGCATGGGATCCAGGGAAGTTTGGCCAGGTGGATTCAGAACTGGCTTGCCTGCAGAAGGCAGAGGGAAATGGTGGAGGGAGTACATTCAGATTGGAGGATTGTGACTAGTGGTGTCCCACAAGGATCTGTTCTGGGACCTCTACTTTTCGTGATTTTTATTAACGACCTGGATGTGGGGGTAGAAGGGTGGGTTGGCAAGTTTTCAGACGACACAAAGGTTGATGGTGTTGTAGATAGTGTAGAGGATTGTCAAAGATTGCAGAGAGACATTGATAGGATGCAGAAGTGGGCTGAGAAGTGGCAGATGGCGTTCAACCTGGAGAAGTGTGAGGTGGTACACTTTGGAAGGACGAACTCCAAGGCAGAGTAGAAAGTAAATGGCAGGAAATGGTAGTGTGGAGGAGCAGAGGGATCTTGGGGTACATGTCCACAGATCCCTGAAAGTTGCCTCACAGGTAGATAGGGTAGTTAAGAAAGCTTATGGGGTGTTAGCTTTCATAAGTCGAGGGATAGAGTTTAAGAGTCGCGATGTAATGATGCAGCTCTATAAAACTCTAGTTAGGCCATACTTGGAGTACTGTGTCCATTTCTGTCGCCTCACTATAGGAAGGATGTGGAAGCATTGGAAAGGGTACAGAAGAGATTTGCCACAATCCTGCCTGGTTTAGAGAGTATGGATTATGATTAGAGATTAAGGGAGCTAGGGCTTTACTCTTTGGAGAGAAGGAGAATGAGATGAGACATGATAGAGGTGTACAAGATAATAAGAGGAATAGATAGAGTGGATAGCCAGCACCTCTTCCCCAGGGCACCACTGCTCAATACAAGAGGACATGGTTTTAAGGTAAGGGGTGGGAAGTTCAAGGGGGATATTAGAGGAAGGTTTTTCACTCAGAGAGTGGTTGGTGCGTGGAATGCACTGCCTGAGTCAGTGGTGGAGGCAGATACACTAGTGAAATTTAAGAAACTACTAGACAGGTATATGGAGGAATTTAAGGTGGGGGCTTATATGGGAGGCAGGGTTTGAGGGTCGGCACAACATTGTGGGCCGAAGGGCCTGTACTGTGCTGTACTATTCTATGTTCTATGTTCTTTCCTAATATTGATTGGCATCTCCTTAGCACAAGGGGTTTAGATGGGGTCCAGTTTCTTACGTGTGTTCAGGAAGATTTCTTGACGTTATATGTAGATAAGCCAACTAGAGGAGAGGCTGTACTCGATCTGGTATTGGGAATTGAACCTGGTCAGGTGTCAGATCATTCCGTGGGAGAGCATTTTGGACGTAGCGACCACATCTTTATCTCGTTCACCATAGCATTGGAGAGGGATAGGAGCAGACAATTTGGGCAAACATTTAATTGGGGTAGGGGGAAATGTGATGTTATTAGGCAGGAACTTGGGGGCATAAATTGAGAGCAGATGTTCTCAGGGAAATGCACTGCAGAAATGTGGGAAATGTTCAGGGAATGTTCATGTGCATGAGTTCTGGATAGGTATATTCCATCGAGGAAGGGAAAGGATGTTAGAGTTAAAGAACCATGGTGTACTAGAAAATCTAGTTAAGAAGTAAAGAAAAGCTTACAAAAGGTTCAAGAAACTAGGTATTGCTAGAGCTCTAGGAAATTACAGGGTTGCTAGGAAGGAGCTTAAGAATGGAATTAGGAAAGCCAGAAGGGGCCACGAGAAGGCCTTGGTGAGCAGAATTAAAGAAAACCCCAAGACATTCTACAAGTATGTGAAGAGCAAGAGGATGAGTCATATGAGAATAGGACCAAATCAGGTGTGATGGTGGAAATGTGTGCATGGAGTTGGAGGAGGTAGCAGAGGTACTTAATGAATACTTTGCTTCAGTATTCAACAGGGAAAAAGACCTTGGCAATTGTGGGGATGACTTACAGTGGACTGAAACACTTGAACATATAGACACTAAGAAACAGGATGTGCTGGAGCTTTTGAAAAGCATTAATTGAGATAAGTCACTGGGACCAGATGAGATCTACCCCAAGCTACCGTGGAAAGTGAGAAAGAAGATTGCTGAGCTCTTGCTATGATCTTTGCATCATCAATAGGGATTGGAGGGTTGTAAATATTGTTCCCTTGTTCAAGAAAGGGAGTAGAGATAACCCAGGAAATTATAGACCAATGACTCTGACTTCAGTGGTGGGCAAGTTGGTGGAGAAGATTCTGAGAGGCAGGATTTATGAACATTTGGAGAGACATAATCGGATTAGGGATAGTCAACATGACTTTGCCAAGGGCAAGTCATGCCTTATGAGTCTGACTGAATTCTTTGAGGATGAAACAAAACACATTGATGAAGGTAGAGCAGTGGATGCAGTGTATATGGATTTCAGTAAGGCATTTGATAAGGTTCCCCATGAAAGGCTCCTTCAGAAAGTAAGGAGGCATGGAATCCAAGGACACCTTGATTTGTGGATCCACAGAAGGCAAAGGGCAGTTGTAGATGGTTCATATTCTGCATGGAGGTAAGTGACTAGTGGTTTTCCACAGGGATATGTCCTGGGACTCCTCCTCTTTGTGATTTCTATAAATGACCTGAATGAAGAAGTAGAAGGGTGGGTTAGTAAGTTTGCTGATGGCACAAAGGTTGGGGTGTTGTGGATAATCTGGAGGGTTGTTAGAGGTTACAGTGGACATTGATAGGATGCAGAACTGGCCTGAGAAGTGGCATATGGACTTCAACCCAGATAAGTGTGAAGTGGTTCATTTCAGTAGGTCTAATTTGAAGACTGAATATAATATAAATCGTAAGACTCTTGGCAGTGTGAAGGGTTTGAGGGATCTTGGGGTCCGTGTCGATAGGATACTCAAAGCTGCTGCACAGGTTAACAGTGTTGTTAAGAAGGCGTATGGTGTGTTCCATGCATCAACCGTGGGACTGAGTTCAAGAGCTGTGAGGTAATATTACAGCTATATAAGACCTTGTTCAGACCCCACTTAGACTACTGTGTTCATTTCTGGTCACTTCACTACAGGGAGGATGTGAATACTATAGAGAGAGTGCAGAGGGAACTTACAAGGATGTTGCCTGGATTGGAGGGCGTACCTTATGAGAATAGGTTGAGTGTACTTTCCTTTTCTTCTTGGAACAACGGAGGATGACAGGTGACCTGATAGAGGTGTATAAGATGATGAGGGGCCATTAATCATGTGGATAGCCAGAGGCTTCTTCCCAGGGCTGAAATTTCTAACACAAGGGGGCATAGTTTTAAGGTGCTTGGAAATAGGTACCAAGGAGATGTCAGGGTTAAGTTTTTCACACAGAGAATGGTGAGTGCATGGAATGTACTGTCATCAGCAGTGGTGGAAATGGATGCAATAGGGTCCTTTAAAAGCCTCTTAGATGAATGCATGGAGTTTAGAAAAATAGAGGGCTGTGCAGTAAGGAAATTCTGGGCAGTCTCTAGAGTAGGTTACATGGTCAGCTCAACATTATGGGCCGAAGGGCCTGTAATATGCTATAAATTTCTATGTTCTATGTTCTTCGATTTAGCAGAGCAGCACTTACAGAGGAAGCATTTATTGCCCAGATCTACTGTCTATATTTTCATAGCTGTTAAGGAGGTTCAGCTTGTCATGAAACTCTCTCACAATCCTAGATTAACATACTTTCCAACAAAGTTAGGAGATTGAGTTCAAGAGCCACAAAATAATGTTGCAGCTCTATAAAGTTCTGGTTACACCACCCATCGAATACTGTGTTCAGTTTTGGTTGCATCATTGCAAGAAAGGTGTCAGAGTTTTAAAGAGAATGCAAAGGGTATTTACCAGGATGCTGCCTAGACAGATGGGCATGCTGTATGAAGCTAGGCTGGACATATCACTGATTTTCTCTTTGAAGCGAAGAAGGCTGAGACGTGACATGATCAATGTGTACAAGATTAGAAGGGACATGGATAGAGTAGAGGGTCATACGCTTTTCCCAGGTCAGAAACAACTAATGCAATGGGGCACAGTTTTAAGGTAATTGGAGAAAAGTATAGGAAAGATAGAGTCATAGAGTCGTTGAACATGAAACAGGCTTTTCGGCTCATCTAGTCAATCTATATTGCTATCCAAAACTTCTCTTAAACATTGAAATTGAGCTGGCATCCACCACTTCTGCTGGCAGTTCATTCTCTCTCATGACCCTCGGACTGAAGAAGTTTCCTTTCATTTCTCCCTTAAACATTTCACATTTCACACTTAGCTCATGGTCTCTAGTTGTAGTCCTATCCTGCCTCAGTGGAAAAAGCCTGCTCGCATTTATCCAATCTATACCCAGCATAATTTTGTATACCTCTATCAAATCTCTTCTCAGTCTTCTAAATTCCAAGGAATAAAGTCCTAACCTATTAAATCTTTCCTTATAACTCAGGTCCTCCAGTCTGGGAAACATCCTTGTAAATTTTCTCTGAGCTCTTTCAACCTTATTTACAACTTTCCTATTGGTAGGTGACTATATATGAACACAGTACTTCAAATTAGGTCACCTACATCTTATACAACTTCAATATAACATCCTATATCCTGTACCCAATACTTTGAGTTATGAAGTCTAATGTGCCAAAATCTCTCTTTATGACCCTTTCTACCTGTGACTCCACTTTCAGTGCATCGTAGGCCTGTATTTGCAGATCTCTTTGTTCTATAACAGTCCTTAGTAACCTATCGCTCATTGTGTAAGACCTACCCTGGTTGGTCCTACTGAAGTAAAACATTTGCCTGCATTAAATTCCATCTGCCATTTTTCTTTTTTTTTATTTTATTTTTATTTGGATAAGGAGTTCACAATTATCATGTACTTTTTTCACACATATAACCTTTTCCATTTTTTTATATGTATAAAACTACAATTATTTATACATTCTTAAGTACACATTGAGATGATATAAAAGCAAAATAAACATTTAAATAGATAATTATGTACTGTGGTAAATCTAACCTATTAGGCTAAGTAATGAAATTAGTTGTTAAGAAAAATGGTAATAATAGTTTCCATACAACCCTTCTGGACCATTTCCACTGGTCCAAAATGTTGCATACAAGCCTATATACCAACCATTGTAGGTGTTTATATCCCAATTTGTTCGTGCTTGTTCCTGCCCTCAGATATAATTATCCAATCCCTATGTACTTATTTACTTAATTTTTTCATTTTTTTTATCCCTTTCCCAAGTCTTTCCCTTTACTTGTGTTAATTCATCTGCCATTTTTCAGCCCATTTTTCCAGCTGGTCCAGATCCAACTGCAATACATGCTAGTCTTCCTCGCTGCCTACTACACCCCTAATCTAGGTGTCATCTGCAAACTTACCAATGCAATTAACCAGACCATCATCTAGATTGTTGACATAGATGACAAGCAACAATGGATCCAGAAATGATCCCTGCAGCACTCAACTAGTCAGAGGCCTCCAGTCAGAGGGACATCCATTTACAGCCACTCTCTGGCTTCTGCCACAAAGCAAATGTCTAATCTAATTTACTACCTTAACTTGAATGCCGAGCGACTGAGTCTTCTTGACCAAATGCCTTGCTAAGTTTCATATAGCAACATCCTCTGCCTTGCTAACATCAACTTTCCTTGTAACCTCCTTGGAAAACTCTGTAAGATTGTTTAGACAGGGCCTATTATGCACAAAGCCTTGCTGACTATCTCCAGTCAGTTCATGTCTAATCAAATACTGTACTCATACATCTGGTCCCTCAGAATATCTTCCAGTAACTTCCCCACTACTGATATTACTGGTCTATAATTTCTCGTTTTATTTTCAGAACCTTTCTTAAACAGCAGAACAACTTTGGATGTGGTCTAACCTTGTACTTCACCTATTTACGAAGGATGATTTAAATATCTCTGCTAGGGCCCTGTGATTACTACACTTGCCTCCCACAGAGTCTGAGGAAACACCTTGTCAGACCCTGGGGACTTATCCACCAAATTTGCCTTGCAACATCAAACGTGTCCTCCTTTGTAATCTGTATAGGGTCCATGAAGTTGATGACACTTTTGTCTCACTTCTGTACACTCTGTGTCCATCTCCAGAGTAAATACAGATGCAAAAAAAAAATCATTTAAGATCTACCCCATCTCTTTTCGCTCAACACATGGATTACCATTCGAAACTTCTAGAGGACCAACTTTAACCTTGCAATCCATTTTCCCTGAACATATCTGTAGAATTCCATAAGACCATAAGATATAGGAGCAGAATTAGGCCATTTGCCCATTCAGTATCCTCCATTTCATCATGGCTGACCAACTTTTCCTTTCACCCCCAGTCTCCTGCCTTCTCCCCGTATCCCTTCATGTCCTGACCAGTCAAGAATCTATCAACCTCTGCCTTAAATGTATGTAAAGACTTGGCCTCCACAGCTGTCTAAGCTAAGGCAAAGAATTCCACAGATTCACCACTCTCTGGCTAGAGAAATTCCTCCTCATCTCTGTTCTAAGGGGATGCCCTCCATTCTGTGGCTTTGTCCTCTGGTCATCTCTTCGGATTCTGCTTCACCTTGTCTGCTGGGTCAACCCCATGCCTTCTTGTAACCCTCCTGATTTCTTTCTTAAGTGTTCTCTTGCATTTCTTATACTCCATAAGTACCTCATTTGTTCTTACTTGCCTATACCAATTATGCACCTTTGTTTTTTTTTTCTTAACCGGGACAGGGTTAGGCTAACTCCTGCCAGGAGTGCTTGTAGAGGCAGATACATTTGTGGCATTTAAGATACTCTTAGGTAGGCATATGGGTGATATGAAGCAAGAAAGGGTTAGATTGATCATAGGGTAGATAAGAGGTCTGTACATCATCGTGGGCTGAAGGTCCTATAGTATGTTGTAATGTGTGACCAATCACCAAGTGCGAGAACATGACGAGGGCTACCTTTTAATCAGATCCACATTCAAAATTAAAAAGGGAGAACTGTGCAACAGTGTTTTGGAGTTGGATTGCAACTAATCACTGAGTGGGATTCATTGGAGAGGGTGAATAAAAATAACACAAGCAGAGCGGCCATTCTAGAGCAGCCATTGTTGTGAGTGGGACAGTGTTTGGAGTGGCTTTGGCTCATCAGGCTTGGTTGAGATAAGCTATCTGGTAAGTTTCACTTTTTGTTCTTAATTCTTCATTCTTCATCTGTTAGAGCATAGTAGTGCAGTAAGAATGACTTCAGGGGCAGTTTTTTGTACTTTGTGTGAGGTGTGGGAATTCTAGGAGTCTCCTGGATAAGGCCATTTGCACCAGATGCACCGAGTTGCAGTTCCTCAAAGAACATATTGGCTGATACGGGAGAATGAAGACGTGAGAGTTGGGAGCTACAGGGAAGTAGTCAACTCTAGGTTGCAGGAGACAGGTAACTAGGTGACTGTCAGAAGAAGGAAGGGAAATGCACAGGCTGTGCAGAGTAACTCTGTGGCCATTCTCCTCAATAACAAGTATAGCGCTTTAGATATGTTGAAGGGGAGGCCCTGGGGGAGCCAAAGTAACTGATTCTCTGGCACTGAGACTGGTGCTCAGGAGAGAGGGGAAGGGGAATGCCGTGGTAATAGGAGATTCCATAATCAGAGGAACAGAAATGAGATTCTACGGGCATGATTGAGACACCAGGATGATATGTTGTCTCCCAGGTGCCAGGGTCAGAGATGTCTCAGATTGGGTCCATGGCATTCTGAAGGGGGAGGGTCAGCAGCCAGATATCTTGGTACATATTGACACCAGTAGTGTAGATGAGGAAGTTCTGAAGAGAGGTTTTAGGGAGCTAAGTCGAAAACTAGAAAACAGGACCACGAGAGTAGTAATTTCTTGATTGCCGTTCCTATCACATGCCAGTGAGGGTGATAATAGGATGATTTGGTAGGTGAATACATGGCTGATAAACTGATAGAATTCACCCTGCAATTTGAGAAGCAGAAGCTAAAGTCAAATGTATCTGTATTACAGTGGAATAAAGGGAAGTACAAAGGCATAAGAGAGGAACTGGCTAAAGTTGATTGGAAAAAGAACGCTGGCAAGGAAGACAGCAGAGCAAAAATGGTTGGAATTTCTGGAAGCAATTCGGAAGGCACTGGATATATAAATCCCAAAGAGGAAGAAGTATTCTAAAGGCAAGATGACACAACTGTGGTCAACAAGAGAAGTCAAAGCTAATATTAAATCCAAAGAGGGCATATAATAGAGTAATAATTAGTTGGAAGTTAGAGGATTGGGAAACTTTCAAAAATCAACAGAAGGCAACTAAAAATGTCATAAAGAAGGAAAAGATAGAATACAAAGGAAAGCTAGCCGATAATATTAAACAGGATACCAAAAGTTTCTTTGGATACATAAAGTTTAAAAAGAGAGGTGAGGTTGGATATTGGACCACTGGAAAACAATGCTGGTGAGATAGTAATGAGGGACAAGGACATTAGCAGACAACTGAATCGGTATTTTGCATCAATCTTCACAGTGGAAGACACTAGAAGAATGCCAGAAATTCGAGAGTGTCAGGGGGCAGAAATGTGCATAGTTGCTGTTACTATGGAGTAGGTACTTGGGAAACTGAAAGGTCCAAAAGTAGAGAATTCTCCTAGATTAGAAGGCCTATATCCCAGTGTTCTGAACAACATGGCTGAAAATATTGTGGAGGTATTAGTAATAATCTTTCAAGAATCAACTGATTCTGGCATGGTTCCATAGGACTGGAAAATTGCAAATGTCCCTCTATTCTTCAAAAAAGAAGAGAAAGACAAGAAAGGAAATTGTAGGCCAGTTATTCTAACTTCAGTGGTTGGGAAGATGTTGGAATTGATTGTTAAGGATGTGATTTTGGGGTGCTATGAGGCACATGATAAAATAGGCCATATTCAGCATGTTTTTCTCAAGGGAAAATCTTGCCTGAAAAATCTGTTGAAATTCTTTGAAGAAATAACAAGCAGGATAGACAATAAAATATGTTGGATGTTGAGCACTTGGATTTTCAGAAGGCCTTTGACAAGCTGCTGCTTAACAAGTTAAGAACCCATGGTATTACAGGAAGGATACTAACATGGATAAAACATTGGTTGATTGACAAGAGGTAAAGAGTGAGAATTAAAGGAGCTTTTTCTGGTTTGCTGCTGGTGACTAGTGGTGTTCCACATGGGTCTATGTTGGGATTGCTTCTTTTTACATTATATGTCAATGACTTGAATAACGGAATTGACGGCTTCCTGGCAAAGTCTTCCGATGATACAAAGATAGGTGGAGGGCAGGTTGTTTTGAGGAAGTAGGGAGGCCACAGAAGGTCTTGGACAGATTAGGAGAATGGGCAAAGAGTGGCGGATGGAGCACAGTGTTGGGAAGTGTATGGTCATGCACATTGGTAGAAGAAATGAAAGCATAGACTAATTTCTAAATGGAGAGAAAATACAAAACTCTGAGGTACGAATGGTCTTGGAAGTTCTTGTGCAGGATGCCCTAATGGTTAATTTGTAGGTTAAGACAGTGGTGTGGAAGGTAAATGTGATGTTACCATTCATTTCAAGAGGACTAGAATATAAAAGCAAGGATGTTATGTTGAACACTGATGAAGCCTCACTTGGAGCATTGTGAGCAGTTTTCGGCCTCTTATCTAAGAAAGGATCTTCAAATAAGGTCCTCAAAGATGATTCCAGGACTGAAAGGTTTGTCAAATGAAAAGCGTTTGATGGCTTCGGACCCGTACTCACTAGAATTCAGAATGAGGGGTGACCTAATTGAAACCTATCAAGTGTTGAAAGGCCTCAATAGAGTGGATGTTGAGAGGGTGCTTCCTAGGGTGAGGGGGACTCTAGGACTAGAGAAAACAGCCTCAGAATAGAGAAGTGTCCTTTAAGACCCGAGATGAGGAGGTATTTCTTTAACCAGAAGGTGGTGAATCTATGGAATTTGTTGCCACAAGCGACTGTGGAGGTCAAATTTGATGGGTAAAAATGAAATGAAATAGGTGACCCTGTTCAGGAGGATAGTTCTAGGTTATAGAACAATATTGATTAGCTGCGAAGATGTGGGCAATAGTGACAGGAACTATGACATTAATCTGAATAAGTTAGTTTGTGCATTGTGGATGATCTAATAACGATAGAAAATACATAATGAATGGCAGGGCCTCAAAGAGCAATAGGGAACATACAGTCATTGGAAAACAGGTGTAAACATTGGTGAAAGTGGAAGCACTCCTAGACACTCACGCACCACCTAGCATTTATCTTAACTTTAATCCTCACAATCATTTGCAAATCATAAACCATCACCCTCAAAGAGCCCTCCCGCGGCCCACTGAAAACAACACCCAGGTGAAATTCTACTAACTCTAATCCTCAAAAGCACATCCTTTGCTTCATCCCCATTTTTCTCAGCTCCTGGAAGCACTCCCACACACTTAAATGAAAAATCCTAGCATAACTGGGTGGTCTCAGCCATCAGCCCCCACTATCCAGGGTCTCCAACCACACTCCCACACACACACACACACACTACTGATCTGAAGATAGCAAGTAAAGGCATCCGTTAGTCTTGTGAGACAATGGATCTGCGCCTGGAAATTTTTCACTCTCCAGGGCGCAGGCCTGGGCAAGGTTGTATGGAAGACCAGCAGTTGCCCATGCTGCAAGTCTCCCCTCTCCACGACACCTATGTTGTCTAAGGGAAGGGCATTAGGACCCAGACAGCTTGGCACTGGTGTCGTCGCAGAGCTATGTGTGGTTAAGTGCCTTGCTCAAGGACACAACACGTTGCCTCGGCTGGGGCTCCAACTCACGACCTTCAGTCGCTAGTCCAATGCCTTAACCACTTGGCCGCCTGCCCACACAAAGATATTCCTGTTCCTAACTAATTCCCACAGCAATGTACCATAATGCCAGAACCCAATCAACTCCTAAAAAAACATTAAAAAATAATAAAACACCGATCCCAATAAAAGCGAGTGCAACTGGATAAAGTAAGGAATTCGCTCGGGGTTTGACAAAGACCTTTGTGTCCTTAGTATCAACAGGTGAGGCCTAAATGATTACAGGTCAGTCAACCCCAAGTCAGTAGTAGGGAAGCTACTGGAGTGTGCACAGAGGCATATGACTTATGCACATTTGGAAACACATGATTTACTTTGGAACAGTCAGTATGGTTTGTCCAGTGCAGGTATGCAGTTTTGATTTTTTTTGTGGAGGTGACAAAGGAACTGGCAGAGGGTAGGGCTTAGCCAATATCTACAAGGGCCTTAATAAGGCATTTGATAAAGTTTATCATGTTAGGTTACTTCAGATGATGACGATGTATCAGATCAAGTGTGAATTGCAGGCTTGGATTCAGGGCTGGCTTGTTCATAGAAGACAGAAAGCAGGTGTGGAAAGGCTGTTATTATTGCTGGAAGTCCATGACCAACTTTATTCCACATGGATTGATGTTCTGGACATGCTTGCCTTCATTAGTAGGACCGTTGAGTATAAAAGTAAGAAAGTCATGCCACAGTTTGTTCAACATTTAGTCAGCACACTTGAAATATTAAAGAGATATTGAGTGCATTCTGTTTTTCTATTGTAGGAAGGATATAGAGACTGGCGAGCAGGTGCAAAAGAGGTTTATAGAAACATAGAAACATAGAAAATAGGTGCAGGAGTAGGCCATTCGGCCCTTCGAGCCTGCACTGCCATTTATTATGATCATGGTTGATCATCCAACTCAGAACCCCGCCCCAGCCTTCCCTCCATACCCCCTGACCCCCGTAGCCACAAGGGCCATATCTAACTCCCTCTTAAATATAGCCAATGAACTGGCCTCAACTGTTTCCTGTGGCAGAGAATTCCACAGATTCACCACTCTCTGTGTGAAGAAGTTTTTCCTAATCTCGGTCCTAAAAGGCTTCCCCTTTATCCTCAAACTGTGACCCCTCGTTCTGGACTTCCCCAACATCGAGAACAATCTTCCTGCATCTAGCCTGTCCAATCCCTTTAGGATTTTATACGTTTCAATCAGATCCCCCCACAATCTTCTAAATTCCAACGAGTACAAGCCCAGTTCATCCAGTCTTTCTTCATATGAAAGTCCTGCCATCCCAGGAATCAATCTGGTTAACCTTCTTTGTACTCCCTCTATGGCAAGGATGTCTTTCCTCAGATTAGGGGACCAAAACTGCACACAATACACCAGGTGTGGTCTCACCAAGGCCTTGTACAACTGCAGTAGTACCTCCCTGCTCCTGTACTCAAATCCTCTCGCTATAAATGCCAGCATACCATTCGCCTTTTTCACCGCCTGCTGTACCTGCATGCCCACTTTCAATGACTGGTGTATAATGACACCCAGGTCTCGTTGCACCTCCCCTTTTCCTAATTGGCCACCATTCAGATAATAATCTGTTTTCCTGTCTTTGCCACCAAAGTGGATAACTTCACATTTATCCACATTAAATTGCATCTGCCATGAATTTGCCCACTCACCCAACCTATCCAAATCACTCTGCATCCTCTTACCACCCTCCTCACAACTAACACTGCCACCCAGCTTCATGTCATCCGCAAACTTGGAGATGCTGCATTTAATTCCCTCATCCAAGTCATTAATATATATTGTAAACAACTGGGGTCCCAGCACTGAGCCTTGCAGTACCCCACTAGTCACCGCCTGCCATTCTGAAAAGGTCCCGTTTATTCCCACTCTTTGCTTCCTGTCTGCTAACCAATTCTCCATCCACATCAATACCTTACCCCCAGTGCCGTGTGCTTTAAGTTTGCACACTAATCTCCTGTGTGGGACCTTGTCAAAAGCCTTTTGAAAATCCAAATATACCACATCCACTGGTTCTCCCCTATCCACTCTACTAGTTACATCCTCAAAAAATTCTATGAGATTCGTCAGACATGATTTTCCTTTCACAAATCCATGCTGACTTTGTCCGATGATTTCACCGCTTTCCAAGTGAGCTGTTATCACATCTTTGATAACTGACTCCAGCAGTTTCCCCACCACCGACGTTAGGCTAACTGGTCTATAATTCCCTGGTTTCTCTCTCCCTCCTTTTTTAAAAAGCGGGGTTACATTAGCCATCCTCCAATCCTCAGGAACTAGTCCAGAATCTAACGAGTTTTGAAAAATTATCACTAATGCATCCACTATTTCTTGGGCTACTTCCTTAAGCACTCTAGGATGCAGACCATCTGGCCCTGGGGATTTATCTGCCTTCAATTCCTTCAATTTACCTAACACCACTTACCTACTAACATGTATTTTGCTCAGTTCCTCCATCTCACTGGACCCTCTGTCCCCTACTATTTCTGGAAGATTATTTATGTCCTCCTTAGTGAAGACAGAACCAAAGTAATTATTCAATTGGTCTGCCATGTCCTTGCTCCCCATAATCAATTCACCTATTTCTGTCTGTAGGGGACCTACATTTGTCTTTACCAGTCTTTTCTTTTTTGCATATCTATAAAAGCTTTTACAGTCAGTTTTTATGTTCCCTGCCAGTTTTCTCTCATAATCTTTTTTCCCCTTCCTAATTAAGCCATTTGTCCTCCTCTGCTGAACTCTGAATTTCTCCCAGTCCTCAGGTGAGCCACTTTTTCTGGCTAATTTGTATGCTTCTTCTTTGGAATTGATACTATCCCTAATTTCTCTTGTCAGCCACGGGTGCACTACCTTCCTTGATTTATTCTTTTGCCAAACTGGGATGAACAATTGTTGTAGTTCATCCATGCAACATTTAAATGCTTGCCATTGCATATCCACCGTCAATCCTTGAAGTGTCATTTGCCAGTCTATTTTAGCTAATTCACATCTCATACCTTCAAAGTTACCCCTCTTTAAGTTCAGAACCTTTGTTTCTGAATTAATTATGTCACTCTCCATCTTAATGAAGAATTCCACCATATTATGGTCACTCTTACCCAAGGGGCCTCTCACGACAAGATTGCTAATTAACCCTTCCTCATTGCTCAAAACCCAGTCCAGAATAGCCTGCTCACTAGTTGGTTCCTCGACATGTTGGTTCAAAAAACCATCCCGCATACATTCCAAGAAATCCTCTTCCTCAGCACCTTTACCAATTTGGTTCACCCAATCTACATGTAGATTGAAGTCACCCATTATAACTGCTGTTCCTTTATTGCACACATTTCTAATTTCCTGTTTAATACCATCTCCGACCTCACTACTACTGTTAGGTGGCCTGTACACAGCTCCCACCAGCGTCTTCTGCCCCTTAGTGTTACGCAGTTCTACCCATATCAATTCCACATCTTCCCGGCTTATGTCCTTCCTTTCTATTGCGATAATCTCTTCTTTAACCAGCAACGCCACCCCACCTCCCCTTCCTTCATGTCTATCCCTCCTGAATATTGAATATCCCTGAACGTTGAGCTCCCATCCTTGGTCACCCTGGAGCCATGTCTCTGTGATCCCAACTATATCATAATCATTAATAACAATCTGCACTTTCAATTCATCCACCTTATTACAAACGCTCCTTGCATTGACACACAAAGCCTTCAGGCGCTCTTTTACAACTCTCTTAGCCCTTATACAATTATGTTGAAAAGTGGCCCTTTTTAATGCTTGCCCTGGATTTGTCAGCCTGCCATTTTTACTTTTCTCCTTAGTACTTTTTGCTTCTACCCTCACTTTACACCCCTCTGTCTCTCTGCACTGGTTCCCATCCCCCTGTTGTGAACTAACCTCCTCTCGCCTAGCCTCTTTAATTTGATTCCCACCCCCCAACCATTCTAGTTTAAAGTCACCTCAGTAGCCCTTGCTAATCTCCCTGCCAGGATATTGGTCCCCCTAGGATTCAAGTGTAACCCATCCTTTTTGTACAGGTCACGCCTGCGCCAAAAGAGGTCCCAATGATCCAAAAACTTGAATCCCTGCCCCCTGCTCCAATCCCTCAGCCACGCATTTATCCTCCACCTCAACACATTCCTACTCTCACTGTCGCGTGGCACAGGCAGTAATCCCAAGATTACTACCTTTGCGGTCCTTTTTCTCAACTCCCTTCCTAGCTCCCTATATTCTCCTTTCAGGATCTCTTCCCTTTTCCTACCTATGTCATTGGTACCTATATGTACCACGACCTCTGGCTCCTCACCCTCCCACTTCAGGATATGTTGGACACGATCAGAAATATCCCGGACCCTGGCACCAGGGAGGCAAACTACCATCCGGGTCTCTGGACTGCGTCCACAGAATCGCCTATCTGACCCCCTTACTATCGAGTCCCCTATCACAACTGCCCTCCTCTTCCTTGCCCTACCCTTCTGATGAGCCTGTTTGGTTTAAAAGGAATGAGCTATAAGGAGACATTAAACAAACTTGAGTTGTTTTCCCCAGAGCATCGGAGGCTGATGAGAGACACGAAACATAGAACATAGAATATTACATCACAGTTACAGGCCCTTTGGCCCACAATGTTGTGCTCTAGGATCAATTTATCTCTTCCCTCCTGCATAACCCTTCATTTTCCTATCTTCCATCTGCCAATCTGAGAGTTTCTTAAATGCCCCTAATGTATGGTTTCTGCTTCTACAAGCACTTCTGCAGGGTGTTCCATGCATCCACACTCTCTGTGTAACCAACTTGCCTCAACGTTGCCCCCCCACCATACTTTCTTCCAATCACCTTAAAATTATAAACAGACACGAGGAAGTCTGCAGATGCTGGAAATTCAAGCAACACACACACAAAATGCTGGTGGAATGCAGCAGGCCAGGCCGGATCTATGGATTATGATTATAGTACCTTAAAATTATACTCCTTTGCAGTAGCCATTTCCATCCTTGGAAAACAGCCACTCTATCTACTTCCAAGTCGCCTCTCACCTTACTTCACTCCAGAGAAAAAATTTATAGCCTGCTCAATTTATCTGCATAAGACATGCCCTCTAGTGCAGGCAGTATCCTGGTACATCTTCTCTGTACCCTCTCTAAAGCTTCTACATCCTGCCTTTAATGAAGCAAACAGAACTGAATACAATATTCCAAGTGTGGTCTAACCAGGGCTTTACCGAACTGTCACAAACAAGAGAAAATCTGCCGATGCTGGAAGTCCGAGCAACACACACAAACTGCTGGAGAAACTCAGCAGGCCAGGCAGCATCTATGGAAGAGAGTACAGTTGATGTTTGGCAGGGTTTCGGCCCAAAACGTCGACTGTACTCTTTTCCATAGATGCTGCCAGACCTGCTGAGTTCCTCCAGCATTTTGTGTGTGTTGGTTTTGTAGAACTGTAACATTGCTTGGCTGCTTTTGAACTCTATTCCTCCACTGATAAAAGCCAACACACCATACTCATTCTTAACCAACCTATCAAGTTGCAGGGCAACTTTGAGGGGTCTGTAGATATGGATCCTAAAATCCCTCTTTTTCACCATACTGCTAAGAACCTACCATTAATCTTCTATTCTGCTTTCAACTTCAAACTTTCAAAACCGAATGCTTCATACCTTTCAGGTTTAAACTCCATTTACCTCTTTTTAGACCAGCTCTGCATCCTGTTTATGTCCCGGTGCAACCTACAACACCCTCCTTACAATCCACAACTCCATCAACACAGGTACGTGTCACATGCAAACTTACCAACCCACCCTTCCAAGTCCTCACTCAAGTCATTTATATATAGAACAGTCTCAAAGATAGGGTTCTTCGAACAGTTTCCTGTGGAACAGTACTGGTCACTGACTTCCAGACAGAATACTTTTCATCTACCACCACTCTTTGCCTTCTATGAGCAAGCCAGCTCTGTACCCACATAGCCAAGTTCCCTGGATCCCATGCCTCCTAACTTTCTGAATGTGCCTACCAACAGAAGCTTCACCCTGAATAGCAATGCAACTCCTTGTTCCTTTTAAAACAGTGAAACCGGATAGCATCCAACAGCCACTCCCACCCTTGTGACAGCCAGGTCTCAACATTAAAATTCCATGTACTGATCTATGTTCTAAGTTAATCACCCTTGTTCCTGACATGTATTGCTTTAATATAGACATGCCTCAACTCATCCCATTGACTGTAGTTTTGCCCTATCATCTCTCTGTCCTTCCTCATAGACTTGCAGACTTGCTACACGTTGTTTCTACCTATACACCAGCTGTCCCATACTCATCTCCTGCACTTAGGTTCTCTTTCGCCTGCCAGACTACTTTAAATCTTCTCAACAGCTCCAGAAAATCTTCCCACAAGGATATTGGTCCCCCTTAAGTTCAGGTGTAACCAATTATTTTTGTACAGGTCATAGCTTCTCCATAATAGAGCCAAATGATCCAGAAATTGAAAACCCTGCCTCTGCACTAATTCATCTGCCAATTTATCCTATTTTTATCCTTACTGGCTGGTGGTACAGACAGCAGTCTAGAGATTGTTACCATTGAGATTCTGCTTTTTAGCTTCCAACCTAACTCCCCTTGTTCTCTCATCAGGACCTCCCACAATTGTGTCTTGGAGAGGTATAAGGCACTGGGTACTGCTGACCACCACCAGCAGTAGTATTTGTACCAGTCGCAAAACATTAACTCATATGGCATAGTTTTATGGAACTTACAAAATTTGCTGACTACTTCTCTCATTTCTCACAGTGAACCTGTTGACCATTTTCATCCTTTACCAAGGAAAGTGCAGTCTCTCCAAATGCATTACTCTCTACTTGATCGCCATGGCAGTGACAGACCTGATGGTAGTCATTGCCGAAGTGATGTTCAATCGTACCCTTTATTATTACTTTCCAACTTCCTTCCTGCACAGAACCCCAGTGTGTAGCTGCATTATTGTGCTCGTCTGCGTGGCGAGGGATAGTTCCGTCTGGTTAACTGTAGCTTTCACATTTGATCGCTTCATAGCGATTTGTTGTCAAAAGCCAAAGGCAGTGTACTGCGTCCCAAGAACAGCTCTCACAGTGATCGGATCAGTGTGTGTGCTATTCATTCTGAAGAACATACCCTGGTATTTTACCTTCATCCCTGTTTATGTGACTGATGGTCTCCCATGGATGTGTCAGTCTATGCCCTCCTTCTACATGCAACCTGCTTGGATCGTATATGACTGGATCCACCGGATCCTAACTCCCTTCCTTCCTTTTTCATTTATTTTGCTCTTTAACGCTCTGACTGTCAGGAACATTTTAATGGCAAACAAAGCACGCAGACGCTTGTTGTCGAACGGTGGCGGAAGCCCTGTCGACCCAGAAGCGGAAAGTCGAAGAAAATCAATCATATTGCTCTTCACAATCTCAGGCAGCTTCATTCTGCTGTGGATGCCGTATGTGGCAAATTTTTTATACTATCGAATCACAGGTGCTCATTATTATTCAGGGCCAAATGATCCTGGGTACATCTTGCAGCAGATGGCTTACATGTTCCAGCTCTCCAGCACATGCACAAATTCTGGCATTTACGTGGTGACACAACCTAAATTCAGAGAGGAAATGAAGAAGATGGTCTACACTCCAATTATACGCATTGCTAAATTATCCAGACAAATATAACTGAAGTCAGGGGACCTCGAATGTTGGAGTTATCGTATTATAACCAAACAGACAGATTACTTGTCATCGAGTCTCTGCCGGCTTCCAACGCAGCAGTCCCATCAGTCACTGCTCCCGCAATTTACTCTCCGACAAACTAGAAATAAATCTGTTTTTGAATTCGCTGATTGGCTCTTTTTCCATCGCTTTTCCAACAGAAGTTTCAGGTTACATTATTTTATTGAATGAAAAATATCTCATTGCATTTTTATTATGCTATTTTTTTCAAACATTTGACCATTGTATCCCAGATTGTTGACTTAATCTTTAGAGCAGGGGCTACTAACTTGCTGTCCACGGACCCCTCAGTTAATGGCTGGGTCCCTGGCATAAAAAAAGTTGGGAACTCCTGCTTTAGAGGAAGCAACTTCCTTCTATTCAATGAGATGCCTGTGCCAGATAAATCTGCCACAATCCTGTATCAAGTTCCCTTCGTTGATCCGATGAGGGGTACTCAGTTATTGACGTTGCTGAGTTTACAGAGTTACAAGTTTACAACAGTTACAAGAATTACAGAGTTTCAAGTGGACAGAATGCTGCACCACAAAGCCAGTTTATCTCAAAGTCATAGTCATAGTCGAAGCCATGGTCATTGATCCCGCGGGAAATTGGTTTTCGTTACAGTTGCACCAATCAAGAATAGAGTATAAATATAGCAATATAAAACCATAAACAATTAAATAGTAATATGTAAATTATGCCAGGAATTAAGACCAGGACCAGCCTATTGGCTCAGGGTGTCTGACCCTCCAAGGGAGGAGTTGTAAAGTTTGATGGCCACAGGCAGGAATGATTTCCTATGATGCTCTGTGTTGCATCTGGGTGGAATGAGTCTCTGGCTGAATGTACTCCTGTGCTCAACCAGTCCATTATGTAGTGGCTGGGAGACATTGTCCAAGATGGCATGCAACTTGGACAGCATTCTCTTTTCAGACACCACTGTCAGAGAGTCCAGTTCCATCCTCACAATATCACTGGCCTAACAAATGAGTTTGTTGATTCTGTTGGTGTCTGCCACCCTCAGCCTGATGCCCCAGCACACAACAGCAAACACGATAGCACTGGCCACTACAGAATCGTAGAACATCCACAGCATCGTCCGACAGATGTTAAAGGACCTCAGTCTCCTCAGGAAATCTGACCCTTCTTGTAGACAGCCTCAGTGTTCTTTGACCAGTCTAGTTTATCGTCAATTCATATCCCCAGGTATTTGTAATCCTCCACCATTTCGCGGTCCTATAACATAGAACATAAAACACTACCGTACAAGAACAAGTCATTCTGGACAGCCAAATCTGCGCTGAATACATTACATTCAGTGAATGAAATGTAAAATCATTGCTGCTGTGCACTATGTATTTCACCTGAGGGAGGAGCTCAAATATGTAACAAGTATTCCTGTGATCAGCATAATATTCTCCAAGTCAGCAGCTGAACCACACCTCTTTCCTTGTGAACACAACACAAGGAAAAAGCAGGAATGCTAAACTTGGCCTTTCAAAAGCGTTCGCCGTTCACTATGATGAAGTCTATGAAGCTAGCTTTAGTGCCTCCTCTGTTACACTTACTATAACCTTCAGTCCTAGATCTTGTCAGATATTTATTAATCCCTGCTTTAAATGCATCCATTGACTTGACCTCCATCGCATAAGGGGCAGAGATTTCTAACGATTCAATACCATCTGAGAGAAGAAATTTATATGCAGCTTAGCTATAAATAAGGATGAGTGAACCTTGCAGGAAAGCATTGAATTGAGTGAGTGCAAGTGAGGGCATTAGACAGGGTCTAGTGAAAGTTAAGTGAGAAGAGATATATGCGGGTAATCCACGTCTGTAATGTGGATGTTGTTTAGACCAGAGCTGTGCAGAGTTTGAGATGGGTTTGTACCAATAGATCAGCCTTTCTCAACCTTTTTATCCTGGAGGAACCCTTGAAATAATTTTCAGGTCTCAGGGAATACTTGCAGAAAAATTATTATATCTACAGCTTATGGTATGTTAGTGTGAGCAATAAATTGCAGATATAATAATCTAAAAATAATTATCAATGCTTTTTTGAGTAGAGAATGAATTTTTAGCCAACATTTCTTGAAAAAAAAGGTAGTCAACCTTAACTTACCTTTCTTGAAATTAATCTTTCTTTTCCCTCATAAGCCAAACATAATAATTATTTGTTAAATAACCTGCTGAAGCCAATATGGGATTTATTTTTCCTTAGGGTAGGCTCAGTAGATTTAATTTAAATAAAGGTTGTAAATTACTAAAACCACAAACCAAAGCAGTATGAATCAAAATATAGCCTAAGACACAATTTTATAGAAGAAGTTGAAAGAACATTTTCTTACTAAGTGACATGCTCAGGCTAAAATATAGGCCTACCTAGCAGGTGAAACATGTGCTTGTTTTTGCTGCACAAATACTCAATTCAGCGTCAAACTTGAGATAAGCACACAGGACTTCACCTTCAATTGAAATGAAACAATTTCTATCCTTGCTCTTGATGTTTGTTAAAGAAGAAAAAGCTTGCTCACACATGTAAGAAATTGAAAACTGCAACAAATGTTCATTGCTTTCCTATGAATGGCAGGATATAACTGGTCCAAGGCAGGTCAGTAAATCTCATCTTGAGTGCATGATCTGACTGCAGCTCACAAAATTCTTCCTCTTCTCTCAAAGTCAAGTTCTCCGGCTGAGCAGAAGGTTCAGAGAAAGGGTTCCTCACCCAGTCATGCACTTGTGTTGAGGGGGAGGAAAGATACTGTTCAATTTGTTCTGTGGTTCTTTCAGTTGGTTTTCAATAAGACCTGAGATTTTCTGATATCCTTCCTCACTCTCAAACCCAAGCAGCAGTGGGAACATTTCAAGACTTCCTTTTGCAAAATTATATTTCCAAAGATTTAGTTTCCTTTTAAATCCAATAATCTTGTCACTTGAAGTCAAAACATTTCCCCCAGGGTCTTGCAGCGACTTGTTCAATGATGAAAAATTGTTAAGTAGGCTAGTTTCTGCAGCCATTCCTCATCTTCAAAGTACTCAGCAAAATCTGGCCCACTATTTTCTTGTAAGTAATCCTGTAAATCACTTTTCAGCTCAAACACCCTATTGAGAACTCTTCCTTTGCTAAGCCACTGGATTTCTGTGAGTAGCAGGAGAATGGTGTGCTCTTTGTCCAGGTTTTCACACAATTTGTTAAGCATTCTGGAGTGAACTGGTCTTTGTTTAATAAAGTTAGCCATTTTTATAGTGTTATGTACCCCTAGGGGTCATTTTTTATGGACTATACCTTTAAAAAGACAGAGAGAGAGAGAGAGAGAGAGAGAGAGAGAGAGTTGTTCAACACAAGCACTTTGTTATTAAAAGAGAGAGTAACGAAGACTGCTTTGTGATGGTGTTATGGTTTCCCTGCAGCATGTTTACACTTTTGCAAGGACATTTCCAGCTTCTGTGTTCCTACAGAGAGAGAAGGGAGGAGCTACTTGATGGACAGCTGGTGTTCAGTATGGTGTTCAGTAAGTGTTGTGGTCACATTTGGTGACTTTAAAGGAAGAGAAGAGGGAAAAGGAAGGTTTGAAACAGAAGAAACCTGGTGATAAAGAGGTCACTGTTTGGACTCTCTCTCTCTCTCTCTAAGTAGCCCATGAGGGTGAGTTTGAGTTCCATTCAAATACGAAGGTGTGACTGTCAACGTAGTTAATCCACAAGAGTGGGTTCTCTGGTGAGGGGAGTACCTTTGTGAATACCACTTGTGTGTTACCCTTGTTTGGGTGTGATAGTTCACTGAAGAAAGGCTGTAGCAAATCACTGTTGGAGTTATTTCGTATGTCATGGAACTGGATAAGTGGCTATCACATTGTTTGTTTGGGGTTGGTTCGCTTGAAGAGGGTCCCTTTAGTGATAACTACTGTTGGTGATAATCCACATGTGGATTCTGTTTGAGTATCCTGTGGCCACCACTTTGGAATGACCCATAGCTGAATTCGGGTGTGGTACCACTGGTGTTGAAAGGATATTCGCTGAAGATCACTGTTAGTGATATTTCGTGTGTGGAGTGGAACAACTTCAGAGATAAAACCTACTACTATTGTTATTTTGTATTGCTGTCGTGGAACCTGTGGAATATCGACGTAATTGCCTTCTCTTGACATTTACCCTGGTTTACAAATATCTCTCTCTCCATCACTACTCGACTCAATACCACGAACTGAACTGAACTTTACCCATCACTGTAAGACTATATCTAGTTACCCCTCGGCTTGAAGAAGCTTGGTTTCTATATTTCCACACTTACGTACATATAATCTTTGTTAACCTGTTTGATATATCTGAATTTAGGTTACTGTATTGCATAGTTACTAATAAATAGTATTAGTGAATAGCAATACCAGACTCCAAAGTGCTTTCTTTTCTGCTGGTTCTTTAACCTGTCATGGGGTACGTGACATATAACATCATCCAGAACTTTTTTGTTTCACCTCCAAGAGTTTTTGACAACAGCACCTCTCTGTGAAGAAAGCAGTGTTTTGTGACAATGTCAGGATTTTCTTTTTTTACAAGAGAAATGAAATCTCTCATGGAGCCAACCATTGATGGGACACCATCCGTACAGATGCCAGCACAGTTCCTCCAAGACAGACCTTTTGTTTCTTGTGATACGTAGTTAAGTATCTTTTCAATTTTGCTGGAGCAAAATAGTAAGTCGTTTACTACTGACTAGGCACAATGGGGTAGGACAACTTGGATCACCAGTCCATGTCAAACCAACTGATAAGTAGCTTTCATTGTAAAGACAGACTTTTTTTGTGCCCATTGTTGCATTAGTGCAGTGAAATGACTCAGAAAATTCTTCATCATTAACCTTATTAGGATTGTCTGCAGGCCTAGGCCAGAATCCTCCTCTTCCGTCTCACACCTTCTCTTCAAAAATCACCACATTGGACCATCAGATATGTCTGTAAAACACAGGGGTTAAGAAAAGGAGAAGTTGAAAAGCACGTAAGGGGAAGTTGGGGGTATAATTCAGGAGGGAGAGACTGATGTCACAGCCCAAATTGGGTGAATTCATTCAATGCTCTGAAAACACACTTCATCCTTATCAGCCTACTGTCTTCCCCTCCGTGCAGTACATCCCTCACCAATTATCAATGGCCTCCCCTATCTCACGTCAAAAACTGAGAATGGACTCAACCAAATAAACATGGTCCTACTACACAGAGCCATACTGGGCAGAGAGACCTCTAATGGGACTGCCCTCACTGCCCTTTCTGTGAGCGCAAGCATCGCGATGAGTTCAAAAAACAATATTTTTTTAAAAATCACGATCTCTCTCAAAACACCTAACAACATTTCGCAGAGCCCCTGTTGAGAAACCCTGCAATAGAGCTTAAGGAAAAGAATGGCAATGGACGGGGACTTAGAATGATGAAAGAGATAGTTAATTAGGTCAAGAAGAGAAGGCTGGGAGAGCATGTGTAAGACATAGAAAACATGCATTAAGCAGGGCTCCCGAGGACCATAAAGGAGCTAGAAGGGACATAGGAAAGCTAGAACAAGTCATGAAAAGACTTTGGTGATTTAGATGAAAGAGAATGCCATTGAATTCCATGGATATATTAAGAGCAAAGGAATAACTAGAGAGGTGGCAGGACTCCTTAAGGATAAAGGAGAGAATGTGCATGGTAGCACAGTGGTTCACACAATGCTTTACAGTACCTGAGACCCGGGTTCATTTCCCTCCGCTGTCTGTAAGGAGTTTGTACATAACAATATGGGTTTCCTCCAGGTGTTCTGGTTTTCTCCCACAGTCCATAAGACATAGGAGCAGAATTAATCCATTCAGCCCATCCCATCATGGCTGATCCTGATCCCACTCAACCCCATACAGCAGCCTTCTCGCCATATCCTTTAATGTCCTGACCAATCAAGGCAGAGAAGTTGAGTGATCAACTTCCGCCTTAAACATACGCATGGACATGGCATTCACCGCAGTCTGTGGCAGTGTATTCCACAGACTTATGACTCTTCAGGCTAAAAAATTCTTCCTTTCTTCTGTTCTAAAAGGTCGCCTCTCAGTTTTGAGGCTGTGTCCTCTAGTTCTTGATACCCCACCATCGGAAACATCCTCTCCACTAGTTTAGAGATGTACTGGTTGGTAGGTTAAGTAATCATTTTAAGTTGTCCCATGATCAGAGTCAGAATCAGGTTTGTTATCATCACCATGTGTCATGAAATTTGAGAGTACCCCTGTGGCTGTACCCCTTGACAATAAGTACTCCTGTTTGAGTACTGCTGGGGGAGACAGCCTACTTGGAGGAAGCAACAGTGGCCGTGCCCCTTGCACAGAGTCTGGCCCTGTGGCTCAGAAGGGTAGGGAAAGGAAGGGGAGGGCAGTTGTGATAGGGGACTCTATAGTTAGTGGGTCAGACAGGCAATTCTGTAGACGCAGGAAAGAAACTCGGATGGTAGCTTGCTTCCCAGGTGCCAGGGTCCGGGATGTTTCTGATCGTGCCCAAGATATCCTGCAGTGGTAGGGAGAATAGCCAAAAGTCGTGGTACATATTGGTACCAATGACATAGGTAGGAAAAGGGAAGAGGTCCTGTAAAAAGACTACAGGGAGTTAGGAAGAAAGTTGAGAAGCAGAACCGTAAAGGTAGTAATCTTGAGAATACTGCCTGTGCCACGCAACAGTGAGAATAGGAATAGAATGAGGTGGAGGATAAATGCGTGGCTGAGGGATTGGAGCAGGGGGCAGGGATTCAGATTTCTGGATCATTGGGACCTGTTTTGGGGCAGGTGTGACCTGTACAAAAAGGACCAATATCCTGGCGGGGAGGTTTGTTAAGGTTACTGGGGAGAGTTTAAACTAGAATTGCTGGGGGGTAGGAACTGAACTGAAGAGAGTGGGGAAGAGGAGGTTTGCTCACAAATAGAGAAAGCTTGTAGACAGTGTGAGAGGGAGGAGAGGCAGGTGATAGAGAAGGGATGTGCTCCGACCGAAGGTTTGAGATGCGTTTATTTTAATGCAAGGAGTGTTGTGAACAAAGCGGATGAGCTTAGAGTGTGGATCAGTACTTGGAGATCTGATGTGGTGGCCATTACAGAGACTTGGATGGCTCAGGGACAGGAATGGTTACTTCAAGTGCCAAGTTTTAGATGTTTCAGAAAGGACAGGGAGGGAGAGAAAAGAGGTGGGGGCGTGGCACTGTTGATCAGAGATAGTGTCACGGCTGCAGAAAAGGTGGAAGCCATGGAGGGGTTGTCTATGGAGTCTCTGTGGTTGGAGGTTGGGAACAGGAAGGGGTCAATAACTTTACTGGGTGTTTTTTATAGGACGCCCAATAGTAACAGGGAGATCAAGGAGCAGCTAGGGAAACAGATCCTGGAAAGGTGTAATAATAACAGAGTTGTTGTGATGGCAGATTTTAATTTCCCAAATATCGATTGGCATCTCCCTAGAGCAAGGTGTTTAGATGGGGTGGAGTTTGTTAGGTATGTTCAGGAAGGTTTCTTGACACAGTATGTGGATAAGCCACCAAGAGGAGAGGCTGTACTTGAATTGGTATTGGGAAATGAACCTGGTCAGGTGTCAGATCTCACAGTGGGAGAGCACTCTGGAGATAGTGATCATAATTCTATCCTTTACAATAGCATTGGAGAGAGATAGGAACAGGCAAGTTAGAAAAGCGTTTAATTGGAGTAAGGGGAATTATGAGGCTCTCAGGCAGGAAATTGGAAGCTTAAATTGGAAGCAGATGTTCTCGGGGAAAAGTACGGAAGAAATGTGGCAAATGTTCAGGGGATATTTGTGTGGCGTTCTGCACAAGTACGTTCCAATGAGACAGGAAAGTTATGGTAGGGTACAGGAACCATGTACATAGGTGGTAATAAATCTAGTCAAGAAGAAAAGAAAATCTTACAAAAGGTTCAGAGTGCTAGGTAATGTTAGAGATCTATAAGATTATAAGGCTAATAGGAAGGAGCTTAAGAAGGAAATTAGGAGAGACAGAAGGGGCCATGAGAATGTCTTCGCGGACAGGACTAAGGAAAATCCCAAGGTATTCTACAAGTATGTGAAGAGCAAGAGGATAAGACGTGAAAGAATAGGACCTATCAGTGGGAAAGTATGTATGGAACTGGAGGAAATAGCAGAGGTACTTAATAAATACTTTACTTCAGTATTCGCTGTGGAAAGGGATCTTGGAGATTGTAGTGCTGACTTGCAGCAGACTGAAAAGCTTGAGCATGTAGATATTAAGAAAGAGGATGTGCTGGAGCTTATGGAAAGTATCAAGTTGGATAAGTCGACGGGACCAGATGAGATGTACCCCAGGCTACTGTGGGAGGTGAGGGAGGAGATTGTTAAACCGCTGGCGGTGATCTTTGCATCATCAATGGGGACAGGAAAGGTTCTGGAGGATTGGAGGGTTTGGGATGTTGTTCCTTTATTCAAGAAAGGGAGTAGAGATAGCCCAGGAAATTATAGACCAGTGAGTCTTTCCTCAGTGGTTGGTAAGTTGATGGAGAAAGATCCTGAGAGGCAGGATTTATGAACATTTGGAGAGGTATAATATGATTAGGAATAGTCAGCATGGCTTTGTCAAGGGCAGGTCGTGCCTTATGAGCCTGATTGAATTTTTTGAGGATGTGACTAAACACATTGATGAAAGAAGAGCAGTAGATGTAGTGTATATGGATTTCAGCAAGGCATTTGAGAAGGTACCCTATGCAAGGCTTATTGAGAAAGTAAGGAGGCATGGGATCCAAGGGGACATTGCTTTGCAGATCCAGAACTGGCTTGCCCATTGAAGGCAAAGAGTGGTTGTAGACGGGTCATATTCTGCATTGAGGTTGGTCACCGTGGAATGCCTCAGGGATCTGTTCTAGGACCCTTATTCTTCATGATTTTTATGAATGACCTGGATGAGGAAGTGGAGGGATGGGTTAGTATGTTTGCTGATGACACAATGTTTGGAGCTGTTGTAGATAATGCGGAGGGCTGTTGGAGGTTACAGCAGGACATTGATAGGATGAAAAACTGGGCTGAGGAGTGGCAGATGGAGCTCAACCCAGATAAGTGTGAAGTGGTTCATTTTGGTAGGTCAAATATGATAGCAGAATATAGTGTTAATGATAAGACTCTTGGCAGTGTGGAGGATCAGAGGGATCTTGGGGTCCAAGTCCACAGGGTTCTCAAAGCAGCTGTGCAGGTTGACTCTGTGGTTAAGAAGGCATATGGTGTATTGGCTTTCATCAATCATGTAATTGAACTTAGGATCCGAGAGGTAATTTTGCAGCTATATAGGACCCTGTTCAGACCCCACTTGGAGTAATATGCCCAGTTCTGGTCGCCTCGCTACAGGAAGGATGTGGAAGCCATAGAAAGGGTGCAGAGGAGATTTACAAGGATGTTGCCTGGATTGGGGAGCATGCCTTATGAGAATAGGTTGAGTGAACTTAGCCTTTTCTCCTTGGAGGATGAGAGGTGACCTGATAGAGGTGTATAAGATGATGAGAGGCTATCGATGATGATACGATAGGGTCTTTTAAGAGACTTTTGGATAGGTATATGGAGCTTAGAAAAATAGAGGGCTATAGATAAGCCTAGTAATTTGTAAGGTAGGGACATGTTCAGCGCAACTTTTTGGGCTGAAGGGCCTGTATTGTGCTGCAGGTTTTCTATGTTTCTTTGTTTCTATTAACTTAGCAGCAGCAGTTCAATGCAATACATAATATAACCATATAACCATATAACAATTACAGCATGGAAACAGGCCATCTCGGCCCTTCTAGTCCGTGCCGAATGCTTACTCTCACCTAGTCCCACCGACCTGCACTCAGTCCATAACCCTCCATTCCTTTCCTGTCCATATATCTATTCAATTTAACTTTAAATGACAACATCGAACCTGCCTCAACCACTTCTGCTGGAAGCTCGTTCCACATAGCCACCACTCTCTGAGTAAAGAAGTTCCCCCTCATGTTACCCCTAAACTTTTGCCCTTTAACTCTCAACTCATGTCCTCTTGTTTGAATCTCCCCCATTCTCAATGGAAAAAGCCTATCCACGTCAACCATATCTATCCCGGTTATAATTTTAAATACCTCTATCAAGTCCCCCCTCAACCTTCTACGCTCCAAAGAATAAAGACCCAACTTGTTCAACCTTTCTCTGTAACTTAGGAGATGAAACCCAGATAACATTCTAGTAAATCTTCTCTGTTCTCTCTCTATTTTGTTGATTTTCATAGTTACAGTAGCTACGAGATTCTGTGGACGTGATAGAGACACCTAGATGGGATGGTATGTTGTCTCCCAGGTGCCAGGGTCAGGGGCATCACGGATGTGGTTCTTGATGTTCTAAAGGGGGAGGGTCACTAGCAAGGAGTCTTGCAAGGCGTATTAATGTGTGGTAGGGGGCAGGGCTTCAGATTCCTCGATCACTGGGGCCTCTTCTGGGGGAGGTACGACCTGTTCATAAAGGATAGATTACACCTGAACCCAAAGGGGTCCAATATCCTAGCGGGCACATTTAATAGAGCTGCTAGGGAGGGTTTAAACTAATTTGGTAGGGGGATGGGAACCAGAGTGATAGGGTTGAGGAAAGGGAAAACAGAAATAAATCAAGTGTACGGTTTTTTTTGTATGATCAAATTAAAATGGCTTCTTTGTTATGTTATAATCGGGAATGCTTCTTTGTTATGTTAAATGCTGAGAAAGTCTCTAGCTAAACATTTGCTTGGGTTAATACAGATAGCAGGGTGCTATTAACCAATTGGGATAGTTGTTATGATTTTGGTGTATCTGGAAGATTTGTATGCGTGGGTTTTGGAGCAGAAGGCGGGAGAGAGAGAAAGAGGATGGAGCAGGTGCTGTGAGTCCGCTAACGGGGTCGGACCCCGAGCGGGCCGTTCAGTGAGGAGACGGAGACAGACTCATGTGGAGCGTCTGGTCAACCACCGTTGTTGGTCCCAGGCGGTCGGTCGAGGTGGTCTGAGGGGTCGCAGGGTGAAAAAGGGTCCAGAGCTCCAACTGCTTGTGCATGAAGAGATTGAACTTTGATAAGTGTGGTGCCTTTTATTTTCCTTTTATATTTTATTCTCTCTTAATTATATAGTTCCAGTAATATCTATAAACTGTAAATCATTTAATCGTATCTGGTGTATTGTCTGTTATTTGGGTGGGGTGGGGTACGTCACACAGCATCCACACAAACTAATTACCCAGTTTGGCAGGGCTGAGGGCTGTTTCCCTAGATGATAGCGAGCCGAGCGACCCTGAGGGTGGCCAGGGGGGCTACACAAAGATAGTGTGCAACAGAGATTATAGAAAGAACAAGCAAGAGATGAGGCTTAATCACAGCCAATGGCATGAGCTACAGGGCAATAGAGGTATGGTGTAGTTAAAACAGAAAGCAACAAATACTGGACTGAAAGTGTTATATTTAAATGCACGCAGTATAAGGAATAAAATGGATGATCCTGAAATTCAGCTACAGATTGGCAAATATGATGTTGTGGCCATGTCTGAAACTTGGCTAAAGGATGGCTGCCATTGGGAGTTGAACATCCAAGGAGATACTGTGTATCGGAAAGATAGGTTAGTAGGCAGAGGGGGTGGTGTGGCTCTCTGTATAAGATATCATGTTAAATCATTAGAAAGAGATGACATATGATTGGAAGGTGTAGAGTCTCTATGGGTTGAGTTAAGAAATGGCAAGGGTAAAAGGACACTAATGGCAGTTGTATACAGGCCTCCAAACAGCAGCCAGGATGTGGATTACAAATTACAGCAGGAGGTAGAAAAGGCATGTCAGAAAGGCAATGTCATGCCTTTATTCGTGATAATCGTTGGGGATTTTAACATGAAAGTGGATTGGGAAAACCAGGTCACAGAGAATTTGTAGAATATTAAAAGGATGGCTTTTTAGAACAGCTTGTTGTTCCGCCCACTAGGAGATCAGCTGTGATGGATTGAGTGTTGTGCAATGATCTGGAGGTGATAAGAGAGCTTAAGGTTAAGGAACCTTTAGGGAACAGTGATCACAATATGATCAAGTTCATATTGAAATTTGAGAGGGAAAAAATAAAACCCAATATGTCAGTAATTCAGTGGAATGAAGGAAATTACAATGACATGAGAGGGGAACTGGCTGAAGTTGACTGGAAAGGGACATTTGCAGAAAAGACAGCAGAGCAGCAATGGCTGAAGTTTCTGCGAAAAATGAGGGAAGTGCAAGACAGATAAATTCCAAATAAAAATAAATTTTCAAAGGGAAGAAAGACACTACCGTGGCTGACAAGTGAAGTCAGAGCCAAAGTAAAAGCAAAAGAGAGGGCACACAAGGGAGCCAGAGCTAGTGGGAAGATAGAGGATTGGGAAGCTTTTAAAAACTTGCAGAAGGAAACTAAGAAGGTGATTAGGAAGGAAAAAATGAATTATGAGAGGAAGCTGGCGACTAATACCAAAGAAGATACTAAAAGCATTTTAAGTATATAAAGGGTGGTGTTCGTCCATCGTTAACATCGATGAGGACCTCGACACCATTATGATGGTGTCGAGACTAGCGCGTGATTTGGATTTAAGTGAGGGAGAGTTGCACAGCATCAGCCTTACTCTCTCTTCCCAATTCCCATCTGGATCCAGTGGCAAGACAGAGTTGAGACGGCTGGAGATGGGACTAGGCACAGTGGATGACCAAGACGTCTTCCATGTCTTGTCCTGCTCTACACATTCGACGACGCTTGCAGAGACCGCTTTCTCGACCGTTGGACCTTCCAGTGGTCTCGTCCACTCAATCTGCCGGACTCTGTCTTCACATGCTGGGATAGTCAACTCCCTATCTCACCGAGGGTTTGAGACCTGTCAGCTACCCTCATCTAGTTTAGCTGGCTTGTCGAAGCCGTTGCCCGGGGTGTGGCCGCTGTCACATGTCAACAGCTATGGGGAGCCACAGGTGAGAGCTGAGTGCCAGGTGGGGACCAAAGGTGATCTAACCACCTTGAAAAGGATGCGACATGTTCCCCTACCAGAGGTGCTACCCCTCCCTGACACCCCATATAAAGGGTAAAAGACAGTCGAGGGTAGATATAGGACCAATACAAAATGACGCTGGAGATATTGTAATGAGAGATGCAAAGATGGCAGAGGAACTGAATTGCGTATTTTGCATCAGTTTTCACAATGGAAGACATCTGCTGTATATCGAACATTCAAGAGTGTCAGGGAAGTGCAGTTTGTGCAGTGCAAATTATGACTGAGAAGGTGCTCAGGAAGCTTTATGGTCTGAGGATGGATACATCTCCTGGACCTGATGGAATGCACCATTAGGTTCTGAAGGAAGTAGCTGGAGAGATTGCAGAGGCATTAACGATGATCTTTCAAGAATCGATAGATTCTGGCATTGTACCGGATGACTGGAAAATTGTAAATGTTATTCTGCTATTTAAGAAGGGTGGTAGGCAGCAGAAAGGGAACTATAGACCAGTTAGCCTGACATCAGTGGTTGGGAAGTTGTTGGAATCAATTGTTAGGGATGAGATTACGCAGTACCTGGAGGCACATGTTAAGATAGGCCAAAACCAGAATGGTTTCCTGAAAGGAAAATCCTGCCTAACAAAGCTACTGCAATTCTTTGAGGAAGTTACAAGCAGGGTAGACAAAGGAGATGCAGTAGACGTGGTGTACTTGGATTTTCAGAAGGCCTTTGACAAGGTGCTGCACGTGAGGCTGCTTAGCAAGATAAGAGCCCATGGAATTACAGGGAAGTTACTAGCGTGGATGGAGCATTGGCTGGTCGGCAGAAAACAGGGAGTGGGAATAAGGGGATCCTATTTTGGCTGGCTGCCAGTTACCAATAGAGTTCCACAGGGGTCGGTGTTAGGTCGTTTTTTTACGATGTATATCAATGATTTGGACTACAGTATTAATGGATTTGTGGCTAAATTTGCCGATGATACAAAGATAGGTGGAGGAGTGGGTGGTGTTGAGGAAACAGCAAGCCTGCAGAGAGACTTAGATAGTTCAGGGGAATGGGAAAAAAAGTGGCAAATGAAATACAATGTTGGAAAGTGTATGTTTATGCACTTTGGTGGAAGAAGTAAACAGGCAGACTATTATTTAGATGAGGAGAGAATTCAAAATGCAGAGATGCAAAGGGACTTTGGAGTCCTTGTGCAAGGTACCCTAAAGGTTAACCTTCAGGTTGAGTCAGTTGTGAAGAAGACAAATGCAATGTTGGTATTCATTTCTAGGGGAATAGAATATAAGATCAGGAGTGTGATGTTGAGGCTCTATAACGCACTTGTGAGACCATACTTGGAGTGTGCAGTTTTGGGCTCCTTATTTTAGAAAGGATATACTGATATTGGAGTGGGTTCAGAGACAATTCACAAGAGTGATTCCAGGAATGAAAGGGGTACCATATGAGGAACGTCTGGCAGCTCCTGTGCTGTATTCCCTGGAGTTCAGGAGAATATGGGGGATCTCACAGAAACATTCTGAATGTTAAAAGTCCTGAACAGATTAGATATGGCAAAGTTATTTCCCATGGTAGAGGATTCTAGGACAATAGGGTATGACTTCTGGATTGAAGGACGTCCTTTTAGAACTGAGATGCAGAGAAATTACTTTAGTCAGAGGGTGGTAAATCTGTAGAATTTGTTGCCACGAGCATCTGTGGAGGCCAAGTCATTGCGTGTATTTAAGGCAGAGATAGATAGGTTCTTGATTAGCCAGGGCATCAAAGGGTATGAGGAGAAGGCAGGGGAGTGGAGATGACTGGAAAAATTGGATCAACCCATGATTGAATGGTGGAGCAGGCTCAATGGGCTGAATGGCCTACCTCTGCTCCTATATCTTCTGGTCTTATGGTCTTATATTGGAACCTATGACATAGGTAGGCAAAGAGAGGAGGTTCTGAAGAGAGTGTTTCAGGAGCTGGGTAGAAGCTGAAAAGGAGGACCTCCAGGGTAACATTTTCTTGATTGCTGCCTGTGTCACATGCTTGTGAGGGTAAGAATCGGATGATCTGGCAGATAAATGCATGGCTGAGAAACTGGTCATGGGGAAGGTGTCCAGATTTCTGGATCTTGGGATTTCTTCTGGAAAAGGTATCAACTGTACAAAATGGATGGGTTCCACCTGAACCTGAGAGGAACCAACGTCCTTGAGGTCACATTGCTAGAGCTTTTGGGAAGGGTTTAAATGAATTTGGCAGGGGGATGGGTACCAGAGTAATAGGGCTGAAGATAGGGCTGTTGGTTTACAAGCAGAGACAGTGTGTAGTGAGACGGTCAAGAAGAACAGTCAGATGAAAGGGCAAAAGTGCAGTCAGTGGGATGAATTGCAGAAGAAAAGGGGCTAAAGACAAAAAGGGTGATAGATGCAGGACTGTATGTGTTATACCTGAATGTGTGCAGTATGCAGAATAACGCAGATGATCTGCAGTGTTCTTAGAGACTGGCAGTTATGATGTTGTGGGCATCACTGAGTTGTGGCTGAGAGAAGATTATAGTTGGGAGTTTAACATCAAGAATACATGTTTTATCAAAAGTACAAGCAGGTAGGCAGAGTGAGTTTTGTGGCTCTGTTGACAAAAAAAAAATTAAATCCTTGAAAGAGGTGACATGGGATCGGAAGATGTAGAATCTTTATGGATAGAATTAATAAACTGCAAAGGTAAAAAGACCCTACAGGAAATAAAGGAAGCCTTTACTTATTGGCTACCAGTGACTTGTGTTCTGCAGGGTTCAGTGTTGGGACCTCTTCTTTTTATGTTGTATGCCAATGATTTGTATGCCAAAGTTTGCGGATGATATGAAAAGAAGTGGATAGGCAGGTAGTTTTGATGAAGCAGGAAGGCTGCAGAAGGACTTGGACGGGTTAGGATAATGGGCAAAAAAGTTGCAAATAGAATAGTGTTGGAAAGTGTATGGTTATGCACTTTGGTAGTAATAAAAGAATTGGGGGGGGGACTCATTCAAATCTATCAAATATTGATAGGTCTAGATAGAGTGGATGTGGAGAGGATGTTTCTTATGGTGGGGAAGTCTAGGAACAGAGAGCACAGCCTCAGAATACAGGGACGTCCATTTAGAATGGAGATTTGCAGGAATTTCTTTAGCCAGAGAGTGGCGAATCTGTGGAATTCATTGCCACAAATAGCTATAGAGACCAGATCATTAGGTGTATTTAAGGTGGAGGTTGATAGGTTCTTGATGGGTCATGGCATGAAAGATTACGGAAAGAAGGCAGGAGAATGGGATGGAGAGGGAAATGGATCAGCCATGATGAAATGGTAGAACAGACTAGATGAGCCAAATGGCCTAATTGTGCTCCTATGTCTTATGTTCCTATGGTCAATATGCTACAGGATCTGCCGACTTCCTCCAGAAGATTGTTTGCTGTCTTGATACTAATTGATTGAATCAGTTTTAATCCATTGTAATTAAATCCAAATACCAATCCTCAATCAGAAATTACTTAATTGTTGATACTGCTGATTACAGCATTTTAGCAATTTTCTTTTAATGGATCATTTTGAAGAATGTGATATTGGTACTTAATTAAAGTGATTAAACTGGTGCCTTAAAGATCACAGCATTAGGCTCTGGTTCATTAACATGATCATTTATGCCTACCATGTGAATTAATTATGACAGAATCTTTATTACAATGCTGTATTATGAGAAGAAACATTGTGTTATTAAGCACTGTATTTAAATGGCTCTCTTTGCATTGCCTTAAAATCAGGTATTATAATTGGTTTATTCCCTAGATTCACGGGATTATGTTGCATTCAGTAGTCTTGTAAGTCACCATACTACATAATGATATATTTTGTTTGAAGTGTTTTCTATGGCAGTGAATTGGCTATTTTAGTTTTCACTGGAGGAGGTGTGTGGAGGGAGGAAGTTTGGGGGAGAATTTGATGAGTGTGTGCAAGACTAAAAGTGGGAAAGCAAAAAGGGGGAGAGCTGTGGAGGGAATTGATGGGAATTTTATGAAGGCTGGCAGAGATTCTGTGGTGTCTATCACCTCCTTAGATGTCTAAAGTTGAAATGAGAAATAACAAAATATTATCCAGTGAAGAACAGGGGAATTTTTGGCAATTTTACAAAAAAATATATACATCCCATTGCAGTTCATAGTCCCCACTGTGTACTATAGGATACGCTACGTCTTTATAATAAATTAATTCTGTTTCTTTATATTAAGTGCATGATGGGAAACACGTATTACTGAATTTCAGTGAATTAATCATCTTTCTGGCAGAGCAGCTCTAGAGTTAGCAGTGGTAAAACTTTCTGGTGAGGTTTGGTGTGGGTGTGGAGTGCCACAGAATGTCCAGCAGTGGGCTGCAGAACTTGGCAGCTAGATCTGTGTAGAATGCAGCATGACCAGAAATGAAAATGGGAAGGAATAGCTAGTTATAGTGGTGTTGTCTCTTTTTGCATTGAAACAATTGTTTTTAGCTTTACTTCTTATTCTAGAATTTTTAATGTTTATTTGTTGCAGTATCGACTTATTTCACATCATGTGCTTTGCTGTTTTGTACATTTTTAATGTTTTGGATGCCTATGTCATCCAGTAACTGATGTCAGAGATTCCCAAGAGTCTTGGGGAACTTGAGACAGGGCTGTTAAATTTCAAACAGACCTGATGCTTTTGAGTCAGGTCTGGTAAATTGGAGATACCTGATGCTCTCAAAACAGGGCTGGTAAATTCAAAACAGACCTGCTGCTCTCAAGACAGGGTTGCAAAACTCACAAACATTGTAAATAACACAGGAACATTACACATAATTTGGGAAAACTGCACATAACTTGGAAACAGTGCATATAACTTGGAACTAGCATATATTTCAGAAACACAACATATAACTAGGAAACCTAGCCTATAACTTAGGAACATAGTATCAAGCCCTGGAAGAAGCAATAGTCCTTGGAAATATGCAGTAATCTTCAAAAACATGAAATAGTGATTGGAAACATGGAATAGTTCTCGGAAACTAAGTGGGCTGTGCGAAACTCAGGAATCCTTGACGACTTTGATTGTAGACTAGAGAAGCTCCAAACGTGCACTTGGAACATGGACTTGAAAAACTTGGAATGTAGCCTTGGGAAACTTGGAACGCAGCCTCGAGACAAGACTGAGAATAGAAGGCATCGTCACTGACAGATGGCTGAACCCAGGTGCAGAGGATTGTCATGTTGAGACAAAAACTAGAGTTTATCGATAGGAATTCCAATTGAATATCGGTGGCTTGACTGAGTGACACCACAAGAAGTATCCTTCTCAAAACACACACATGGACCCTATGAACTGTGCTAATTGGGAGTCTGCTTTAAATAAGTGCAGTACGCTGAAAACCTGCGCCAGTCAAAATAAAATTGAGAAGATTCAGGGAGCCATTCAAAGGGGGGATAGCAGAGAAGTATCACGGTAATTGGGGATAGTATAGTCAGGGGAATAGACAAAGTTCTCTGTCACAGAGATAGAGCAACTCAAAGGCTGTGTTACCTGCTTGGTGCCCGGGTTCGGGAAATCTTAGCTGACCTGCAGAGGAATTTGCAGTGGGAGGGGTAAGATCCAGTTGTTGTGGTCCATTTGGGTATCAACAACATAGGTAGAATGAGGAAAGAGGATCTGCTGAGGGAATTTGAGCAGCTAGGGACTAACTTAAAAAGCAGAACAAAAAAGGTGGTAATCTCTGGATTCCTACCTGAGCCACATGCAGATTGGCATAGGATTAAGAAGATTAGAGAATTTAATGTGTGGCTCAAGGATTCGTGTGTGAGAAATAGGTTTGAATTCATGGGAAACTGGTACCGATATTGGGGAAGGAAGGAGCTGTTCCATCGGGGCGGGCTCACCTGAACCATGATGGGACCTGGATCCTAGCAAATTGCATAACTAGGGTTGTGGATAGGGCTTTAAACTAAATAGCAGGGCGATGGTTTCAACAGATTGAGGTATAGCTAAAGTAAAAGAGAAAAGTGTGGATAAAGATAAAGTAAAAGCAAAAGTTAAAAAAGAGAAAAGTAAGGGTCGAGTGCAGAAAAGTCGTGCAAAAGAGACAAAAAATACTAGATTGTAAGGGCATTATCTGAATGCCCATAGTATTCGAAACAAAGTCAGAGAACCTGTGGCGCAAATCAGTATAAAGGTGTGTGATTTAGCGGCCATTACAGAAATGTGGTTGGAGGGTAGGGAGGATTGGGAATGAATACCCAAGGATATCAGGTAATACAGAAGAATAGGCAGGAAGGTAAAGGAGGTGGGGTAGCACTCTTAATTAAGGATGTGATCAGGACAATAATGAGAGGCAATATAAGATCAAAGGAACAGTATATTGAATCCATTTGGGTAGAGATTAGGAATAGTAAAGGGAAAAAAATCACTGTTGGGATTTGTCTATTGGCCAAAGAAAAGTAAAATTACAGTGGCACAGGCAATAAACCGAGAAATATCTGAGGCATGTAAGAATAGAACAGCAGTTATCATGGGGGACTTTAACTTGCACGCATGATAGCTTTTTGAACAGCATGTTAGTGAACCTACAAGGGGACATGCTATCTTGGATCTAGTGATGTGCAATGAGACAGGTAAAATTAACAATCTTGTAGTTAGGGATCCTCTTAGAAAGAGAGATCACAGTATGATTTAGTTTCCCATACAAAATGGAGGGTGCAATAGTTTGATCTAAAACCACTGATTATGCCTAAACAAGAGAGACCGCAATGGGATGAGGGAGGAGTTGGATAGGGTAGACTGGGATCACAGGCTATATGGTGGGACAGTTGAGGGGCTGTGGAAGACTTTCAAAGAGATTTTTCATGGTGCTCAAGGAAAGTATATTCCAGTTAAAAGCAAGGACAGCAAGGGTGGGGAGAGCCAGCCTTGGATAACTAAGGAAATAAGGAAGGTATCAAATTAAAAGCTCGTGCATACAAAATTGCCAAGAGCAGTGGGAAACTGGAAGAATGGAAAAACTTTAAAAAGCAACAAAGAACCACTAAGTAAGCAACAAAGGGAAGATAGATTGTGAAAATAAACTAGCACAAAATATAAACGTGGATAGTAAAAGTTTTTATAATTATATAAAGCAGAAAAGGGTGGTCAAAGTAAATGTAGGTTCCTTAGAGGACAAGAAGGGGGAATTGATATTGGGTAATGAGGAAACGGCAAAGGATTTGAATGACTATTTTGTGTAGGTCTTCACGGTGGAAAACAAGTCTAACATGCCGAAGAGAGATGATATGGATGCGATGGGAGGTGAGAACCTCAATACAATAGCTATCACTAAAGAGATAGTGCTGAGTAAACTTGTGGGCCTAAAGATAGACAAGTCCCCTGGTCCTGATGGAATGCATCCTAGGGTACTGAAAGAAATGGCAGATGTTATAGTTGAGGCTTTGGTGATAATTTATCAAAATTCTCTGGACTCCGGGCAGGTCCCGATGAATTTGAAGAAGGCAAATGTCACCTCACTGAACTGGCCTATAGTTACCTGCCTTTTGCTCAAAAAAGGATGTAGGCAAAAGGCAGATAACTATAGGCCAGTTAGTAGTTAGGAAAATACTTGAAGCTCTCATTAAGGAAATAGTATTAAGGAAAGAAATGGATCCATCAAGCAGATGCAGTATGGATTCAGCAAAGGCGAGTCCTGTATTTCAAACTTACTGGAGTTCTTTGAGGATATAACAAACACGAAAAGGTGCCACATAAGATAAGGATGCATAGAGTTGGGAGTATGTATTAGCATGGATTGTTACCAGGTTTGGATATGGCCCAAGTGCAGAGTGAGAGACACTGAAGCAGGTCGATAATTCACAGACTTTAATGCAAATAGTGTTAAAAGGAAAGTAAACAATAAACGCTGGGCCAAACAGGGCCATTAACTAAAATTCTCAAATGGAAAATGAAGCCTACACTGTGGGTCAAAAGAACATCTAAATATTAAATGAATACCGCTAGTCTCCAGAGCCAGTTGACTCGACAGTTCAATTTCTCGGGAAAGGCCGAATGGAAATAGGCAGCAAAGCATTGCTATGCTATGTACAAGTCTTGACAAGCACTACAGCGACAAGTAAGGTGTTAAATACTATCACAATTAAACAATCATTAGCTGACATGTGCATATTCACAAGCGCAATTGCCATATCTACTGCACTGCCAAATCCATGGTTGTGACATGGATAGAGAATTAGTTAACCAATAGAAAGCAGAGTGTTGGGATACATGGGCATTTCTCTGGTTGGCAATCAGTGGTGAGCGTTGTGCCGCAGGGGTTGGTGCTGTGCTCGCAACTGTTCACATTAACAATCTGGAAGTGTTAGTTTATCAGTCTGCTGATGTCGCTAAATTGAGTTGAAAAGCAAATAGTGCGGGGGATACGGAGAGTCTATAGAGGGATGTAGGTAGGTTAAGTGAGTGGGGCCCCCTCGGGTTCAGGTGTAACCTGTCCCTTCTGTAGAAGTCGTACGTTCCCGAGAAGAGATCCTAATGATTCAGAAATCTGAGCCCAGTCCCACTTCACTGGTTCCTCAGCCACTCATTCATCTGCCAAATCATCCTATTCTTACTTTCACTGGTGCATGGCACAGGCAGCAGCCCAGAGATTGCTAGAGGTCCTGTTATTCAGTCTCTATTCAGTCTACCTAACTCCTTAAAGTCTCTCTTCTGGACCTCCTCACCCTTCCTAACTATGTCATGTGTACCAAACCTTCTGGCTGCTCATCCCCCTCCTGTAGAATGCAGTGGCCCCGATCTGAGACATCTCTGACTCTGGCATCTGGGTGTCTCAATCATGTCAGCAAAATATCATCATATCAGTACTGATAGGAGATTCTATAGTTTTCCCTCTAACTATGGAATCTCCTATCACTACTGCAGTCTCTACACCTCTCTTTGTTTCTAAGCCACAGTACCAGACTCACTGCCAGAGACCCGGTCCCCTGGTAGATCATCTCACCCAACAATACCCAAAGTGATATCCTTATCATTGAGGGGATTGGCCACAGGACTACTCTGCACTGGTTGCCCATATCCCTTCCTTCCCTTACATTTACCTAGTTACTTACTTCCTGAAAGCTAGCTGTGACCACCTCCCTGTAGCTCCAATCTATCACTTCCTCAATCTCTCTTACAAGTTGAAGGTCATCAAGTGCAGCTCCAGTTTGATTACAACATTTATGCAATGTTTGGATAGGTGCATGGAGAGTAAGGGGTATAGAGGGCTTTGATCCTGCTGCAGGTCAATGGAAGTAGGCATATTAAATGGGTTGGCATAGAATAGATGGGCCAAATGGCCTGTTTCTGTGCTGCACTTTTGTCTGACTTCTAGGACATGTACAGGTCCATGATCTGGATGGAAGAAATGGCTGTAAAATTGATAGCAATGAGATATCATTTACTGTCTCCAAGTCTGGAAGGGATTCACTAGACCAATTGCAGACACATTAGCAAGTTCACACCAAGGAGAGGGTGGTCACCTGCTCAGTGTTGGAAGCTATCATCCAAGCATCTGATCTCCAGAAACACCAGAGTTCACAGTGGGAGAAGCTGTTCATCTATTCTAAGTACGGAAAAGGATTTATTCAGTCGCCAGAGGTACTAAAACACCAGACAGCTCACGCAGCGTTCATCCGTACACCTGTTGCAAATATGGAAAGGGATTCATTCAGTCAACCAACCTTGAGAAGCTCCAGCAAGTTCAGAATAAGTAGAGGTCGCACCCCTGTCATGAATAAGAAAAGAGATTTACTCAATCATTCCTCCTGCTGAGACACTAGCAACTTCTCATCAGGGAAGAAGTTCAAATTAGCTGAATGTTAACATTTTAACCATCATGGTGGCTGAATCCAGATGCAGTTCCTGACCGATTGTTTATGTCAGATTCTGCAGTTCTTGTGGCTGCTCATCACAGCCAGCACCAAAACCTGTCCACTGAACATTGGAACATTGAACATTGTTTTGCTGATGTAAGCCTTAAATTAGACCGGTGTTTAATATTGTGGATCTGTAACGAATACAAGGGGTGATCCTTGTTCGTGGCCTAAGGTAGAAGGAAGTCAATTTTAGAAAGCCTAGCGCATTTATTTTTCCTACATTTACACACTTAGTCCAGTGGTCGTGGAGCATACAGATCCCTTCTTTGTAGAAGTTGGCATCTTGGACCTTCAGAAAGTGGTCCACCGCAGGGGTGATTGATAAGTTTGTGGCCTAAGGTAGAAGGAGATGTGTTATTAACTTCAAACTTTCTGCATTTTCACTCAAAGAGTTGAACTGCACATGCATGTAAAGGGAGCTGTATATCTTATCTCCTTCTACCTTAGGCCACGATTTTATCAATCATGCCCGCTGTGGACCACCTGGAGGTCCAAGACGCTCTCATTACATGCACATGCAGTTGAATTCTTTGAGTGATAATGTAGAAAGTTTGAAGTTAATAACTCATCTCCTTCTACCTTACGCCACAAACTTATCAATCATCCCTAGTAAATTAGTTCTATTTAGATAGATAGATAGATAGACATACTTTATTGATCCCGAGGGAAATTGGGTTTCTTTACAGATGTACCAACCAAGAATAGAGCATAAATATAGCAATACAAAAACCACAAACAATCAAACAACAATATGCAAACTATGCCAGATAGAAATAAGTCCAGGACCAGCCTATTGGCTCAGGGTGTCTGACCCTCCAGGGGAGGAGCTGCAAATTTCGATGGCCACAGGCAGGAACAACCTCCCATGACGCCCAGTGTTGTATCTCGGTGGAATATTGCTGGAATCCAACAGCAAAAAGTTCAAATATCCGGGCTACAAACGCATTCCTGGATCATAATATGACCAGGATTGCACCATCCATTGTTAACCAGAACAGCAAGCCCCCAACTTCGTTATGCTTACCACTCTCAGTGCACTTCCAGTCAGCCCGTAAGGTCTGGAAGCCGTCCATGGAAAAGTTTTGGTTGGGTATGCCCTCGTGCAGCTACGTTTCAATTCAAATCCTTGTCTAGGGTGCTCACTATCTCTACCACATACCCAAAGTACAGAGGAGAGGTGCCGCTCAATCCAGGTGGTCCCTGCCCATATTTCTGTTCCATATCAATATTTTTATATTCATCCCTGCTGTTCACCTCTCGCTTTCCTTGAGATGTCAAATTGCAATTGGTCTCCACTCTGTTGGTGAAGAGGTTTCCCTTGAACTTCCTTCATGACTTTCTGTAGACAGAATAAAATGATGAGCTCACTGTGGTTTTGACCCAGGCATTCTGTATTCTATAGTGCTCTGGACAAAGAAAAATATCGAGGGTGTTAAACTCCTTCTTCTGTGTGCTTTTCAACCTTTTGGGTCATTTTCACTGATTTCAAGGGGCTGTGCCTCACACAGCTCAGTTGTTTCTCTGAAGCATAACGGCAGAATGGTGGGTAAATCTTCAATGCAGCAGGTTTAGAAACCAAAGAGCCAGGACTTTGGGACTTCAAAAAGAGGTGGGGGCTAAAGTTTATTGGGTGGTGGAGGAGGAAATGAGGGTAGGAGGATGTGGACACAGTTGAAACATCAGCAATATTGGGAAACTGATTGACTGAAAAAAATGTCTATTTTTAGGAAATGCTGAAGAAGCTTAGCAGGTCAGGCAGCACCAATGTATGGAGAAGAATAAATAGATGGCGTTTCGGGCTGTGACCCCTAATCATGCCTATACTGTTTATTCCTCTGCTTAGATGCTGCCTGATCTGCTGAGTTTTTCCAGCACTTGTATGTTTGCTCTACATTTCCAGCGTCTTCGGACTCTTGTGTTTTATATCTGCATTTGTAAGTAGATTTGATTTTGACAATTGATGCACGAAATACCGGTTGATATTGAGTATGGTGTTTGTGGGAGCTTGTGCGTTAAAATAACTGCTGTTTTTAAACATGTGGCATAGAACCAGCGCTTGCTGGCACTTTTAATGGCACCCTGTTTACCCAGAAAGCTCTTCGACCAGAACTCGCTAGCGCTGACCCAGCATCAAATGCGCAGGCGTCAACGTCGCACATTGTTTCGAAAATTGCGCATGCGTGTAGTGGACAAAAGAACTCCGGAGGATCAGCGCAGGTGTCAACGTCGCACATTGTTTCGAAAATTGCGCATGCGTGTAGTGGACAAAAGAACTCCGGAGGATCAGCGCAGGTAGGAGTGGGGCTTTGGGTAGGGTATCATCTGTTACGGTGTCCGCACCGCGACTGAGAAACAATTGCGACTTGATTTGGACACACTGTGGTCCCGCGAACTCGGTACAGGTCCCAGTCACTTCCCTCAGTCTGAACCCTACGATCTGTACCCGGGCTCCGGGGAATTTATTTTGCTGATGAGCGAAGCTGCTGACGCCATTTCTGCGGCGCATGCGCGTCGCTGTAACCGTAGTGGGATGGTCAGTGGGTCTTTCCCCGTCAGTCTGGACGTGCAGGCGGAGGGAATGAAGCGGATGGCTTTCCCAGACACTGCCGAGCTCTAGCAAAAGTCTTAGACACCTTTATATTTATATTTCAGATGTTTACTTTTTGTCTTCTACATTAGTGTGTCAGTAGAAAAGAGCAACTTTTAGATTTCCAAACATTCATTTTCCCAAAAAAGAGAAATGTTTATATTTCGATAAGGAAAGGAACATTAATTAATAGACCACATTTTAAATGAAAACTTTATTACTTTATAGGTATATAGCCCACTGCATGATTAAACAAAGATAACAAACAGATCAATGACGTGTTGAATGAACCAAACTGCTTAACTGAAACTGAAACAGGTGTAGAAGGAATCAAACTGGGCGAAGGACAACCAAACTAAAAGGTGAGGGTGTGGCAGATGTGACAATTTAACCTTGAAATCCTCAATTCTTACACAATGGCAAGAGTGAGCATTGCAACAAGACACAAGGTGGTCATCCTGCATCAGCAAGGTCTCTCCCAAGCGGAAATTTCGCGGCAGACAGGTGTTTCAAGATGTGCTGTCAAAGCTCTTCTGAAGAAGCACAAAGAAACAGGCAAAATTGAGGACCAGAAACGCAGTGGCCGGCCACGGAAACTGAGTGCAGCAGAAGAGAGGTACATCATACTGACATCCCTTCTAAATCGGAAAAAGTCCAGCACCGCTATTAGCTCTGAACTCACAGAAACTACTGGAACTCAAGTACACCCTTCTACAGTTCGGAGAAGTCTTGTCAGAAGTGGTCTTCTGAAGCTGAAAGAATGTAAGACAGCTCAGACTCGATTTGAAGTGGGTGGTCCTGTGAGTGACGCTTGCAATGACACTACAAGTAAGGCTAGTGCTGCCGGCGTTCCACCCAGTGAAACACCTGCTTCTGAAGCTCCACCTGAAGAATTAAAGCTTACAGTGAGCAGTCTCCCTATGCAGCGCTGCTACCGGAAATCCAGAGAATTACAGCCTACGTCGGACAGGCGCCGGAAACAGGGACACCCTCTGAACTCCGAGGAATTACAGGATGGGCATTGCATAGACTCTGCAGAGTCGCCCAGCGACTCAAGTGAGGATGACAGTGATGAAGCACTAAGATTGACGGCTATGTCACAACTTTCTCCAATAAAGACCAAGGGAGTGAAGGTACATATGACTGAAGATGAAACTATTGATAAGCTAGTGGTAGATCCATCAACTATTGCTCAACCACTCAACAATCTCCTGAAGGACAGGGAAAGGCATGGCAGCGTGGTGGTTAGCACAACACTTTACAGTACCAGCAACCCATGTTCAACTCCTGCTGCTGTCTGTAAGAAGTTTGTACGTTCTCCCCGTGACCGTGTGGGTTTCCTCCGGGTGCTCCGGTTTCCTCCCAAAGTCCAAAGACGCAGTGGTTGGTAGGTTAATTGGTCTTTATAAATTGTCCTGTGATTAGGCTTGGGTTAAATCAGGTGTTGCTGTGCGGTGCAGCTTGAAGGACTGGAAGGGCCTATTCTGCCTTGTATCTCAATAAATAAATGAAGTGCTCAGACGATCCTCTTGATTTTTAATGAAGAACAACTGTGAGCATTTCAAACTTTAAAGGTGACATTGTGCACTGCATCTGCATTAAGAATCCTGATAGAGGTACATAATACACCCTGTATATCAAAGAAGAACACATGATAGCAGTCGTAATTCAAGAACATGGAGCCTGACAGCATCGTGTTCATTATTACGTTGCCAAAGATCTGATTGTATACACTGATGATTCAGTGCTTGAGAGAGGAATTTGAATGATGATTTATGGAATCGAAATGCTGGCATCAAGAAGCGTGGCTCCTGGTACCTCTGTGCAACAGGCAAAACTAAAAGCTTTGATTGAAGTCTGTAAATTGGCAAAAGAAAGATCAGATTATATTGCCATTAATTCTCAATATGCTTTTGGAGTTGTCCATGGTTGTGGAACTCTATGGAGACAGAGGTTTTCTTAAGGCTGTAGGAATCCCAATCAAGAATGGCCGTATTATACAAGAGCTTATGGATGTCAGGAAACTGTTGTCAAAAGTTGTTGTATTAAAATATAAAAGCCACTCCAAAATGACTACATTGGAAAGCTGTGGGAATGCATTGGTGGATGAAATTGCAGAAAAGGTTAGCAAGAAATATATAGTGAACCCAACAACTGGAATTTTGAAAACAAAGGTGAACTCTGCAGAAGAACATACAAGATAATCTGGTACAGCAAATATACATATTGGTGTGCAAAAGATATTTGACAGATTCTCCCAGTGGTGGTGGAATCCATCGTTCAGGGCACAAGCTTGACAAAAGTTTGAAAGGTGCATGACTTGCCAGAAAATAAATCCTTCAGCAGCAGAAAAACTACCACATTTAAGTGCTCCTTCCCCACCTGGTCCACTTTCACAGTTACAAGTAGACTACATTTCCTACTAAGGATACTAAACTGGTAATATTGTGCAAGTTTTCAAGATGAGTGGAAGCTATTCCAGCAAGGAAAGCTACTGACACACACACACCTGTATTCCTGGATGGGGGATCGCCACGTCACATTGACTCCAGCCAAAGAACACATTTCACTGGTAGTGTTTGTCAGGAATTAAATCAACTGATGAATATTGAATGGAATTTTCATTGTCCACATTATCCAGAATCATCAGGACAAGTAGAATGATTGAATGGAATCATTAAAAAAATGACTGACCAAGTATCATAAGGAAGGTGTACCACAGCTTACAGCTCTTTCTGTGATCTTATGTAGCATAACAACTCCTCCAAGCAAGACAAATAAACTTAAGTCCAATCGAGCTGGTAACAGATCATCCTCTGTCCTACTGGGGCAGCATGGCAGTGTAGTGGTTAGCATAACACTTTACAGTACCAGCAACCTGGGTTCAATTCCTGTATGTTCTTTCTTCGACTGTGTGAGTTTCCTCCAGGTGCTCTACTTTCCTCCCACAGACCAAAGACGTACCGGTTAGACTGGGGTTGAGTAGGTGGGCTGCTGGGTGGCGTGGCTCAGAGGGCCTGCTCCACGCTATATCTCAATACAATACATGTCACTCCTGGGAGCCCTCTATATCAGGGAGGCTGATACACACATTATGGCAGACAGTTTAGTTAACTATTGTCTGAACTTAACCGAAGCTGTCAGGGCTGCTTCTCAACCATTTCTGCTGCTTGGGAGGACACACCCTGATTTCTGGTGATTGGGTCTTGATAAGAAAACATGCAAGGAACCGCTGGGAGCTGGAAGTGAGCTGAAGTGGTATCCTATGAAAACAATAAGTGCTGTGATTAATGTGCTAGTAACCTCTTGGTCACAGTGCCTACACTGCTTAGCTACACTAAGGAAATTATTAACCAACCAGAAGACTACTACTGCAAGTGAGTTAAAGTACTTTACAAAGACACAAGCACTGCGGCTAATGTACCAGTAACTTCTGTCACAGTCTATGCTGCTTGCCTACAGTGAACAAATTACTAACCAGCCAGAAGACTTCAAACAAGTTGAAAACTACTGGACATTATCGTTTCTTCTAATATTATTTGTTACTAAATTTTTGCCAATTTTCTCACTTATAATTCGCCTGTTGAGATGTCTCATTATGTATACTTACATTATTGATGATCTGAAATATTACAATTCAACAAAGCTCCTGTAAGGAATAAATGGTCTAAGTTCATGGAACAGTATGTACTTTTTGTGCAGAGAGGGAACCTACAGCTCCTTTCCATGTGATCAGTTAGGATCTTGTATGTTTTTCCTGCCGTAAGACATACATACACCTTATCTTTACCTCCTAAGTCTAGGACAACGGTTCCCAACCCGGGGTCCATAGACCCCTTGGTTAGTAGGGGTGCATGGCACAAAAAGGATTGGGAACTCCTGCTCTAGAAGTAAATGAGTTATTTCAGAAGGAGATCATTTAGCATTAATTTTATTCCCATTTTTTGGTGTTGCAAGGAGTATACAGGAGATTAAAAATGTTCCTACAGCCTTAGGAAGAGTAAGGAATGACACTGCTGAATATGGGAAAAGTAACAACAGAAATGACCCCCATGTGTAAGGTGGTTCTTTAAAATTACATGACATTAGATCTTCTCTTAGCAGTTAAGGGGGAACGTGGCCAGTTATAACCAAGGAGTGTTGTACTGACATAACTGATGAATCTTAAGCCATAACTCATTTGGCTGATAGTATTCATAAAGAAGCACCTGAAATACATCAATCTGATTGATGGGATTTCTTTGATAGGATTCATTCAAGTCTCAGAAGCTAGGGTTACTCAATATTATGAGTCATATTAATTATACTAATACGCCTTATCGCACATCTTTTTTACTTGTTTAAAGGTGATCATTAATAGAACAGTTCAAACTCGAGTAAGTGTGCCTAATAATCTGCCTAACTATGACATAATCTTATGAATGCTTTGAAGAATATATACCCTTTGATATATTTTTTAAATACTTTATTTTCAAAATTTTCAAAAACAAAATCAACAAGAACATATAAGCTCAGACATGTGTGAAAATAAAATGAGCAAAAAAAAGGGGAAAAAAAGGACATAACATTGGAGGGATGCCCGTTGTACAGAGTGCTGAAAAGTGCTAAACATTAAGTCTCGAATGAGGGCCGTGAGAGATTAGCTGGGGGGAAATTGTTCATCTGCCCCCGGCCTCGTCTAGGTAGACAAGAAATGGATCCCAGATAGCCGAAAATTTTATAATTGAATTGGTTCTCAAGAACCTGAGTCTCTCCGTCTGTATGACTGAGACCATGTCAGCCATCCATCTCTGGAAGGAAGGGGGAGGGGGTGATTTCCATTCCTTCAAGATAAGTCTTTTAGCGACAGTCATTGCCAGCATCAGAGATTGTTGTATGGCTGTAGGGAAGCACAGAGTGGATTGTGAACAGCCAAAGATGGCGAGACCAGCTTCCAAGGGGAAGGAACTTTTATAGGTCTTTGAGTATCAGTCAAATATTTTGGACCAAAATCCAGTCAGTGAAGGGCAAAACCAAAAGGTGTGTGATAACGTGCCCTCTGTCCCTTGACATCTGTCACACATTGGCAAGACAGAAGGGTAAATCCTGTGCAACCTGAGTTTAGAATAGTGAAGATGGTGGACAACTTGGAACTGGATCAGTTGGTGTCTGCTGTTAGCAGAGCAAGCCTGTACCATGACAAACTCTTGTCCCAGGCAGCTTCAGATAGTTCAATGCCCAATTCCTCTCTCCAGGCCTCCCTGATCTTCACAGTAGAGGCTATCTTCTTCGACTGTCCATCGATTTTGATGTTGACTGTGCTGAGAGTTTAGTCTCTGCAGGCACGTTTATGGGCCACAAGACCAGCATTGGATCGGCACTGTCTCCCACATCGGTTGCATTTGTGATTTGACTGGTCTAGCACCGAATGTCTGCGTTCATGACCTGCTTCATATTTCTTCTGCCTTTTCTCCTCGATAGCTGGGATTGACTTCTTGACAATACAGTGCCAACCTCTTCTGTCCAAAGCATTTTTCTCCCAGGTGTTGACATTCATGTCAGTGTTCTTCATATGGCGCTTGCGCACATCTTTGTAGTGCAGCTTCTGACCGCCGTGCTTCCTCTTTCCTTCATGTAGCTCACCAGAGAAAACAGCTCTGGGTAAACGATCACCGCTCATTCTCATGACAGTAACCAGTCCAACACAGCTGAGAAGCTGTAATGAGCGATTCTATGCTGACTGGCCCAGCACATTTGAGCACCTCCACATCTGGTACCCACTCTTGCCACTTGATGTGTAATATTTGGCGTAAAAGCCTGTGTTGTGTCTTGGTCAATTTCTTGATGTGCTTCTGATACAATGTCATCGTTTCAGTTGAATAAAGCAGAGATGGTAAAACACCTGTAGTACAACCATCAAACAAACGTACAAACTTAGAGACGAGATGTCTGGAGTCAGGAGGGTTCTTTAAGATATCAAAAGAGATATGCTTCCCTGGAAGGATTTCAAAATTACAAATCTTGGATTGGACGTAGTGTCTAATTTGTAAGTAACGAAAAAAGTGCGAATGAGGCAGCTCAAATTTCTCTTTCAGCAGACTAAATGTTGCAAACCATTCCTCTATGTACAGGTCTTCAATAGAAACTAGGCCCTTCTCCCTCCAAGCAAGGTAGGTTTTGTCTGACCATGAGGGTAGAAAGGAGTGATTGAAACAGATTGGTGTTTGTACAGAGGTCTCTGGCAGATTCAGAACACTCCTAATCTGATTTAGAATTCTGACGGAGTTTTTCAAAACGAAACTTAGGCATTTTGAAGTCCCAGGCTTTTCTAACTTAGAGAACAGCATGGCTGGTAAGGAGGAATTGACATCAGAGTTAGACTCCATATGTAGTCACAAGGGGGCCCCAGGGGCTTAGTTATCCGGAGCCCCCCGTTGCAGTAATAGTGTCTGAATACAGGTAATCCCAGCCCTGCTTCAGACTTGGGCTTTTGCAAATGAATTTTCAAAATCCGGTGGTTCTTGTAATTTCAGATGTAAGACAAAATTATGGAGTCCAACTCTTTAAAGAAGGCTGATGTAAGAAAAACGGGGAGATTTTGACAAAGATAGAGAAACCTAGGAAGGGAAACCATTTTAATTGAACTTATACGACCAATCGTGGACAGAGGTAGGGTTTTCCAACTTTCTGTTTAACTTTTGAGATAAACTCCACGAAGTTTAATTTAAATATTAGTTTAGGATCTTTGGGTATTGCCAAGCCAAGTTAAGTAAAGTGATCTTTAATGACTTTAAACGGGACACTTTCCAAAAAACACAGCGTGTAGATGTCGGAGAGGGGCACAAAGTCACTTTTTGTCCAATTGATTGAGTATCCCGATACACGAGGAAATCTGCAGATGCTGGAATTTCAAGCAACGTCGACTGTACCTCTTCCTAGAGATGCTGCCTGGCCTGCTGTGTTCAGCAGCAACTTTTATGTGTGTTGCTTGAGTATCCTGGTAGTCTGCCAAAAGAAGTGATTAAATCTAGAAGAAGGTGGACTGAGTTTTCTGAGTTTTGTAAGTACAGTATCACATCGTCGGCATATAAACTTATAAGTGTTTCAATATCTCCCACTTTCAAACCCACAATATTTGGGTGACTTCTTATTTTTAGGGTGAGGGGCTCTACTGCGACGGCAAAGAGGGCCAGTGAGAGAGGGCAACCCTGCTGATCTGAACAGTGTAGGGGAAACACAGTTGAATTGTCGCCTTTGGTTATAATAGAACACATTGGGCTGGCGTATATCAGTTTTACCCGGGATATAAATGACTCGCCAAACCCAAATCTGTACAGTGACTCAAACATGTAGGCCACTCAATCTGGTCAAAGCCTTCTGTGCATCAAAGGATAAGATTGCTGCCCCACTAGCTTTCCCATGATCATACATAGTATTAAGGAGACGTCTGACATTGGAAAAAGGGAACCTGCCCAGGATGAATTTATTTAGCCAGTTACCCAGCATTTTAGTGATTACCTTTCTATCCAAGTTCTGAAGTGCAATGGGCCTGTAGCTGACCGGGTCTGTTTCCTCTTTACCTTTCTTTAGAATGAGGGAAATGTTAGCCTCATACAATGTTTCAGGCAAGGCTTTGTCTCTCTAGAGCAAGATATCATTCTGAGGAGAAGTGGGGCGAGGATATCACAAAATTTCTTATAAAATTCGCAGCCAAATCCATCCGGCCCAGCTGCCTTGCCAGACGGAAATGACTTAATGGCAGAGGTTATTTCTTCCAATGTGAAGTCAGAATCTAGGTCCTCCCTAGCAGCGTCACTAAATTTCGGCATTACACGAGAGTCAAGTTATTCAAATCAGATGGAGTGGCATCGCATTTAAAAGTGTAGAGTTCACTGTAAAATTCTTTAAAACAGTCATTTACCTCCTTGGGGTTAGTTAACTGGATGCCCACCCTCAATCTAATGCAGTGATATTAAATATCCTAAGTAATTTTTTGATTATGTTATACTTAATGTGGATACCACAAGATTTTCTGCCTCTGAATTGTCAGATGTAATGATTCTCAAAGCGTGATTTAGAATCAAAGGTCGAATTGCTGAGTCTGACAGTTTAATTTTTGAATTACACTGTCTAGTTATCATTTTCTTTGCAGTCTAACAATTATTTGTTTGTATTTTAAGTAGCATTTATATACATAGTAGTTTAATATGCCTTCTAGTGGCTATACAAAGTATAATTCTAGAAGCTTCTTTGTTCTTTCATTAAATAAATGAACATTTTCTCATTGGTTAACTTATACTGCAGTATTCACTAAGTGGTTTTGAACCGGTCTATTGTTATTTATGGATTTGAATGCAATTTTTAAAATTTTGGGTATAAAAGTAGCTGTTTCACACTAGGTGTAATCTGTAGATCCTCTCTTCAAGTTGTAAGGCCCTTGTCACTGTTCTGCTCCTGTTCGCTTTGTTGTCTAACTCCTAATAAACTGTTCATGTATTATACCTTTCCTGATTTTTCAAAAAACTGTGGATTCGAACACCAGAATCCAACATGAGAATCAGATTAACATGTATACAGTTAATATAAGATGATTGATGTGGCTATAAACTGCTTTCAAAAAAATATTGCATGTTTCATGTTTTATTGTTTTACAACATTGAATCACAGTGGATTTAATTTGGCTTTTTTTGCCACTGATCAACAAAACAAAACTTTCTTTGTACTCTTTCAACCTTATTTACATCTTTCCTGTAGGTAGGTGGCCAAAACGTCACACAATATTCTAAACTAGGCCTCAACAATGTATTATACAACTTCAACATAACATCCCATTGCCTATACTCTATACTTTGATTTATGAAGATCAGTGTGCCAAAAGCTTTCTTTACAACCCCATCTACCTGTGAAGCCGCTTTCAACAAATTATAGATCTGTATTCACAGATCCCTTTGCTTTCCTCAGTGCCTTACCGTTCAACTGCCCTAGTTGGTCCTACCGAAATGCAACACCTCACACTTGTCTGAATTAAATCCCATCTGCCATTTTTCCAGCTGATGCAGATCCTACTGCAAGCCATGATAGCCTTCCTCGCTGTCTACTACACCGCCAATCTCAGTGTCATCTGCAAATTTACTGATCCAGTTAATCACATTATCATCCAGATTGTTGATATAGTTGGTAATCAACAATGGACCCAGCATCAATCCATGCAGCACACCACTAGTCACAGGCCTCCAGTCAGAAAGGCAACCATCTACTACCAGTCTTTTGACTTCTCTCACAAAGCCAATGACTAAACCAATTTACTACCTCATCTTGAATGATGAGCAACTGACTGAACCTTCTTGACTAACCTCTTAAGTGGGACCTTGTCAAATGTCTTTATATAGGCAACATCCACTGACTTGCCATCATCCACCTTCCTGATAACTTCCTTCAACAACTCTGTCAGATTGGTTGGACACGATCTACCACACATGAAGCCATGCTGGCTATCCTTACTCTCTTTGTCTATCCAAATACTTATATATTCAGTCCCTTAGAATACTTTTCAATAAATTTCCCACAACTGATGTCGGACTTACTGATCTATAATTTCGTTGTTGATGTTCAGAACCTTTCTGAACCAGCAGAACAACATTGGCTATTCCCCAATCCTGTGGCTAACAATCTCCTGTTGCTAAGGATGTTTTAAATATCTCTGCTAAGGCCCTGGCAATTTCTGCAGCTGCCTTCAGTAGGGTCGGTGGGAGCACCATGGATTTATGCATTCTGATTTGTCTCAGGATAGCAAGCACCTCCTCCATTGTCATGTGTATAGGGTCCGTGAAGTTGGTGCCACTTTTCCTCACTTCAGTAGGCTCTGTGACCAGCTCCCGAGTAAATACAGACAGAAAAAAAATATTTTAAGATTTCGCTCATCTGTTTTGCCTCTACACATGGTTTACAATTCTGATCTTCCAGAGGACCAATTTTGTCCCTTGCATTCCTTTTAGAACATAGAATAGTACAGCACAGTACAGGCCCTTCGGACCACATTGTTGTGCCGACCCTCAAACCCTGCCTCCCATGTAACCCGCCACCTTAAATTCCTCCATATACCTGTCTAGTAGTCTGTTAAACTTCATGAGTGTATCTGCCTCCACCACTGACTCAGGCAGTGTATTCCACACACCAACCACTCTCTGAGTAAAAAACCTTCCTCTAATATCCCCATTGAACTTCCCACCCCTTACCTTAAAGCCATGTCCCCTTGTGTTGAGCAGTGCTGCCCTGGGGAAGAGACGCTGGCTACCCACTCTATCTATTCCTCTTAATATCTTGTATACCTCTATCATGTCTCCTCTCATCTTCCTTCTCTCCAAAGACTAAAGCCCTAGCTCCCTTAATCTCTGATCATAATTCATACTCTTTAAACCAGGCAGCATCATGGTAAATGTCCTCTGTACCATTTCGAATGCTTCCACATCCTTCCAATAGTGAGGCGACCAGAACTGGACACAGTACTCGAAGTGTGGCCGAACCAGAGTTTTATAGAGCTGCGTCATTACCTCGCGACTCTTAAACTCTATCCCTCGACCTATGAAAGCTAACACCCCTTAAGCTTTCTTCACTACCCTATCTACCTGTGAGGCAACTTTCAGGGATCTGTGGACATGTACCCCCAGATCCCTCTGCTCCTCCACATGACCAAGTATCCTGCCATTTGCTTTGTACTCTGCCTTGGAGTTTGTCCTTCCAAAGTGTACCGCATCACACTTCTTAGGGTAGAACTCCATCTGCCACTTCTCAGCCCACTTCTGCATCCTATCAATGTCTCTCTGCAATCTTCGACAATCCACTACACTCTCTACAACACCAGCCACCTTTATGTCATCTACAAACTTGCCAACCAACCCTTCTACCCCCATATCCAGGTCGTTAATAAAAATCACGAAAAGTAGAAGTCTCCGCACCGATCCTTGTGGGACACCACTAGTCACAACCCTCCAATCCGAATGTACTCCCTCCACCACGACCCTGTGCCTTCTGCAGGCAAGCCAATTCTAAATCCACCTGGCCAAATTCCCTGGATCCCATGCCTTCTGACTTTCTGAATAAGCCTATTGTGTGGAACCTTGTCAAATGCCGTACTAAAATCCATATAGATCACATCCACTGCACTACCCTCATCTATATGCTTGGTCACCTCCTCAAGAACTCTATCAGGCTTGTTAGACCCGATCTGCCCTTCACAAAGCCATGCTGACTGGCTCTGATCAGACCATGATTCTCTAAATGCCCATAGATCCTATCTCTAAGAATCTTTTCCAACAGCTTTCCCAACACAGACGTAAGGCTCACTGGTCTATAATTACCCGGACTATCCCTACTGCCTTTTTTGAACAAGGGGACAACATTCGCCTCCCTCCAATCCTTCGGTACCATTCCTGTAAGCAACGAGGACGTAAAGATCCGAGCCAGAGGTTTAGCAATCTCTTCCCTCGCCTCATGGAGCAGCCTGGGGAATATTCCGTCAGGCCCCGGGGACTTATCTATCCTAATGTATTTTAACAACTCCAACACCTCTCCCTTAATATCAACATGCTCCAGAACATCAAGCTCACTCATATTGTCCTCACCGTCATCAAGTTCCCTCTCATTGGTGAATACCGAAGAGAAGTATTCATTGAGGACCTCGCTCACTTCCACCATCTCCAGGCACATCTTCCCACCTTTATCTCTAATTGGTCCTACCTCCACTCCTGTCATCCTTTTTTTCTTCACATAATTGAAGAATGCTTTGGGGTTTTCCTTTACCCTACTCGCCAAGGCCTTCTCATGCCCTCTTCTTGCTCTTCTCAGACCCTTCTTAAGCTCCTTTCTTACTTCCCTATATTCCTCAATAGACCCATCTGATCCTTGCTTCCTAAACCTCATGAATGCTGCCTTCTTCCACCTGACTAGATTTTCCACCTCACATGTCACCCATGGTTCCTTCTCCCTACCATTCTTTATCTTCCTCACCGGGACAAATTTATCCCTAACATCCTGCAAGAGATCTCTAAACATGGACCACATGTCCATAATACATTTCCCTGCAAAAACATCATTCCAATTCACACCTGCAAGTTCTAGCCTTATAGCCTCATAATTTGCCCTTCCGCAATTAAAAATTTTCCTGTTCTCTCTGATTCTGTTCTTTTCCATAATAATGCTAAAGGCTAGGGAGCGGTGGTCACTGTCCCCCAGATGCTCACCCACTGAGAGATCTGTGACCTGACCCGGTTCATTACCTAGTACTAGATCTAGTATGGCATTCTCCATAGTCAGCCTACTGTGATAGGAATGAGTCCTGGACACACTCTGCCCCATCTAAACCCTTGGAACTAATCAGGTGCTAATAAATATTAGGGAAGTTAAAGTCACCCATGATAACAACCCTGTTATTTTTGCACCATTCCAAAATCTGCCTCCCAATCTGCTCCTCTGTATCTCTGCTGCTAACGAGGGGACCTATAGAATACCCCCAACAGAGTAACTGCTCCCTTTCTGTTCCTGACTTTCACCCATACTGACTCAAAAGAGGATCCTGCTACATTACCCACCCTTTCTGTAGCTGTAATAGTATCCCTGGCCAGTAATGCCACCCCTCCTCCCCTTCCCCAACCCCCATCCCTTTTAAAGCACAGAAATCCAGGAATATTGAGAATCCATTCCTGCCCTGGTGCCAGCCAAGTCTCTGTAATGGCCACTATATCATAATTCCATGTATGTATCCAAGCTCTCAGTTCATCACCTTTGTTCCTGATGCTTCTTGCATTGAGGTGCACACACTTCAGCCGTTCTACCTTACTACTTTTACATCGTTTATTCTGCTTCTCTTTCCTCAAAGTCTTTCTATATGTTAGATCTGGCTTTACTCCATGCACTTCTTTCACTGCTCTATTGCTCCGGATCCCATCCCCCTTGCAAATTAGTTTAAACCCTCCCGAACCATGCCAGCAAACCTACCTGCAAGGATATTGCTCCCCCTCGAGTTCAGGTGCAACCCATCCAATCTGTACAGGTCCCACCTTCCCCAGAAGAGATCCCAATTATCCAAAAATCTAAAACACTGCTCCCTGCACCTACTCCTCAGCCACGCATTCAACTGCTATCTCCTCCAATTCTTACCATCACTGTCAGGTAGCACTGGCAGCAATCCTGAGAATGCCACCCTTTTTTTTAATATAATTTTTATTTGAGTTTTCAAAACGAATACATGAAAGATAAAATCTACCCTCCCCCCTCCCCCCCCCCATATATAGTCCTACCTAAAAAAAGAAGAGCCGCCTGGGTATTGGAAGGTTTCCACATGCTCCATGGGATTCAAAATAAATTTGGTCTAATTATTCGTTACTTTCCCCAAGGGACCAAGATCTTTTTCGGAGCACTTAAATATGCCATCCTATCTTTTGTAAATAAGGGCGCCAAATATTCAAAAATGTTACATATTTATCTCTTAAATTATAAGTAATTTTTTCGAGTGGAATAGAATTAGCCATTTCATTATTCCAACGATCCATACTTAAATACGAATCAGATTTCCAAATAACTGCTATAGTCTTCTTAGCTACTGCCAATGCAATTTTTATAAATTCTTTCTGATATTTATTCAATTTAAGTTTCGGCTTTATCCCTTCAATATCACCTAATAGAAATAATACAGGGTTATGTGGAAGTTGAATTCCAGTAATTTGTTCCAATAAGACTCTTAGATTTATCCAAAAGGGTTGAATTTTAAAACAAGACCGAGTAGAATGTAAAAAAGTACCAATTTCTTGATTACACCAAAAGCATTTATCGGATAGATTTGAATTTAATCTATTTATTTTTTGTGGTGTAATATATAATTGGTGTAAAAAATTATATTGTACTAATCTAAGTCGAACATTTATTGTATTTGTCATACTGTCAAGACAAAGTCTTGACCAATTTGTTTCATCAATATTAATATTCAGATCTGTTTCCCATTTTTGCTTTGACTTATGGATTCCTTGTTTAATTGTCTGTTCTTGAATCAAATTATACATACAAGAAATAATTTTTTTAATTTTCCCTTTTTGAATTAAAATTTCAATTTCATTAGGTTTTGGCAAAAACATTGTTTGACCCAGCTTACCTTTTAAGTAAGCCCTTAATTGAAGGTAACAAAAGAAAGTATTATTTGATATTTTATATTTATCCTTTAATTGTTCAAATGACATCAATATACCTCGTTCATAACAATCTCCTATAAATTTAATCCCTTTTTGGTACCAATTATATACAAGTTGATTGTCCATTGTAAAAGGAATAAGTCTGTTTTGGAACAAAGGTCTCCTTGCTAATAGAGATTTCTGTGTTTCGTTATCAACATTTATCTTATTCCATAGATCAATCAAATGTGTTAATATAAGAGATTCTTTCTTTTCCCGTATCCATTTAGATTCCCATTTATATATAAAATTTTCAGGTCTATTTTCTCCTATCTTGTCTAATTCTATTTTAATCCATGCTGGTTTTCGATCATCGAAGAAAGATGCAATAAATCTAAGCTGATTTGCCTTATAATAATTTTTAAAGTTTGGAAGTTGTAACCCTCCTAACCCAAATTTACATGTCAATTTTTCCAATGATATTCTTTACATTTTACCTTTCCAAAGAAATTTTCTCACACATTTATTTAACTCTTGAAAAAATTTCTGCGGCTGTTGTATTGGTAATGTTTGAAGCAAATACTGTAATCTAGGAAATATATTCATTTTTACAACATTGACTCTACCTATTAATGTTATTGGTAGTATCATCCATTTGTCAAAATCTTCTTGAATTTTTTTCAATAGTGGTAAATAATTAAATTTATATAAATTCTTTACATCATTATCAAGTCTTATACCTAAATACTTTATACCATTTACCAGCCATCTAAATTGGGTTATTAATCGACATTGACTATAGTCTCCTTTAGTAAGAGGTAAAATTTCACTTTTATCCCAATTTATTTTGTAACCTGATACCTTCCCATATTCATCCAATCTAGAAGATAATTTATGTAACGAATGTTGTGGGTTTGTTAAGTAGATCAAAACATCATCAGCAAAAAGATTAATTTTATATTCCTCCTGATCAACTCTAAAACCCATAATATCTGGATCATTTCTGATTAGTTCTGCTAATGGCTCTATCGCCAGTACAAATAAAGCAGGTAATAATGGACAACCTTGTCTAGTTGACCTTTTTAACTGGAATGGTGTTGAAATTTGAGAGTTTGTCACTACTTTAGCCTTAGGATTAGAATTTAAAGTTTTAATCCAATTTATAAAAGATGTTCCTAACCCATATTTTTCTAATACTTTAAATAAAAAATCCCATTCTAATCTATCAAATGCTTTTTCTGCATCCAAGGCTACTACTATACTCTTCTCGTCCCTTTTTTGTGCCAAATGAATTATACTGAGTAGCCGGGTTACATTATCTGCCAGTTGTCTATTTTTAATAAATCCTGTTTGATCCATATGTATTAATTTTGGTAAATATTTAGATAATCTATTTGATAAAATTTTTGCTATTATTTTATAATCCATATTCAATAGAGAAATAGGCCTGTATGATGTTGGTTTCATAGGGTCTCTGTCTTTTTTTGGCAATACTATTACAATCGCTGTTGAAAAAGATTCTGGGAGTTTGTGTTTTTTCTGCTTGACGTATTAGTTCCATAAAGAGAGGAAATAATAAATCTTTAAATTTTTTATAAAATTCAGGTGGAAAACCATCTTCTCCTGGAGATTTATTACTTTGGAGTGATCCTAAAGCTTCTTCAACTTCTTTTAATGTAAAAGGCATATCTAATCCCTTCTGTTCTTCCAAATTCAATTTTGGAAGAGATACTTGTGATAAAAACCTTTCTATCTCATTAACATCATTTTGTGATTCTGATTGATATAATTCAGAATAGAAACTTTTAAAGGTTTCATTTATTTCAAGAGGTTTATAAGATATTTTATTTGCCCTTGTTCTAATTGCATTTATTGTTTTGGAAGCTTGTTCTGTTTTCAACTGCCAGGCAAGAGTTTTATGTGCTCTCTCACCTAACTCATAATACCTTTGTTTAGTTCTTATAATTGCTTTTTCCATTCTATATGTCTGAAGCGTATTATATTGTAACTTCTTATTGACTAGTTGCCTTCGTTTTTCTTCTGACATATATCTTTGAGATTCTTTTTCTAATTTTGTGATCTCTTTTTCCAACTGATCTAGTTCTGCCATATATTCTTTCTTAATTTTAGATGTATAACTTATTAACTGGCCCCTAAGATATGCTTTCATCGCATCCCATGATATAAATTTATCATCCACTGAATGAAAATTTGTATCCAAAAAAAATTGAATCTGCTTTTTCATAAAATCACAAAAATCTTGATGTTTTAATAATGTTGAATTAAATCTCCATCTATAAACCACTTCTTCCTTATCAGCCATTATTATTGTTATTAATAAAGGAGAATGATAATATTCTTGCTTTATATTCCATATTTTTCACTCTATGATGAATATGCATTGATAATAGAAAAAAATCTATCCTTGAGTAAGTTTTATGTCTATGAGAATAGAACGAATAGTCTCTTTCTTTAGGATTGATTCTTCTCCATATATCAATCAAATTTAAATCTTTCATCAATGATAAAGTTAGATTTACTACCTTCGATTTTATAACAGCCTTGGTTGATCTATCTAAGACTGGGTCTAAGCAAAAATTAAAGTCTCCTCCAATTAATATTTTTTCATGTGCATCCACCAAATTCAAAAAAGCTTCTTGTATGAATTTTGCATCATTTTCGTTTGGTGCATAAATATTCATAAAAGTCCATAGTTCAGAGAAAAGTTGACAATGTATAATCACATATCTCCCCACAGAATCAGTTATTACATTTTGTATTCTAATTGGTAACGTTTTATTGATCAAAATTGCTACTCCCCTCGCTTTTGAATTAAATGAAGCCACAACAACATTACCCACCCAATCTCTCTTTAGTTTCTGATGTTCTGTTTCTGTTAGGTGCATTTCCTGTAAAAAAGCTAAATCTATCTTCATTTTTTTAATATGTGTTAAGACTCTTTTTCTTTTCACTGGTCCATTAAGCCCGTTAACATTAAAACTCAAAAATTTAAAAAATTAGTCATTATTCTTAACAAAGTTACTCCAATCTAAAACATTACTTATCTTCTCAACTCTCATAGTTCCTTGGGGAATCTCTTTGAACTTCACCATGTTGCTATGTGTTTCCCCCTCCAACCCTCCAGGCAAAAAGAAAACAAAAGATAAAAGGATACAAAAAAGGAAAAAACAAAATACCCTCCCACTAATGTTGTGAATGAAAAGATACACAACACTACCCCCCTCCATTTTACGGGTCGTGGCTAAAGCCACGCTTGCACACATGATTAGCGTAGCAATTGGTCAGTGCTTCTTCCAGCTCCCCCGCAACAAAAAAAATTATATATATATATATATATATATATATATATATATAGACAAAATTAATGTTACTATTCCCAACTAATATTCCTCCAATTTTAACCTTTCTTACCCCCCTCATATAATTAATAATATATTTATACAGTCATCAAAAAATCTTTTTTCTCCACCAGGCAAAAAAATCTTCAAGGTTGCAGGATAACGCAATATAAGTTGATAACCGTGATCCCATAGAGTTTTTTTCACTGGATTAAATTTCTTCCTTCTCTTCAAAAGTTCATAACTTATATCAGGGTAGGAAAAAACTTTGTTCCCTTGAATCATCAATGGCCCTTTTCTATCCTTGGCAGCTCGAGCAGCGGCCTGTAGAATCCTTTCCTTGTCTTGAAATCTTAAGAATTTTATTAAAATCGATCGTGGATATTGGTCATCTTTTGGTTTTGGTCTTAGAGCTCTATGTGCCCGCTCAATTTCAATTGGTCAAACCTCCTCTTCCATTTGCAAAACTTCCGGGATCCATCTTTGAAAAAATTCTATTGGTTTTTCTCCCTCCATACCTTCTTTAAGACCAACAATTTTAATATTATTACGTCTACTGAAATTTTCCAACATGTCCACTTTCTCCAAAAGTCGATTTCTTTCCGAGTTCCAGACAAGCAGATCATTTTCTGTTTTTTCCACTCTATCATTCATATGCCCCATTGCTCTTTCCATCTTCTGAAGCTTCTTATCCATTTTGTCCTGTCTTTCCATAGCTTTATTATAGCACAACTTCATATCTCTAAGCTCTTCTATTACTTTTCTTATGTTTCCATCATCTCCTTTACTTCCAATCGCTTCCAATTCTTCCTCCTCTTCTTCATCTGTGTTCTCTGCGGAATCCAATTCTGACTCTGAGTCCTTTTCAATTGCAGTGGCTGTCGGTTCTTGTAGTTTGAGTTGTGTCGATTTGCGCATGCGCATTTCCGGCATCTTCTTCGAAGAAACCGCTACCGCCGCCATTGCTCCCTGTTCTACCGAAGGAGATCCAACCTGAGTCCGAGGCTCCATCATTGCAGTAGGCCCTTTTTTCTTCCAATCTCGCGGCTGCTTCGCAACAGCAGACTTCTTTTGTTGCGGTTTAGGAGGCATATCGTAAAGTAGTCTTGTCAAGTTTATAAATAGTTTTCCGAAAGTATTTATTAACTTTGTTTTGTTTAAACGGTACTTTGCTGATTTTTTACGGGAGAGCTGGATTTACACGTCTCAATCCCACGTCATCACGTGACGCCCCCGAGAATGCCGCCCTTGAGGTCCTGTTCTTCAGCCTTCTGCCTAGTTCCCGAAACTCACACTTCAGGACCTCATCCCTCTTCCTGCCTATGTCGTTGGTGCCAACATGTATCACGACTTCTGGTTGCTTTCCCTCTCTTACCAGGATGTCGTGCACCCGGTCAGAGACATCCCGGACCCTGGCACCTGGGAGGTAACAAACCATGAGGGTGTCCTTCTCATGTCCACAAAATCTCCTGTCTGCTCCCCTGACTATAGAATCTCCAATGACGACAGCTCTCCTCTTCTCTGTCCCACCCTTCTGCACCACCGGGTCAGACTCAGTGCCGGAGGCCCTGCCACGGTTGTTCACATCTGGTCGGTTGTCCCTGCCAACCGTATCCAGGGCAGTAAACTTATTATTCAGGGGAATGGCTACAGGGGTGCTCTGCACTATCTGAGTACTCACCTTCGCTTTCCCCCCTCTGACTGTCACCCAACGACCTGCTTCCGACAACCTAGGTATGACTACCTCCGTGTAGCTTTCATCTATGACTGCCTCATTCTCCCTTATGAGTCGAAGGTCATCCAGCTGCTGCTCCAGATTCCTAAAATGGTCTTCCAGATCGCCCAGCCGCATGCACTTCTGGCAGATGTGACTCTGCAGGAGAGGGGAGTTCCCCCACGACTAACAAATCTCACATGAGAGGCACATCACCGTCTCAGGAGGCATTGTAAAGACTAACTGGGAACAAGCTCATCCTCCACTTCTTCTCATCGAAGCCTCTCGAGTCAAAGCCTCAAAGCTCCACTCCTTCACTGGCTGCTTTCCACAGGCCGCTCCGCTTGAGCTATCCCTCTATTTATTTGTTTGAGCTGTTCAAACTGCTTGGTCACCTGACCTCGATTGCCCAATCAGCTGTTTTCTGCTGAGTCTGATCTATTCAAATCTTGATTGTCTGATCATCTGCTTTCTGCTGAGCTATTCAAATCTTGATTGACTTGATTGCACAGTCCAACTGCCAAAACTGCCAGAATCTCTCGAGTCAAAGCCTCAAAGCTCCACTCCTTCATTGGCCCACTCACTCACTGGCCGTTTTTGCTCTTAACATATCTGTAGAATCCCTTAGGGTTCTCCTTCACCTCGTCTGCTAGGGCAACTTCATGCCTTCTTTTAGTCCTCCTGATTTCTTTCTCTGGCATTTCTTATACTCCATAAGCACCTCATTGGTTTCTACCTGCCTAAACCTGCAATGTACTTCCTTTTTTCTCTTAACAAGGGCCTCAGTATCTCTTGAAAATAAAAGTACCCTACACTTGTTATATTTATTTTTTATTCTGACAGGCACATACAAGCTTTCTACTTTCAAAATTTGACTTTTGAAGGCCTCCCACTTACCAAGTACACCTTTGCCAGAAAACAGCCTGTTCCGATGCACGCTTGTCAGATGATTTCTGATAGGGTCAAAATTGGACCACCAACTTAGAATCTCAACCTGTGGACCAACCTATCTTTTCAAATGTTGACTTTGAAATTCATGACATTTATTTGAGTTCTCTTATTTTGAATGGCACACTGTCTTCTCGAGCATCTCCTTCTCCAGCAAGGGTCAGTGGCATTCAAGTGCTGGTGAACTGCCAGACACATCAAAACTGATGTGCTGCCGTGTCTGTGATTCCCACGCACAAATCCTTTTCTTTGCTATTCTGTAAAATATGTGCAAAGTCAATTTGTGAAAGACAGTATTGCATCTAAGATTATTTTCGTATTTTTCTTGGCATCCTATATCCCACTGTTACGAGGTTTAACACAATTTGGAGGAACACTTAATCTTCTAACTATATAAACATATAACAATTACAGCACGGAAACAGGCCATCTCAGCCCTTCTAGTCTGTGCCGAACTCTTACTGTCACCTATTCCCACCGACCTGCACTCAGCCCATAACCTGCCATTCCTTTCCTATCCATACAGCTATCCAATTTAACTTTAAATGACAACATCGAACCTGCCTGAACCACTTCTGCTGGACGTTCGTTCCACACAGCTGCCACTTTCTGAGTAAAGAAGTTCCCCCTCATGTTACCCCTAAACTTTTGTCCTTTAGCTCTCACCTCATGTCCTCTTGTTTGAATCTCCCCCATTCTCAATGGAAAAAGCCAATCCATGTCAACTCTATCTATCCCCCTCATAATTCAAGTCCCCCCTCAACCTTCTACGCTCCAAAGAATAAAGACCCAACTTGTTCAACCTTTCTCTGTAACTTAGGACAGGGGTCCCCAACCTTTCTCGCACTGCGGACTGGTTTCAAATTGACAATATTCTTGCGGACTGGCCGACCCGGGGGCACGGGGTAGGGTTGCCAACAGACAAGAGTAGCAGTCAAATACGTTGGGTTTACCCCAAAAAACTACAATGACCATGAAGCCTCACGTGGGCACCAGTGCGCATGCGTGACTTAACGTGCCAATTTTTTTCCCCCACTACAAATTGTTTTTTGGCGATTCTGTTGCGGGGGGGGCGGTGTTAATCACGACCGGAATATAGGTGATGTGGCTAATACACTCAATTTTGTTTCTAAAACGGTTTATCTAACGAATTTAATATTAAACACACAGCGCGTATTTTCCTCGCATAAATATAGTGATGTCAATTATCAGGGGAGGACAGGGGAGCTTGAAGTAAGTGTTGAACAAACTTCCAGTAGAAGTGGTAGAAGCAGGTTCGATATTATTATTTAAAGAAAAATTGGATAGGTATATGGACAGGAAAAGAATGGAGGGTTATGGGCTGAGTGCAGGTCGGCAGGACTAGATGAGAGTAGAGTTCGGCACGGACTAAAAGGGCAGAGATCACCTGCTTCCGTGTTGTAATTGTTATATGGTTATATAAGTCAATAGCATCATAACATTTTAAGTAATGTTTGGATATTAAACACGCAGCACATATTTTCCCCGTATGAACATATAAAATCATTGCAATGCACCAATATCGCTGAATCAGTGGGAGCCCTGGGCTTGTTTTCCTGCAACATGGTCCCATCGAGGGGTGATGGGAGACAGCGATACTCGAACGGGGTTCCTGATGTCCAGTCTATTCCACAATTTAGTTTTTGTTGCATTCATTGCAGAGATATGTTGGAAATGGAAGCAACGTTTTCAGTGCTTTCGTGGCTACCTCAGGATATTTAGCCTTGACTTTGGTCCAGAATGCCGGCAGAGATGTTATGTCAAACATACTTTTCAGCCCGCAGTCATTTGCAAGCTTGAGGAGTTGATCTCCTTCCCGCGCTGACATGGATGACGCGCGGGTAAAGACTTCGCATGCGTAATGGCTCAACAGTGGGCTTGACAGGGAATAAGGAAAGGTGCAGCTGACCCATATCGCCAAATTATATTGTTTCCTTGCGGCCCGGTAGCGCATGCTTTGCGGCCTGGTACCGGTCCGTGGCCCGGTGGTTAGGGACCGCTGACTTAGGAGATGAAACCCAGGTAATATTCTAGTAAATCTTCTCTGTACTCTCTCTATTTTGTTGACATCTTTCCTGTAACTTGGTGACCAAAACTGTACACAATACTCCAAATTTGGCCTTGTACAATTTCAACATTACATCCCAATTCCTATACTCAATGCTCTGATTTATAAAGGCCAGCATACCAAAAGTTTTCTTCACCACTCTATCCATGAGATTCCACTATCAGGGAACTATGCACCATTATTCCTAGATCCCTCTGTTCTACTGCATTCTTCAATGCCCTACCATTTACCATGTATGTACTATTTTGATTAGTCCTATCAAAATGTAGCACCTCACATTTATCAGCATTAAACTCCATCTGCCATCCTTCAGCCCATTCTTCTAACTGGTTAAATCGCTCTGCAAGCTCTGAAAACCTACTTCATTATCCACAACTCCACCTATCTTAGATACTTATGTAGAGGGTTTCGTCTTTTATGTTACTGCGGAGGCTAATTAAAATGGAGTCTTTGTTATGTTAATCTGGGGAATGCGGCTTTGTTGTGTTAAACGCTGAGAAAGTTTGCGCTAGCAGTTTTGTTTTGGTTTAGAGTGTGATAAGAGGGTGTTATTAACCAATTGGGATAGTTGTTATGATTTTGGTATATTTGAAGATACTGTATGCGCAGGGTTTTGGGGCAGAAGGCGGGAGAGCGAGACAGAGGATGGATGAGGTGCTGTGATGTCCGCTAACGGGGTCAGACCCCGAGGAGGGCGTTCGGCGAGGAGACGGAGACGGACTCATGTGGAGCGTCTGGTCGCCCACCATTGTTGGTCCCAGGCCGCCGGTCGAGGTGGTCCGAGGGGTCGCAGGGTGAAGAAGAAGGTTCTTGAGCTCCAACTGTTTTGTGCACGAAGAGATTGAACTTTGATAATTGTGGCGCCTTTTATTTTCCTTTTATATTTTATTCTCTCTTAATTATATAGTTCAAGTAATACCTATAAACTGTAAATCATTTAATCGTATCTGGTGTATTGTCTGTTATTTGGGCAGGGTGGGGTACATCACACAGCATCCACACAAACGTATTACCCAGTGTGCCGGGGCCGAGGGCTGTTTCCCCAGATGACAGCGAGCCAAGCGACGGGGGGCGGGGGGGGGGGCTACACTTACTAATCCAATTTACCACCCCATCATCCAGATCATTAATGTATATGACAAACAACACTGGATCCAGTACAGATCCCTGAGGCACACTACTAGTCACCGGCCTGCAATCTGACGAACAGTTATCCACCACTACTCTCTGGTGTCTCCCATCCAGCTACTGCTGAATCAATTTTACTATTTCAATATTAATAACTAATGATTGAACCTTCCTAACTAACCTTCTGTGTGGAACCTGGTCAAAGGCCTTACAGGAGTCCATACAGACAACATCCATCGCTTTACGCTCATCAACTTTCCCGGTAACCTCTTCAAAAAATTCAATAAGATTTGTCAAACATGACCTTCCACACACAAATCCATGTTGACTGTTCCTAATCAGACCCTGTCTATCCAGATAATTATATATACCATTTGAAATATTTCTGTCAGAGCCCCTGCTATTTCTACACTAACTTCCCTCAAGGTCCAAGGGAATATCCTGTCAGGACTCAGAGACTTATCCACTTTTATATTCCTTAAAAGCGCCAACAGTTCCTCCTCTTTAATCATCATAGTTTCTATAACTTCCCTTCCTGTTTCCCTTACCTTTCACAATTCAATATCCTTCTCCTAGTGAATACCGAAGAAAATAAATTGTTCAAAATCTCCCCCATCTCTTTTGGTTCCACACATAGCTGTCCGCTCTGATACTCTAAGGGACCAATTTTATCACTCACTATCCTTTTGCTATTAATATAGCTGTAGAAACCCTTTGGATTTACATTTGTATTTTCACCTTACTTGCCAAAGCAACCTTGTATCTTCTTTTAGCTTTTTTAATTTCTTTCTTAAGATTCTTTTTACATTCTTTATATTCCTGGAGCACCTCATTTACTCCATGCTGCCTACATTTATTGTAGATATCTCTTTTTCCGAACCAAGTTTCCAATATCCCTTGAAAACCATGGCTCTCTCAAACTGTTAACCTTTCCTTTCATCCTAACAGGAACATAAAGATTTTGTACCCTCAAAATTTCACCTCTAAATGACCTCCATTTCTCTATTACATCCTTCCCATAAAACAAGTTGTCCCAATCCATTCCTTCTAAATCCTTTCGCATCTCCTTAAAGTTAGCCTTTCTCCAATCAAAAATCTCAGCCCTGGATCCAGACCTATCCTCCTCCATAATTATATTGAAACTAATGGCATTGTGATGACTGGACCCGAAGTGCTCCCCAACACGTACCTCCATCACCTGACCTATTTCATTCCCTGACAGGAGAATCCACACTGCCCCTTCGCTAGTTGTTACCTCTATGTATTGCTACAAAAAACTATCCTGCACACATTTTACAAACTCCAAACTATCCAGCCCTTTTACAGTATGGGCTTCCCAGTCTGTGTGTGGAAAATTAAAATCTCCCACAATGACAACCCTGTGCTTACTACAAATATCTGCTATCTCCTTACAAGTTTGCTCCTCCAATTCTCGCTCCCCATTTGGTGGTCTATAATACACCCCCATAAGTGTTACTACACCTTTCCCATTCCTCAATTCCACCCAAATAGCCTCCCTAGATGAGCCCGCTAATCTATCCTGCCAGAGCACAGCTGTAATATTTTCTCTGACATGCAATGCAACACCTCCCTCTCTTGTCCCTCCGATTCTATCGCACCTGAAGCAATTAAGTCCAGGAATATTTAGTTGCCAATCACACCCCTCCTGCAACCATGTTTCAGTAATAGCTACCACATCATACTTCCAGGTATCAATTCATGCTTTAAGCTCACCAACCTTTCTCATAATGCTCCTAGCATTAAAATAAATGCATTTAAGATATTTTCCACCTCCTGCTCTCTGTTTATCACTAACCGTGCAAATAACTTTACTATTTTCTTTTTCTTCCCTCTCCCTTACATCTGTTCCTACACTCTGGTTCCCCTCCCTCCTTGTATCTAATTTAAATCCACTGGAGCCTCTGTAGCAAACCTACCTCCAAGAATATTTGTCTTCCTCCAGTTCAGATGTAAACTGTTCTGCTGGAACAGGTCCCACCTTCCCTGGAAAACTGCCCAATTATCTATAAATCTGAAGCCTTCCCTCCTGCACCATGTCTTCAGCCACGTGTTGATCTGCACTATCTTACTATTTCTAAACCCGCCTGCACGTGGCACTGGTAGCAATCCTGAGATTGCTATCCTGGAGGTCCTGTCCTTTAACTTGGTGCCTAACTCCCTAAACTCACCTTTCAGGACCTCCTCACTCTTCCTACCCACATCATTGGTCCCTACACGGACCACGACATCCGGCTGCTCACCCTCCCTGTTGAAATACCGAGAACTCGATCAGAGATATCGCAGACCTTGGCACCAGGGAGGCAACAGACCATCCAGGATTCTCGATCTCTTCCACAGAACCTCTTATCTGTCCCCTAACTATCGAATCCCCTATCACTACTGCTTTCCTCTTTTCCCTCCTTCTCTTCTGAGCTGACGGTCTCGTCTCGGTGCCAGAGACGCAACCACTGCAACTTGCCCTGGTAGGTCGTCCCCATCAACAGTATCCAAAACGATGTATTTATTATTGGTGGGAACAGCCACAGGGGTGCTCTGCTCATTCTGTCTATTCCCCTTCCCTTTCCTGACAGTCACCCAGCTACCTGTCTCCTGACTCTTAGGGGTGACTCTTGTTTATTTCTGCCTCTGCCTCCCAAATGATTCAAGTTCATCCAGCTCCAGCTCCCGTTCCCTAACTCGGTTTGTCAGGAGCTGCAGCTAGATGCGCCTTTTATAGGTGTGGTCATCAGGGACAACTGTTCTTGCCCTGACTTCCCACATACTTCAAATGGAGCACTCAACTGCCTTAACTGCTGCCTTCATTACCTACTCTTTAGGTAATTAGATTTATTGAAGGAACTTAGCCGGCCTTACCTCACTTGGAATGAAGCTCTTCCTCAGTCTCTGCTTGCCAAAGCCTCAGGAGCCAAAGCCTTCCTACTCTGTCGCCTGCTACAACGTTGCCCGCTTCATTAATCTTCTCACTTTTAAACACTCCCACTGCTTCATGGTCCGACTTGCACGCGCTTGCACAGTCATGCCCTGTTCAACTGCTGAAGAAATGGGAACAGTTCAGGCATGTGGACACAAAATCAAATTATGACCTTCCTGGCATTTTATGGTGGAAAACTCAAGAGTCAGCAATGCCATTGAATCTCAATAGTAGGTGATTAGGCTTTGTCATTGGAGATTGACACTGTGTGGCACTTCTGTAGTGTGAATTCTGCTGGTCACTTGTTACCCAGTGCATTATTACAGCATGTACCCAGAGAAAATGGAAGAAGAAAATGATCTCAGTTGCAGACAGTCAGAACCACAGGACATTGAACAAAGCTGATTTCATAAATCAGCAAAGATGGAAGTTGGACTCCGTCCAATCAATGAATGAGAGTCATTAGAAAAGACAAATTAAAATAAGTTAGCAGCCATTCTCAGAGTGGGCGAGGTTGGAGTGGTTTTGGCTCATCAAACTTGGGCAAGGTAAGTATCTGGTAAGTTTTTTTTTCCCCTCCTTTATTCTTCATTCTTCATCTGTTAGGGCACAGTTAGTGCAGTCAGAATGGCCCCAGGGGGCTGTGCTTTGTTCTATGTGTGAGATGTGGGTATTCTGGAACAACTCCAGCCTTCCGGATAACCACATTTGCACCAGGTGCCCTGAGTACAGCTCCTCAGCTAAAGTGTTGGGAACTGGATATTAACTTGATGACCTTTAGCTCATATGAGAGATTGAGGAAGTGATAGGTTGGAGCTACAGGGAGGTGGTCACCGCTAGCTTTCAGGAGGTGAGTAACTAGGTAAATGTCAGGGAAGGAAGGGATATGGGCAGCCAGTGCGGAGTAGCCCTGTGGCCATTCCCCTCAATGATAAGGATATCACTTTGGGTACTGTTGGGTGAAATGATCTACCAGGGGACTGGGTCTCTTGCACTAAATCGGGTAATGTGGCTCAGAAGCTAAGAGAGGTGTAGAGCATAAACTATGGAATCTTCTATCATTACCAATATGACGATATTTTGCAGAGATGATAGAGACACCTAGATGATATTTTGCCTCCCAAATGCCAGAGTCAGAGATGTCTCAGATCGGGGCCACTGCATTCTACAGGAGGGGGGGATGAGCAGCCAGAAGGCTTTGTGCACATGACATAGTTAGGAAGGGTGAGGTGGTCCAGAAGAAAGATTTTAAGGAGTTAGGTAGAAGACTGAATAGCAGGACCTCTAGCAATCTCTGGACCAGTGCCTGTGCCATGCTCCAGTGAAAGTAAGAATAGGATGATTTGGCAGATGAATGAGTGGCTGAGGAACCAGTGAAATGGGGTTGTGCTCAGATTTCTGAATCATTGGGATCTCTTCCAGGGAAAGTACAACTTCTACAGAAGGGACAAGTTAAACCTGAACCCGAGGGGGACTGTTTGGGACAGTTAAAACTGACTTGGCAGGTGGTTTTGAACAGGAGTGATAGTGCTAAGGTTGGGTTAGTTGGTTTACAAACAGAGGCAAACTGTAGCGAAACTGCTAGCAAGGAGATGGTGATGATAGGGTGAAGTTGCAGTCAATGGGATAAGTAACAATGTACAAGGGGGACAAAATCAAAAACGGTGATGTATACAGGACTGAAGGTGAATGTATGCAGTATATGGAATAAGAACATAAGAAATAGGAGCAGGTATAGGCCATCTGGCCCATTGAGCTGCTCAGTCATTCAATAAGATCATAGCTGATCTGACCATGGACTCATCTCCACCTCCCTGCCTTTTCCCCAAAACCCTTAAAACCCCTATTACACAAAAATCTATACAACCTTGTCTTAAATATATTTACTGAGGTAGCTTTCACTGCTTCATTGGGCAAAGAATTCTGGATAAGCAGTTCCTCCTCATCTCCGTCCTAAACCTACTCCCCTGGAATCTTGAGACTATGTCCCCTAGTTCTAATCTCACCTACCAGTGGAAACAATCTTCCTGCCTCTATCTTATCTAACTCTTTCATAATTTTATATGTTTCTATAAAATCTCCTCTCATCTTTCTCAATTCCAGCGAGTACAGTCCCAGGTGACTCTATCTCTCCTCATAGTCTAACCTCCTCATCTCTGGAACCAACTTGGTGAACCTCCTCTGCACCACCTCCAAAACCAGTATTTTGAGGCATGATTGTGCAGATACGTGGACGTCAGTGAGTTAGATCGGTGGGAAGAATTTAAAAAGAAGACAGCTTTATAGAGCAGGTGATGGAGTAGAGGGAGTCAGAGTATGAGGGCTTTGGTGATAATGAGTTGATGCAAGGTAAGTTAATTGTGAAGAATAGGAAGTATGTCTGTGAGGCCAGTATTCTGTACTGGGTATCAGATGTGGGATGACCAGGAAACTCCCAGACTCTTGGGCGGTCACATCTGTGCCAGGTGCGTTGAGCTGCAGCTCCTGAGGGACCGGGTTAGGGAACGCGAGATGCAGCTTGATGACCTTGGTCTGGTCAGGGAAAGTGAGGAGGTGATAGGAGCAAAATGCAAGTAGTCATACTGGGGCCTTGGGAGACAGATTAAGTGGCTAACAGTCAGGAGAGGGAAGGGCAAGAGTCAGATACCAGAGAGTTCCGCTGTGGCTGTGCCCCTTAACAATCAGTACTCCTGTTTGAGTACTGTTGGGGCAGACAACCTACCTGGGGGAAGCAACAGTCTGTGCCTCTGGCTCAGAAGGACAGGGAAAGGAAGAGGATGGCAGCAGTGATAGGGGACTCTATAGTTAGGGCGATTTTGTGGACACAGGAAAGAAACATGGATGGTAGTTTGCCTCCCAGGTGCCAGGGTCCAGGATGTTTCTGATCGCATCCACGATATCCTGAAGTGGGATGGAGAACAGCTAGAGGTCGTGGTATATATTGGTACCAGCAACATAGGTAAGGAAAGGAAGGAGGTCCTGAAAACAGACTACAGGGAGTTAGGAAGGAAGATGAGAAGCAGAACCTCAAAGGTAATAATCTCGGGACTACTGCCTGTGCCATGTGGCAGTGAGTTTAGGAATAGAGTGAGGTGGAGATAGAGTGAGGCTGAGGGATTGGAGCAGGGGGCAGGGATTCAGATTTCTGGATTATTGGGACCCCTTTCGGGGCAGGTGTGACCTGTACAAAAAAAACGGGTTGCACTTGAATCTGAGGGGGACCAATATCCTGGTAGGGAAGTTTGCTAATGCTATTGGAGAGAGTTTAAACTAAAATTGCTGGGGGCTTGGAATCAAACTGAAGAGACGGAGGAAGGGGCAGTTGGCTCACAAATCGAGAAAGCTTGTAGACAGTGTGAGAGAGAGGATAGGCAGTTGATAGAGAAGGGATGCACTCAGGCTGATGGTTTGAGATGTCTGTTTTAATGCAAGAAGCATCATGAACACAGCAGATGAGCTTAAAGCATGGATCAGTGCTTGGAGTTGTTATATTGTGGCCATTATAGAGACTTGGATGGCTCAGGGGCAGCAATGGTTACTTCGAGTGCTTTATATGATGGAATAGGATGCAGAATGACTTAGACAGATTAGGAGAATGGGCAAGAAAGTGACAAATGAAGTACAATGTTGGAAATGCATGGTCATGCAAAATAAATGTGCAGACTATTTTCTCAACTAGATAAATTCCAAACATCTGAGTTGCAAAGGGACTTGGGAGCCTTTGTGCTGAACACCCTAAAGGTTAACTTGCAGGTCAAGTCAGTGGCGAGGAAGGCTAATGCTATGTTAGCATTCATTTCAAGAGGCCTAGAAAACAAGAGCAAGGATGTGATGCTGAGGCTTTATAAGGCACTGGCGAGGCCTCACCTTGAGTATTGTGAACAGTTTTGGGCTCCTCATCTTAGAAAAGATGTGGTGGTATTGGAGAGGGTCCAGAGGAGGTTCACAAGGATGATTCCAGGAAAGAAAGAAATATCATACGAGGAACATTTGATGGTTCTGGGTCTGTACTCAGTGGAATTCAGAGGATGAGGGAGGATCTCATTGAAACCTTTTGAATATTGAAAGGCCTAGACAGAGTGGATGAGGAAAGGATGTCTCCCATGGTGGGAGAGTCTAGGACAAGAGGGCACAACCTCAGGATAGAGGGGCGCCCTTTCAAAACAGAGATGCAGAGAAATTTCTTTAGCCAAAGGGTGGTGAATTTGTGGAATTTTTTGCCACATGCAGCTGTGGAGGCCAGGTGGTTGGGTGTATTTAGGGCAGAGATTGATAGGCTCTTGATTGGACATAGCATCAAAGGTTACAGGGAGAATGCCGGTGTTGCAACGAACGAGGCGAACCCAAACGCAGGACACAGGCACAGAGATTGAGTAGGATGCAGATGTGGACGTGAGCGTTAAATGGCCAACAGGAGGGAATGCAGGAAAGCAGGAGGCAGGCAGAACTTACCTTGACACGGAGAGTAGAAAGAGAAGCGGCAGACAAAACTTTTCTTAGCACGGAGAGATGGAGTTACACGTGTAAACCTCAGTACTGGAGTAAACTTGGAATCCTTATCTTGACATGGAGAGACAGAGTTTCACAGGTAAACCTCGGAACTGGAGTTGAACGGAGAAAACTTATCCTGACTCGGAGAGACTGAGTGCACAGGTAAATCTCGGTACTGAAGCAAAACTTAGAACACACAATCCTAAGCGGCCGGGAAACGTTAATTACCACTCTGGCAAAACCAACGATCTGGCAACTAATTGGTGCAAAGCCAGAATTCTTATACTGCATGAAAACCAGGTGTGCCGCCGTCAAAGGAAATTAGGAGAAAATGGGGAATTAACGGTCGGGACCGTGACAGTATCCCGTCCCCCTCAATGGGACTCCCCAGACAAACCACCAGGCTTGTCTGGATTGTCTCAATTGACACTTCGGATGAGGGAAGGTTTCAAGATGAAGGAGCAGGGAATCCAGGTGCGCTCCTCAGGACCGTATCTCTCCCAATTGACCAGGTACTGGAGACCCCTGCCTCGGCGGTGCACATCCAGTATTTGCTGGACTTCGTAAGCTGGGTAGACGTCAATGATTCGGGCGGGTGGAGGAGGTCCAGCAGGAGGGCACAAAGGGCTGACAGATGCAGGTTTAAGTTGGGAGACGTGGAACGTGGGATGAATGCGCATGGATCTGGGCAGTTTGAGTCTGACCACCGAGGGGTTGGTGATACTCTCAATTTCGAATGGTCTGAGGTAACGAGGGGCGAGTTCCTTGGGTTCATTCTTGAGGGGGGTGTCTTTTGAAGAGAGCCAAACCTTCTGGCCAGGCCGATAGTTGGGTGCAGGAATTCGATAGTGATCGGCAATCCTCCGGTTGTGGTCGGATGAGCGGAGCAGGGCCGCGTGTGCATCCTTCCAGACCTTGCTGCACCGGCGGAGATGGGCCTGAACTGAAGGCACAGCAATGTTGTCTTCATGGGTAGGAAACAGAGGGGGTTGATAACCAAGGGAGCATTCTAAGGGAGACATTCCAGTGGCAGTACTGACCAGGGAGTTGTGGGCATACTCCACCCAAGTGAGATGGGTGCTCCAGAATGATGGGATGTTGGCGGTTTTGCAGCGCAGTGCTGCTTCCAAATCCTGGTTTGCTCGTTCCGTTTGACCATTAGTCCATTGATGGAAACCAGAAGACAGATTTACTGAGGCTCCAAGGGCTTGACAGAAAGATCTCCAGACTTGAGAGATGAATTGGGGGCCTCGGTCAGAAACAATGTCAGAGGGAATTCCATGAAGGTGGAAAACGTGATGGACAAGGAGGTCAGCTGTTTTGCGGGCTGTAGGGAGTTTGGAAAGGGCTATGAAGTGCACGGCTTTGGAGAAACAGTCCACCACGGTGAGTACAGCAGTGTTACCATGTGAAGGGAGTAGTCCAGTCACGAAATCCAGAGCAATGTGGGACCAAGGGCAGCTAGGGACAGGTAGGGGACGAAGCAACCCAGCAGATGGACTATGGGAGGCTTTTCTGCGGGCACACACAGTACAGGCAGAGACGAAGGAGCGAGTGTCAGAATCCATGGTGGGTCACCAGAAATGTCACTTCAGAAGGGAAAGATTTTGATCGATTCCCGGATGGCAGGTGAAACGAGAAGTATGCCCCCACTGGAGAACCCGGGACCGAACGGTGTCAGGCACGAAGAGGCGATTGGGGGGGTCCATTGCCTGGGTCCGATTCAGTCCGTTGGGCCTCTCTGACTACGGATTCGATCTCCCAGGTGAGGGCAGCTACCAAACAGGTTGGTAGAAGGATGGTATCGGCGTTGGGAAGGCCCTCCTCAGAGAAGTATTGACGAGAGAGAGTATCTGGCTTCCCGTTCTTGGAACTGGGACGATAGGTGAGGGTGAATTTGAAACGGCCAAAAAATAATGCCCAATGGGCTTGGCGGGAATTAAGGCATTTAGTGGTTTGGAGTCCTGTTCCCCCAACCACCTTTCCCACGCATGGACATGCCACCCTCACACCCTTGCCTGCACCTCTGAGACGCCACCTTCATTCATCTCTGGGACCTCCCTTACCCCTTCCATCTCCTTCTCTCAAACGTCCCTCCTCCATTCTCTGGGACATCCTGTAAACTTAAAAAAAAGATTGCTGGACCAATAATCACACCACACCGTTATTAACTTTAACTTCTTCACCAGTTTATTGTTCGAGCTCCGTCGGTGAGAAAGGCCTCAGAGCCAGACATCAGAGAGAGACAGAGACTCTCTCTCCTTGGAGGCTCAGACGAGCTTTCTGATTTAGAAAACTGAAATGCTACAGTTTATAGAATGAGCAGACAAAGAACACTCAGTTACAATGGTATGCCAAGTCAGTTAAAACGAAACCCAATTACTTTGATAAGAGAGTCCGCTAAATCAGAGTTTAATTACAAATAGGTATATTGTCGACCCTGTACCAATCATTTCTGTCGCTAGCCCCTGACTTAATTACAGACAGATGTCTTTATCATTGAGCCTCTCCTGAAGAAGAGCAGTCAGTGGAGCAAAACAATAAGGCATGATCTATGTGAGCTCTGAGTAATTCCAGCCCTCGTCACCTTGAAAAGGCAGCTACAGGCTATTAATCAAGCAAGCTATTAATCTAATCAAACTGCGGGCATATTCTTCAGCGAAACCAACAGAATTTGTTCACTAACACACGTAGGGTGGCACTTAAGTTTTTTTAACCCATTATTTACAAGAGTCCAAGAATCATGTCTTACTTCCCCAATATCCTTAAACTTTATCAATCCCTTCCCCCAATTCCCCCCTTTCACTCCTCCACTCCATCTGCCACTGACCTTTTCCCCTCTCTGTTCTGTCTATAATGCCCCTTTCCACCCACATCTCTGGGATGACCCCTCTCTCCCATATCTGGAACAAACCCTTCCTCTAATCCTCTTCCCTCTTCCAGTTACAGGACACCCCTACTCACCCTTCCCATCCTCTGTGATGCCCTCTTACCCCACCCTGTCCCACCCAACTTTCCTTCCCTCATCAGCCCATATCTGGGATGCCACTTTCCATATCCATCTCCCCTCCCCTAGTCATTGGACGACCTCTACACCCCCTGCCTTCGTGTCTCTAGAATGTCCCTCTTCTGCTCTTTGGGTAATAAGATTTTACAGAAATAGAAATTTATTTTTGAGTTTATTAGACGCTAACCTAGTTGCTAACACTTTACATACTATTTACCTGTAGTATTTACTTGTCAAAATCTTATAATATTTACCTGCAGGAACTCTTACCTTGTATGTTTACTTGTGTGAATGAAACAATGCAGCATTTGCACTGTATTTTGATGTTTTTCAGTTTCATTCCTTATCCACTGCCATTGAGTCTGCAATAACCCCAAGGAGCTGGGATGTTATACCCCGACTCGCATGTCTCTATTGAATGGAGTTTGGCTGACTGCCTAGTTGATGTTACAACACCTCAGAGAGGGCAGTACAACCCTCTTACCAGCCCCACTTCCTCCTGTTTCTGGGACACCCTCTACCACTGTTTCTGACAAGCCCCATTCTAACCCACAGTGACTACATTACCACCCCACCCCATCCCTGGAAAGCACCCTCCCCCATCTGAGGGATGTCCTCCAACCCAACTATTGCCCCCACCTATCTGGCACACCATGTTGTCACCTCCCTGAATTATCTGGGACACCCTTGCTCTCCTCAACACCCCCCGTCTCTGGAACACCCCTTTTCTCCTAACTTTCCCTACCCCATCTCTGGAATTTTCCCCCTCCTCCATGTCCCACACCCATCTCTGTGATTCCTCATTTCCCCATCCTTATCCTCCCTCTACCATCTATATGACAGCCCTTTCACTATCTATCCTGCAATGCCCCCTACCATTCCACAAAAGGTCACTTCCTTCCCTTCCATACTTGTCTCCCCTGCCTTGGCAACACCTGTACCCGACCAACCCCACTACATCTGAGATCCTCTTTTTCCAACCCCACTGCATCTGGGATCCTCTTTTTCCATCCCGTCACCGGTCTGTGATGCCCCCATCGCCCACTTCTTCCCTACACTTGTCTATCTAGCAACTCTTTCTCTGAGACAATTGGATCCCACCATCGCTGGAATGCCCCCTTCCTCCTCCTCCTCTCTCCCCCCTCCCATCCGGAGACACTGCATACACCCCTGCCCTCTTCCCCCCCCCCACCCCATCCAGCCCTGTCCTTTGGATGCCCTCTCACCCTCTCCCTCATCTTTGTAACGCTCATCACCCCACCTCTGTCTCCACATTGGTACCAATGACGAAGGAAAAGTAAAGAACTCCTGAAAAGTAAATTCAGAGAGCTAGGCAGAAAGCTGAGAAGCAGGACCTTCAGGGTAGTAATTTTGGATTGCAGCCTGTGCCACGAACCAGTGAGGGTAGAAACAGGATGACTTGACAGATTAATGCGTGGCTGAGAAGCTGGTGCAGTGGGCAGGGCTTCAAGTTCTTGGATCACTGGGATCTCTTCTGGGGGAGATGTGACCTGTACAACAGTGATAGGTTGCACCTGAAACCGAGGGGACCAATGTTCTCATGGGCAGGTTTGTTAGAGCTGATGGGAGGGTTTAATTTGGCAGGGGGATGGGAAACAGGGTAAAGGCACTCAGGATAGGACAGATGGTGAAAAGGCAAAGATAGTGTGCAGTCAGACGGTCAGGAAGGGCAGACAGATGATAGGTGTACGGAGTATAAGAAATTATGTGGATGATCTTGTTGCACTATTACAGATTGTCAAATATGATGTTGTGGCCATCACTGAATCGTGGCTGAAGAATGGCTGTAGTTGGGAGTTGAATGTCCAAGGTTACATGTTGTATCAGAGGGATAGGAAGGTAAGCAGAAGCGGTGGCTTGGCTCTGCTGGAAAAGAATGGCATTAAGTCATTAGGAAGATGTGACATGGCATCAGAAGATTTTGAATCCTTGTGGGCTGAGTTAAGAAACTACAAACGTAAAAGGACCCTTATGGCAGTTAACAGTTGCTGGGATGTAGACCACAGATTACAATGGGCAATAGAAAAGGTGTGTCAAAAGGGTAATGTTATGATAGCCATTGGAGATTTCAACATGCAGGTTGATTGGGAAAATTAGGTTGGTAATCAATCTCAAGAGAGTGATTGTTGATTACATAAAATAAAAATTATTGGGAAGGCAGGGGATTGGGAAGCTTTTAAAAACTTTCAGAGAGCAATTAAAAGAGTCATTATGAGGGAAAAGATGAAATATGAAAGCAAGCTAGCAAACAATATGAAAGTGGATAGTAAAAGCTTTTTCAAGTATGTAAAAAAAATAAAAGTGGGTATAGGACCGCTCAAAAATGAGGCCAGAGAAATATTAGCGGGGCATAAGGAGGTGAGTGATGAACGAAATGAGTATTTTGCATCAGTCTTCTCTGTGGAAGACATAAGCAGCGTGCCTGATGTTGTAGTATGTGAAGGAAGAGAAGTGGGTGTAGTTACTTTTACAAGAGGGAAGGTGCTCAAAAAGCTGAAAGAACTAAGGGTACATAAGTCACCCAGACCAGATAAACTGCAGCCTAGGGTTCTGAAAGAGGTAGTGTTGTAGATTGTGGTGGCATTAGAAATGATCTTTCAAAAATCATTGAACTCTGACATGGTGCCAGAGGTCTAGAAAATTGTGAATGTCACTCTACTCTTTAAGAAAGGAAGGAGGCAGCAGAGAGGAAATTACAGACCAGTTAGTCTGACCTCAGTGATGGGAAGGTGTTGGAGTCAATTGTAAAGGATGAGGTTACAGAGTACTTGGAGACATAGGACAAGATAGGACAAAGTCAGCATGATTTCCTCAAGGGAAAAATCGTGCCTGACAAACCTGCTGGAATTCTTTGAGGAAATTACAAGTAGGATAGATAAAGGGGATGTAGTGGATGTTGTATAAAAGAGAAACCATAAGACATTGGAGCATAATTAGGCCATCTGGCCCATCAAGTTTGCTCTGCCATTCAATCATGGCTGATCCTTTTTTTAAAATCTCCTCCTCAACCCCAGTTGTCGGCCTTCTCCCCATAACCTTTGATGCCATGTCCAGTCAAGAATATTTCAATCCTGGCCTTTAATATACCCAACAACTTGGCCTCCACAGCTGCACGTACCAGCAAATTCCACAAATTTACCACTCTTTGACTAGATAAATTTCTCCGCATCTCTGCTTTGAAAGGTCGTCCTTTTATCCTGAAACTGTGCCCACTTGGCCTAGTCTCTCTCGCCATGGAAAACATCCTTTACATAGAACACAGAATAGTACAGCACAGTACAGGACCTTTGGCGCACAATGTTGTGCCGACCCTTAAACCCTGCCTCCCATATAACCACCCACCTTAAATTCCTCCATATACCTGTCCAGTAGTCTTAAACTTCACTAGTGTATCTGCCTCCACCACTGACTCAGGCAGTGCATTCCACGCACGAACCACTCTCTGAGTAAAAAACCTTCCTCTAATATCCCCCTTGAACTTCCCACCCCTTACCTTAAATCCATGTCCTCTTGTATTGAGGAGTGGTGCCCTGGGGAAGAGGTGCTGGCTATCCACTCTATCTATTCCTCTTAATATCTTGTACACCTCTATCATGTCTCCTGTTATTCTCCTTCTCTCCAAAGAGTAAAGCCCTAGCTCCCTTAATCTCTGATCATAATCCATACTCTCTAAACCAGGCCGCATCGTACTAAATCTCCTCTGTACCCTTTCCAATGCTTCCACATCCTTCCTACAGTGAGGCAACCAGAACTAGACACAGACTCCAAGTGTGGTATAACCAGAGTTTTATAGAGCTGCATCATTACCTCGCAACTCTTAAACCCTATCCCTCGACTTATGAAAGCTAACATTCCATAAGCTTTCTTATCTACCCTATCTACCTGTGATGCAACTTTCAGGAATCTGTGGACATGTACCCCCAGATCCCTCTGCTCCTCCACACTACCAAGTATCCTGCCATTTACTTTGTACTCTGCCTTTGAGTTTGTCCTTCCAAAGTGTACCACCTCACACTTCTCTGGGTTGAACTCCATCTGCCACTTCTCAGCCCAATTCTGCATCTTATCAATGTCTCTCTGCAATCTTCGACAATTCTCTACACTATCCACAACACCACCAATCTCTGTGTTGTCTGCAAACTTGCCAACCCACCCTTCTACCCCCACATCCAGGTCATTAATAAAAATCACGAAAAGTAGAGGTCCCAGAACAGATCCTTGCGAGACACCACTAGTCACAACTCTCCAATCTGAATGACTTCCTCCACCACTACCCTCTGCTTTCTGCAGGCTAGCCAGTTCTGAATCCACTTGGCCAAATTTCCCTGGATCCCATGCCTTCTGACTTTCTGAATAAGCGTACCATGTGGAATCTTGCCAAATGCCTTAATAAAATCCATGTAGATCACATCCACTGCACTACCCTCATCTATATGCCTGGTCACCTCCTCAAAGAACTCTATCAGGCTTGTTAGACATGATCTGCCCTTCACAAAGCCATGCTGACTGTCCCTGATCAGACCATGATTCTCTAAATGCCCATAGATCCTATCTCTAAGAATCTTTTCCAACAGCTTTCCCACCACAGACGCAAGGCTCACTGGTCTATAGTTACCCGGACTATCCCTACTACCTTTTTTGAACAAGGGGACAACATTCACCTCCCTCCAATCCTCCGGTACCACTCCCGAAGACAAGGACATAAAGATCCTAGCCAGAGGATCCTTTACACATCTATTCTGTCTAGGCCCTTCAACATTTGAAAGATCTCAATGACATCCCCTTCATCCTTCTGAATTCCACCGAGTACAGTCCTAGCGCCATCAAACATTCCTCGTATGATAACCCTTTCATTTCAGCAACCATCCTTGTGAACCTCCTCTGGACCTTTTCCAGCACCAGCACATCTTTTCTAAGATGAGGGGCCCAAAACTGTTCACAATACTCAAGGTGAGACCTCAACAGTGCCTTATAAAGCCTCAGTATTACATCCTTGCTCTGCATTCTAAACCTCTTGAAATGAATGTCAACATGGCATTTGTCTGCCTCACTACCGACTCAACCTGCAAGTTAACCTTCAGCGTGTTCTGCACAGGACTCCCAAGTCCCTTTGTATCTCAGATATTTAGATTTTCTACCCAGTTAGAAAATAGTCCTCACATTTATTTCTACTACCAAAGTGCATGACCTTGCATTTTCCAACTTTAGCATTTCATTTGCAACTATCTCGCTCATTCTCCTAATCTATCCAAGTCCCTCTGCATCCTACCTGTTTCTTCAACACTACCTGCCCCTCCACCAATCTTCATATCATCTGCAAACTTAGCAACAAAGCTATCTATTCCATCATCTAAATCATTTATATACAGCATAAAAAGAAGTGGTCCCAACACCAACCCCTGCAGAACACCACTTGTCACTGGCAGCCAGCCAGAAAAGGATCCTTTTATTCCCACTCACTGCCTCATACCAATCAGCCAATGCTCTAACCATGTTAGTAACTTTCCTGTAACACCATGGGCTCTTAACCTGGTAAGCAGCCCTATGTGTGGCACCTTTGTCAAAGGCCTTCTGAAAGTCCAAATATACAACATCCACTGCATCCCCTTTATCTGTCCTACTTGTCATCTCCTCAAAGAATTCCAACATGTTCATCAGACGGGATTTTCCTTGAAGGAAATTATGCTGACTTTGTACTATCTTGTCCTGTGTCACCAAGTTCTCTATAACCTCATCCTTAATAATTGACTCTAACATCTTCCCAACCACTGAGGTCAGGCTAGCTGGTCTATAATTTCCTTCCTTCTGCCTTCCTCCTTTCTTAAAGGGTGGACTAACATTTGTAATTTTCCAGTCTTCTGGCACCATGCCAGAGTCCAGTGATTTTCGAAAGATCATTTCTAATGCCACCACAATCTCTAACACTACCTTTTTCAGAACCCTAGGGTGCAGTTCCTCTGGTCAAGGTGACTTATGTACCTTTAGTTTTTTGTTTGGCTTTTTGAGCACCTGGTCTCTTGTAGCAGTAACTACACCCACTTCTCTTTCTTCACACACTACATCAGCTATACCGCTTATGTCTTCTGCAGTGAAGACTGATGCAAAATACTCATTTGGTTCATCAGCCATCCCCTTGTCCCCCATTATTATTTCTCCTGCTCCATTTGCTAGCAGTCCTAAATGAACTCTCAGTTCTCTTTTATTTTTAACATACTTGAAAAAATTTTTACGATGCACTTCAAAAATTATTTGCTGGCTTGCTTTCATATTTCATCTTTTCCCTTCCAATCATTTTTTATCTGCTCTCTGTAGGTTTTGAAAAACTTCCCAATTGTTTATCTTCCAATTAATTTTTGCTTTGTTGTATGCCCTTTCTTTGACTTCCCTTGTCAGCCATGGTTGTACTATTTTACCATTTGAGTATTTCTTCATTTCTAAAATACACATATCCTGCACCTTCCTCATTTTTCCCAGAAACGCACGCCATTGCTGCTCTGCTGACATCCCTGCCAGCAGCTCCTTCCAATTTATTTTGGCTAACTCCTCTCTCATACCACTGTAATTTCCCTTACTCCACTGAAATACTGCTAAATCAGACTTTACTTTCTAATTTCAAATTGAACCCAATCATATTGTGATCACTGATTCTTAGGGGTTCTCTTACCTTAAACTTCCTAATTTCCTCGGTTCATTACATAAACCCGATCCCCTAATTTGTTCCACGTAGCTGACATAAGCACAGTTGGGAACCATGCGAGTACCCATGGCTCCACTGTTTGTTTGGAGGAAGTGGGCGGTGCCAAAGGAGAAATTATTAGGAGTGAGGATAAGTTCTGCAAGACTGAGAAGAGTGGTGATGGAGGGGAACTCATTGGGTCTGGTGTCCAGAAAGAAACAGAACTTTGAGGTCTTTCTGGTGGGGGATGGAGGTGTGTAGGGACTGGACATCTATGGTGAAATTATGATGGGGGCCACAGAACTTGAGATCATTGAAAAGATCTAGAGTGTATGAAGTGTCACAGATGTAGGTAGGAAAGGACTGAAATATGGGAGATGAAACAAAAGTTAAGGTATGCAGATACAAGTTCATTGGGGTAGAAACAAGCTGAAACAATGGGTCTACCTGCACAAGCAGGTCTGTGGATCATGGGTAGGAGGTAGAAACAGGAGTGTGGGGTGTGGGAACTATGAAGTTTGCTGGCAGTGGGTGGGAGATCTCCAGACTTAATAAGGTCGGTTATGATGTGGGAGACCGTCCTGGTGCTCCTTAGTGGGCTCCTGTTTGAGGTGTAAGTAAGAGGAGATGTCAGAGAGTTGTTGCTGATCCTCAGCCAGACAACTACAGCATCCCTTTACCTGCGGGTTTAATAGTGAGGTTAGGGTTAGTGCAGAGGGTGCGGATATCAGAGTGTTCAGAAGGAGTGAGGTTGGAATTGGAGGGAAGAGAGGTGAAGTCAAGGTGGTTGATATCCCATTGGTAATTGGCAATGAAACAATCTAGAGCAGGCAGAAGACCAAGGCGAAGTGTACAGGAAGAGGAAGAGGGTTGAAGATGGGAGAAGCGGTCATCGGTGCAGGGTGAAGAGCCCTTGCCAAAGAAGTAGGCTCCGAGATGGAGGCGGCAGAAGAAGAGCTCAATGTTGTAGAGGGGTGCAGAACTCACTGAGGTGTGGGCTCGGGGGGGGACAAACATGATGCCCTTACTGAGGACACAACATTCTGCCTCAGAGAGGGCAAGGTTGGAGGGAATGGTGAAGATTCAGCATGGATGAAAGCTGTGATCAGAAGGAGGAAGAGGGTTGGTAGTGTCTGAGGAGAAGGGAGATTTTGGGGTGTTCAGGAATGGTGAGGTGAGAGAAAGATGAAGTCTCTATGGGCCTAAGAACTAGCAGGAGGATCTAAGAGACACGGGATTGCAGATTGGTGGTGGGGGAAGGGGAGATGAAGGTTCCAGCAGCAGAGCTTGAAGACCCAGCCTGGAATGGAAGTCAAGGGTGGAGTCAGAGTTGGAGGTTGTGCAGTCGGCAATTATAGGCCAGTGAGCCTGACATCAGTTGTAGGAAAGTTATTGGAATGTTTCCTGAGGAACTGCATATATGAGTATTTTGATACAGGAACTGATTAAAGATAGTTAGCATGGCTTTGTGCATGATAGTTTGTGTCTAACCAATTACAGAGATTGGTTACCAAGTTTAGGAAGTTCCCTTTTGAGGAGGTTACCAGGAATGAAGGCAAGGCAGTGGATGTTGTCTATGTGGACTTTAGCAAGGCATTTGATATGATCCTGCATGGGAGGTTGGTCAAGAACGTTCAGTCACTCGGCATTAAAAGTGAGGTAGTGAATAAGATTGAAAGACTACAGACAAAATTTACAAGGATGTTGCCGGTATTGAAGGAACTGAATTATAAGAGAAGATTGAATAAGTTAGGACTTTATCCCTTGGAATGTAAAAGATTGAGTAGAGATTTGATGGAGGTATACAAAATTATAAGGGGTATAAATAGGGTATATGCAAACAGGCTTTTCCACTGAGGTTGTGTGGGACCACAACTGGAGGTCATGGGTTAAGGGTGAAAGGTGAAGAGTTTAAGGGGAACATGTGAGGAAACCTTTACTCAAAGGGTTGGGAGGGTATAGAATGAGCTGCTAGCGCAAGTGGTACATGGCACGTGAGGTCGATTTCAACTTTTAAGATAAATTTGTATAGGTACATGGATGGTAAGAGCATGGAGGGCTATGGTTCAGGTGCAGCTCAATGGTTTAGCATTGACTAGATGAGCTGAAGGGATTTGCTGTGCTGTATTTTTCCATGATTTTATGACACTAATAAACTTTCAACTGAAAATGACTGATTTCTCTGTTGTGTCTGTGTACTTCTCCATACTAGTGCTCATAAATTATTCCAACTATACAATTTTGGGTGTAGCTTGAAGGTGTTGCCTAGCAATCCCGGCCCTTTCTCAACTCATGTCACATGGTGCATACAATTAGCAAACTAGCACAGGCAGTTTAGGTTGATAAGTCTCTGGATATTTTTCATAGATATATGCAAACAAGAAAAGTCCTAATGTACATTTTTCCTGTCGGGGATCTCTGTTGGTCTGTTCTGAATTTAATCGATGATCAGCCGCTTCTGACTCCTTGTTGCGTTTGTTATTGAGGGACAGTGCAGAGCACACCAGGAAGTCAGCTTGCAGGATACTCAACTGAACTTTATTGATACCCCTGCTTGTACACCATTTTCCCCGTGCTGAAGAAGTCTTCAGTATCCTGCCTCAACGACTACCGTCCCCTCACACTCACACCCATCATCATGAAGTGTTTCGAGAGGCTCATCGTGAGGCACATCAAGACCCTGCTGCCCACCTCACTGGGCCCCCTGCAGTTCGTGTACCGTCCCAACCATTCAACAGACAACACCATTGCCATCACCTTCCACCTGGCCCTAACCCACCTGGACAAAAAAGACACGTACATTCGAATGCTGTTCATAGACTTCAATTCAGCATTCAACACAATGATTCCTCAGAAACTGATTGGAAAGCTGAGCCTTTTGGGCCTGAACACCTCCCTCTGCAACTGGATCCCAGACTTCCTGATTGGGAGACCTCAGTCAGTCTGGATTGGAAGCAGCATCTCCAACACCATCACACTGAACACGGGGGCCCCCCAGGTCTGTGTGCTCGGTCCACTGCTGTTCACTCTGCTGACCCACGACTGTGCTGCAACACACAGCTCAAACCACATCATCAAGTTCACCGATGACACGACCATGGTGGGGCTCATCAGCAAGAACGATGAGTCAGCATACAGAGAGGAGGTGCAGCGGCTAACAGACTGGTGCAGAGCCAACAATCTATCTCTGAATGTGACCAAAACAAAAGAGATGGTTGTTGACTTCAGGAGGACATGGAGCGACCACTCTCTGCTGAACATTGATGACTCCTCCGTAGAGATCGTTAAGAGCACCAAATTTTTTGGTGTTCACCTGGCAGAGAATCTCAATTGGTCCCTCAACACCAGCTCCATAGCAAAGAAAGCCCAGCAGTGTATCTACTTTCTGCAAAGACTGAGAAACGCCCATCTCCCACCCACCATCCTCACCATGTTCTACAGAGGTTGTATTGAGAGCATCCTGAGCAGCTGCATCACTGCCTGGTTTGGAAACTGCACCGTCTCGGATCGCAAGACCCTGCAGTGGATAGTGAGGTCACCTGAGAAGATTATCAGGGTCTCCCTTCCCGCCATTATAGATATTTACACCACACGCTGCATCCTTGAAGCAAACAGCATTATGAAGGACCCCATGCACCCCTCATACAAACTCTTCTCCCTCCTGCCATCTGCCAAAAGGCACTAAAGTATGTGGGCTCTCATGACCAAACTATGTAACAGTTTCTTCCCCCAAGCCATCAGACTCCTCAATACCCAGAGCCTGGACTGACACCAACCTACTGCCCTCTACTATGCCTATTGTCTTGTTTATTATTTATGGTAAAACCTGCACTGTTTTGTGCATTTTATGCAGTCCTGTGTAGGTGTGTAGTCTATCGTAGTTTTGTGTTGTTTTATGTCACTCAGTGTAGTTTTTGTATTGTTCATGTAGCACTATGGTCCTGAAAAACATTGTCTCGTTTTTACTGTGTACTGTACCAGCAGTTATGCTCGAAATGACAATAAAAAGTGACTTGATCTGAACTCATACCATGTGGGAGTGGCTAACTGAGCGCCATAGGAACATGGAAGGAATGTGGGGAGGGAAGGTTGTGGATGTGGGGAGGGAAGGTTGTGTATGGAGGTGGTGACAGAGTGAATGGGGATGGGGAGTAGAGAGAGAGAAAGCAAAGATGGGGAGATATGGGAGAGAAAGAAGAGAGGGGAAGAGCAGGTGGGGATGGCGCATGGGCAATAGGGAGGGAGAAGAATGGAGCGAGGACTACAAAAGTCTGTCAGGCACCCAAAGTTCCCTCCTGCATTATACAGAAGCTCATGATTAGTGGATAATTACTTTGCTTCCTATGCTACCTCATTAATCATTGTTTTTCTTTCTTCTCTATTTTATTCCTTATATTACTCTAGTAAAATAATCCCTCATAACCTTGAATACATAAATAATGCCTCTGTCTTAAAGATCTCTCCTGCTGCTGAATCAGGAAAGAATAAGCAACGAATTTCAAAATATTTAAGTTACAGGTGCCCAAAATTCTTGATAATATTCCAATTCCTGTTGCAAAACACCAAGATGGACTTAACAGAAAGAAATACTGACTGTGATAGACTAGGCAGAATCTATAACTCCCTACATATTCCATCAATCCAGCACGAGCTATTACCATACAAGGCTGAGATGCAACCTGCCAGGACACATTCTGAAGTGCATCTGCAAAATTTGTGGGAATCCCCAACAAGCTGAATCTTCTCAGATCCCTAAGAAAGTACAGATGCAGAGGGCTTTCTTGTTCACTACATCAACATGAAAGGACCCAGAGCGTTTGCTGGTGATATGGATGCCTAGCTACTTGAAGTTTTTTACCATCTGTACAGAAGCTCCATTGACAGGTTGAACTACATTCAAACTGCCTATTTCCCTAGATTGACATACATCTTGCTGACATTAAGTGCTAGGCTATTGCTCTAAAACCATGGCACAAGGCTTCTGATCTCATTCCTGCACCCTGTCTTATCAGTACCTTTGATACACGTTTAACAGTGGTGCTATCAGGTAATGAAGTCCATGTTGGCACTATATTTGTTCTCAGTCATACTTGGTAAAAGCATGCAATCATGGAAGAGCACCATTCATGAGGGGCAAGGTGAATAAAATGTTGTCACTGATTCCAACTGCCTGATGGCTGTTGGTTTAAAAAAGCTTAGAAGCTTAATACAGACACATCCTATTGTCAAGACCCAAGAGTTTATCAATGTACTTATTATGTATCTCAGTTCTGAAGGCTGGTTTGCAATCAATGTATAACAGTTTGACATGTATTTTATTTTGTAAAAGTGATGCAGACCTGAATTATAGTGCAAGGCAGATGCTGTTCCCTGTGGACATTTTTCCCCATTCACTCCAGTCTATAGCACAATTAGATTCATGCATCTGACTTTGGACAAATCTGCTTTGTCCTGTACTTGCATGACTTAGCTGTTTTCAAATTACATACAATTAGCAGTTGCAAGTGATGATTTCGACGACTCATGGAGAAGACAGTTTGTGAGGGGTCTAGAAACAAGGAACCAATTGAGAGGATGGTTATAGATCAAAGTTTGTGGGGAGAAGGCAGAAGAATGGGGTTAAGGGATAATAATCAGCCATAATGGAATGGCAGAGCAGACCTAATGGGCCAAATGGATTATTCTGTTCCTATGTCTTATCGAAACATAGAAAACCTGCAGCACAATACAGGTCCTTCGGCCCACAAAGCTGTGCCGAACATGTACTTAATTTAGAAATTACCTAGGATTACCCATAGCCCCCCATAGAACATATACAAGTCTAAATAACATCTACCCTTCACCTACACACATTATAGCCTTCCTGATTTGACACTGAAACCCACAGAATAGCTGCCGTTGGAGGTTACAAGTTTGTCACCCTCTGACAAATGTCACAGGTGACATTGAGATAAAGCATATCATTAAACTCCAAGGTGAGTTTAGCACCACATCTAGAGAAGGGATTTAATCTTTGAAGAGCATTTTAAGTAATGAGTGTTGCTCAGAAGAGACTATAGTCTAATCAAGGACAGGGGAAGCAGACAAACTGGTTGTCTTTGTTTCCCCGTTTTCTAGACTCTGAACTGATTCTTGCTCTGGGATAATTTAATCAGAGCAATTAAATGTGGATACAAGTAGCTTCAGATGACCTGCTAAACCTGAGACCATTCTCAGACAGGTAGTTACTCATTACATAAAATGCCAGACCTACCAAAGAAGCAATCTGTAATCTCGTTAGACTCTGTCTGGGCCGCCTCATTTAACTGGTTTGGACCAGTCAGAGTTGAGACACACAAATACACAAGGCTGGGGTGGGCAGAATTATGAAGCAATGTTGACTGTAGCCCTGCACAATGACCAGTAAGAAGGTGACACAGGTAGGTCAGGTAACCTGGAGCCAATGCAACAGAGATCCACTAGTTCAATTGATAAGGAACACTACAAGAGCCAGAAGCTCCAAATACGCAGGGGCAATAACTCTCCAGCAACCAGAGACCAACCATTGCGGATAAGGAGGACTCCATGGACAAGTGGAGATCAGGACCATGAGGAATACTTGGCTAGTGTAGACTCCTCTCCCGGGTAATACCTTTTCTCTTTATTGACTGTTCATGGAGGGTCAGGGATTTTAGTAGGGTGCACTATGAGAAGGTAGTTAGTTTATGAACCCACGTACTTCCTAGTTAAGACAATAAAAGTTACTTGTCAGTAAATACAAATTCTTTGTGCCTCACAGATCATTATTACAAGGGGTGATTCTTGTAACAAGAGAATGCCATGACATTTATCAGCAGCCCAAGGAGATCACCATAAAGAGGTATTGCAACTAGAAAAATTGGAAGTGTTATTTTTCATGTCCAATGTCAGGTAATGGCTCAACAAGAATCATTTGAAAACAGACAGCAGCAGTGCTGTCAATATCACAGTGGATTGAATTGCCGAGTTGCCAGAAATGCCACAGTAATATTAAATCACCGGGAAATTTGTCACACCTAATTCTGTCCCCCCCAAAAAAACCCTCCCTAGAAGAAGAGGCATGCTAAAACAAAAAGAATATGACAGGAGGAGTTTTATTGCTTAGTTGAAACTGTTACACTGAATTTGCTTGCATTTCCCATACAAGCACAAAATGACCAAAGTAGCAAATGTCAGAGAGACAGCTGTCACAGCCAGGGCCACGACAAGGACCACCTCCGACACCACACCTAAGAGAACAAAGCAAACAGTAATGAAGGCAATATCAGGGTGGGACAAAAAGAATTCCATGCAATGAACGTACCCTCTGGAGATCCCTCCAATGTGTGCTGCTGAAATGTATTCATTCGCTCAGTTTCCAGGCTGGTCATGTCAGGATCCAGAATGATCATTGGTCCAAGCAAGGTCTCACCATCCCATTTTGTTCCACCATCTTTTCCTGTAATACCAAATATCCTGTTTAAGTCGTGCTGCTGGAGCAACATCCCACATCCAGGATGAAGGACTTACCAGCATTGGGCTGAACATCCCTTCGTCCTCTGGAGGGAAATGGAACTTTCCTTGCAGCAGTGCATTTGCCCAAACCACAACAGGCACAGACATCGATGCTTGAATTCTCCAATGGCGTCCAACTAAACCAGAAAGTAGTTAAGCCATTCCTATCTGCAACCTGACAGTTGGCGGGGGGGGGGGGGGGGGAGGGAGGTGGTGGGGGGGGGGGTGGTGAGAAGCTACTTACATGTTCTGCACCTTCTGGAATGTGCAAGCCTTGTTCATGGAATCCTTCTGATCAACTGCAGTAACTTTCAAGTGACACGTGATGAAAATCTGAAGGATTTTTTTATAAATAAAAAAGGATTTACTGAAATTAACGACCTTCTAACACTGATAACAGTCTGTTTGTCTTCCTCTTACCAAGGAACGCTCATCTCCAAAGAAACAGAAGGCATCCAGGTCAAAGCGGAGCTTATCCATTTCACGTTTATCCCCTCGCAACATGTAAGTCGAAAAGGAGTCCTCAGCCACACTGTCCAGAAGGCAACTGAACAAAAGCACATGAATAGTGAACTCATTAAGATGTTATTAGTTGCTGAAAGCAGAAATCCACTTACCCATGGTGATCAATGATGTTGTATCTTGGGGTGGAGTCCTTGTCTGGGCTCAATGTGGCTACACAGCGGTCAATGTAGAGCTTCAGAGGTGTATGATTAATCATTGAAACAGAAGCCTCAATGTGAATGAGCTCACCCAGATGATATACAGTTGAACTGCGTTCTGTAAGCCAGTCATCTATAGAGCAAGATAAAAAGGGCAAATAGGAATGCAAGAACACAGTTACTCGAGTCCCAATAACTGTCTCCTCCATCCATCATATACCATTCATTAAACGTAGGGAAAATGACAGATGCCCCTCTCTGGACTTGGTAGAACTGAAGGGAACCCAAGTGGGCTTGATTGAGTCACTGCTCACATTCCCTTTCCTGTAAAGAAAAGCAGTGAGATTAGAAAACATGCATCTGATCACGTCAATAACAAGTATACTGCTTGTTCCTTGAAAGTGGCATCACAGGAAGAGGGTTGTAAAGAGCTTTTGGCACATTGGCCTTTGTAAATTGGGAATACAAATATAGGGGATGTGTTTTTATTTGGAAGTTATACAAGACATTGGTGAGGCTTAATTTGGAATATTATGTGCAGTTCTGCCCACTTATAAAGGAAAGGAATCAATAAGATTGAAAGGGGGGGAACTTTGGGGTTCTAACATTTAACTGTCATTCATTCTTTGGGGCACTCCTCTATTTTTGTGGATGTTTGCAAAGAAAAAATAATTTCAGGATGTATATTTGTATACATTTCTGACATTGAAGAGTAAGAGGATATTTACAAGGATGTTACTGGGTCTTGAATTATAGGGAAAGGTTGAACAGGTTAGGATTCCTCCCCCCGGAGCTTAGGGGAACAAGGGGAGGTTTGATAAAGGTACATAAAACAATGAAGGTATAGATAGGGTACATGAAAGCAGGCTTTTTCCACTGGAAAAAATACAGAACTAAAGGTTGTGTTAGGGTGAAAGATGAAATGTTTAAAAGGAATAGGAAGGGAATATCTTCACTGAGGGTGGTGAGAGTGGAACTAGCTGCCAACACAAGTGGTAGATGCAGGTTCAATTTCAACATTAAAGAGACATTTGGATGAATACCATAAGGGAAAGGAGCAGAATTAGGCCATTCTATCATGGCTGATCCCTGATCCCAGATCCCACTCAACCCCATACACCTGCTCTCTTGTCAAATCCTTTTATGCTCTGACTAATCAGGATACAATCAACTTCCAGCTTAAATATACCCACGGACTTGATCACCACCAGAGCATTTCACAAATTTACTACTCTCTGGCTATAAGGAAAAATCTCCCTTAGCTCTGTTCTAAAGGGTCATCCTCAGTTCTGAGTCTGTGCTCTGTAGTTCCGGATACCCCACCATAGGAAACATCCTCTCCCCATCCACCCAAGCTAATCCTTTCAACGAGATCTACCCCCCCCCCCCATTCCTCTAAATTCCAGTGGGTACAGGTCCAAAGTTGCCCGCTCCTCATATGTTAACCCCTTCATTCCTGGAATCATCCTCGTGAACTCCTCTGGACTCTATCCAATGACAATACGTAGATGGGAGGGATGTGGAGGGTTATGAACAAGTCGATAGACTACGCAGAATAGTTTGGCATGGACTAGATGGGCAGAAGGAACCGCTGGAGCTGTAGTGTTCTATAACTACAATAAATTCAGCGTGATTTACCTGAAATAACGGCACTGAATGGGAACGATTGCTCCACTAGTTCGAACAATAATCGTTCCATAAACCTGGGGTGTGTGATTAAGGTAGGTTGTATACATAAGGGAATCTCCAACCATCTGAAAAAAAGAGATTTTGCACAAAGCTAATCTGAACAGAATGCCACTCCACGCTACCTTAGTTTAGTCGATCTCTTCAATACAAGCCGGTACAGTAATGCATAGCATTTGAAATGTAATCACAAACAGATTCTGCAGATGCCGCAAATCGTGAGTAACACAGAATGCTGGAGGAACTCAGCAAGTCAAGCAAAGCAGTATCTGTAGCACCGATATAAAGAGTCGACCATGTCGTTCGTCTATTATGACGCTTTGACGATTTTATGATTCGCCGTGGTTCCCAGTAATTTACTGCACTGCATCTTTTTTGTCTAATCGACCTGGTGCAAGGAGTCATTGCAATCTATTTTTAGAAAACCAATAGTCCTTGTCATGCCAAGATTAATTATAAAGTGTTTTACAGGTGATCATAAACTGTTTTACAAGTGATAGGAGGACTTGATAAAACTCCGCCTGCCCAGTGACTGATTAAAGGCTTTAACCCAAACACGTGTTTTAATCACGCATTATTTGCTGACACCAGACAAAATAGGCAAGCGATTGCAAATGCGAGATCTCGGAGCAAAAACAAACTGGGAGAGCATTCTCTAGAAGGGAGAAGTCGAAGTTTCTATCCCCTTCATCAGATGGGGTAGGTGCGCAAAAAAAAGATGGCTTATTTATAAAGCAGGTACAAATGAATTCCGGAGACCGGAAAATGATGGGACTGTATGTGCAAGGCAAAATCTCAACACTGATAGCCCCATACTAAAAAGTAAGTGAAGGACAAATTACCTGTAATTCGCTATCGCACTCATGGAGCCCATAGTTAAAGACAACAGTATGGTTCCGAGGGTAAATCCCAGTTGGTCGGCAACTTGCTGTCCCCAGCGTTAAATCGGATGCTTTAATGGGATGCCGAGTTCCGAACAAATCCAGGTGGACCTTAACCAATAAGCTAATCTCCCCGCACTCCACCATTACACTCTGCAAAGGAGAAATACTTTGCACATCCAGCGATCGCAATTGGGAAGTGGATGTAGACTGAACTCCGGGTTTTACCTTTCTCCAGGGAAACCGCTCACCTCTGAACTGCTTCCAAACATCAGAGCAAAAAACTGTTCCAACTAAGAAAAGTAATAAAACCAATCTTTTTCCCTCAAACACCAACATTTTGCTAACCAACGCAACCATACACTTAGAGCGATGTCATCACCATTTGTACTCGATCTGTGATCAGCTGATAGAAACATGCAGATTAAACTAATTTGCCAGACTAAATTTCTACGTTTCCCCACACAGTTTCAGAACTCATACCAGTTATGTTAAAATGCAAGCTCTGTATTTGCCTGTTATCATTGGACAGAAATATACATTTTAAGAGGCTGTGGCATAGTTGAGATAAACTATTGACCAGGAGGCGCAGCCATACCAGAGAAACGCACTGTTGCCCTTCTGATTAGCAGCATTCAATAAACCTCAAATATCGATTAGACTGAACATAGAACACTAGATCATAGAAGCAGGTCCTGAAGCACATCACGTCTGTACCGATTTAAACCAGTCCCTTCTGTCTGCATTTTCTTCAATTTCCTGCATATCTATTTGCCTACTTAAAAGTCGCTTGAATGTTAAATCTTGCTCCCTCGCAGTTTAACACGAATCCATCTTGTATTCAGCACTTATATACTGGAAAAATGATTCTGAAAGTTTGTTCTATCTAGGATTATCATAACTCTATGAACTTTCAACATACTCCCATGCTCCAGAAGAACAGAGTTGTCCAAACTCTGGTTGTAGCTAAAATGCTTTAATCCACCCAGTACTGGAGGAAACCTCTTCTGAGCATTCCCTAATGCTCTTCATTGAAAGGAATAAAAGCTCCTTATTGAATGGAAACGTATTCTCATTCACATAAATCGGAGTGGGGCTTATACAGCGAATGGTAGGGTATTATGGAATGCAATGGAACAGAAGGATTTAGGATTAGAAATACATCATTTGTTGAAAGTTGCTCTGCAGGTAGTTAGGGTATTGAAAAGACATCTAACACGCTGGTCTTCAACAGTCAAGGCATTCGGTAAAAGAGCTGGGACAGGGACATTATGTCAAAGTTGCATTTGTAATTGGTGAGGCTGCACTTGGAGTTGTCATAAGTGGGGGCACTGGGAGCGGACCCAAATGCAAGACACAAACACTGAAGTAATAGGAACAGGACTTAACTAAAGAGCTGGGACAAGAACTCCGGCTTTGAGTATGCTGTGGCTTTGGGTGCACTGTGGCACAGGGACATGGAACACAGAGCCGGGACCCCTCCTTGGGAACAGCATTTAGGGCCGGGACTCTACACAGAATACTGAACATGGCGAGACAGTTCTCAACATGGGGTAGCAGCAAATGGCTGGACCTACCTAGTGAAGGTGTGGACACAGAGACAGTTCCCAACACAAGATAGTGGCAAACGGCCGGACCTACCTAGTGAAGGCGTGGACACAGAGACAGTTCCTAACACAAGGTAGAGGCAAATGGCCAGACCTACCTAGCAAAGGCACAGGTGGCAAGGCAAGGCTCCAGAAGGAAGAGGAAAGGAAGGAAACAGTCCAGACTCAGGGTAACAGCAATGACAGCCTGGCTTACCCAATGGAGGCAAGGACTCCAGAATACCAGAGCAGGGATGTGATTCTGCAGTTTTATAAGGCATTGGTGAGGCCTTACCTTGAGTGTTGTGAACAGTTTTGAGCTCCTCATCTCAGAAAAGACGTGGAGGGAGTCCAGAAAAGGGTCACAAGGATGATTCCAGGAATTAAAGGGTTATCATTCAAGGAAACTTCGATAGCTCTGAGTCTGTACATGCTGGAATTCAAAAGGGTGAGGGGGGGATCTCATTGAATCTTTTCTAATGTTCAAAGGCCTAGACAGTGTAGATGTGGAAAGGATGTTTTCCATGGTGGAGGGGTCTTGTATAAGAGAGCACAGCCTCAGAATAAAGGGCGCCCATTTAAAACAAGAAGTGTAGAGAAATGTCATTAGTCATAGGGTGGTGAATTTGTGGAATTTGTTACCACAGGCAGCTGTGTATGCCAGGTCGTTGTGTGTATTAAAAGCAGAGCTTGATAGGTTCTTGAATGGACATGACACCAAAGGTTACAGGGAAAAGGCCGGGGAGTGGGGCTGAGGAGGGTAAAAATGGATCAGCCATGATTGAATGGTAGAGCAGACCTGACGAGGCAAATGAGGGGAGGAGTGCGATGCAGCGGGCACGGCCGCTTCAAAATGATATCGTATTTGTAAGTAGGTACCATGCACAATCCTGATTTGATGGAGACAGACGTGAGAAGTACAGAGGAACATCTGGAGAAACTTCTGAAATGCCGCTGCTACTGTGCGATCGAGAATCTCCGGAGGGGAAGGCCCCAAATCCTCGGCTTTGCCTATTGCCTGTTGCCAGGGCCGGGGTCGAAGCGCTTGGCAGAGATGGTGTTCGGTGCTCGGTGTCGGAGGGCTGTTCGGAGGCTCGAAGTTTTTGGACGGACTCAAGAGTCGTCTGTGGTTGGGTGCTTCTAGGGTGCTGCATTGACAAGTTTGCGGCGCTAGAAGCTCATGGCAGGAAGAGTTTTTCTTCCTTCTACTATCTGCGTGAGATGATGGGACTTTCAAGAGACTTTGAGACTTTTTTTTTCACCATGCCCATGGTTTGTTCTTTATCAAATTACGGTATTGCTTTGCACTGTTGTAACTATATGTTATAATTATGTGGTTTTTCTCAGTTTTTTTAGTCTTGGTTTGTCTTGTGTTTCTGTGATATCATTCTGGAGGAACATTGTATCATTTCTTAATGCATGCATTACTAAATGACAATGAAAGAGGACTGCATGTCCTCACAATCTAATCTAATCTAATCTAAAAATAAATTCTGCTCCTATGTCTTATTTCTCTGGCCTCGTTTTCTTGTGGTCTTATATCCTCTCTCATCTCTCTTTTATTTTTTTTTCAGATACTTGAAGAAGCTTTTACTGTCCACTTTGGTATTGTTTGCTAGCTTGATGTCATATTTTATCTTTTCCCTCCTAACCATTCTTTTAGTTGCTTTTTGTAGGTTTTTAAAAGATTCCCAATCCTCTACTTTCCTGCTAATTTTTGCTTTGTTGTATGCCCTCTCTTTTGCTTTTACATTAGCTTTGTCTTCCCTTGTCAGTTATGGTTGGACTATTTTACCATTTGAGTATTTCTTTGTTTTTGGAATATATCTATCCTGCACCTTCCTCATTTTTCCCAGAAACTTACACCATTGCTGCTCTGGTGTCACCTCTGCCAGCCTCTCCTTCCAAATTACTTTGGCCAACTCTTCTCTTATACCACTGAAATTTCCTTTACTCTATTGAAATACTGCTCCACCAAAATTTATCACTATCAAATTTCATGTTGAACTCAAGCATATTGTTGTCATTGCCTCATAAGAGTTCTTTTGCCTTAAGCTCCCTAATCACCTCTGGTTTATTAGATAACACTCAATCCAGTACAGCTGATTCCGCAATGACAAACTGCTCTAAAAGGCCATCTCATAAGCATTCAACAAGCTCACTGTCATGAGACGCACTACCAACTTAATTTTACCAATTGACCTGTATGTTGAAATTTCCTGTGACTATCATAACATTACCCTTTTGACATGCCTCTTCTATTTCCTGTTGTAATCTATGGACCACATCACAGTTACTGTTGGGAAGCCTGTATATGTCAGGGTCCTTTTAGCTTTGCAGTTTCTTAACTCAACCCAGAAGGACTCAACATCTTACAATCCTTTGCCATTCTTTACCAGCAGAGCCACCACCACCCACTGTCTACCTTCCTATCCCTCTGATAAAACGTGTAACCTTGGACATTCAGCTCCCAACTACAACCATCCTTCAGCTACGATTCAGTGTTGGCCACAGCATCATACCTGACCATCTATAATAGTGCATCAAGATCACCCACCTTACTTCTTATACTCTATACACAGAGATATAAATCTTTGAGTGTTGCATTTGCTACGCTTTTTGATTCTGCATCCCTAATGCATTGATACTCACCCTGCTGACTGCAATTTTGTTCCGTCATCTGCCTGCCCTTCCTGACAATCTTTCTGCCCGCTATCTTTTCTTTTTTACCATCCATCCTATCCTGAGATCCTTCACTCCAGTTCTCATCCCCCGGCCAAATTAGCTCTAACAAACCTGCTGCAAGAATATTGGTCCTCCTTGGGTTCAGGTACAACCCATCACTTTTGTACGGGTCATACCTCTCCCAGAAGAGATCACAATGATCCAAGAACCTGAAGCCCTACCCTCTGCACCAGCTTCTCAACCATGCAATAATCTGCCAAATCATCCTGTTTCTACTTTCACTGGCATGTAGCACAGGCAGCAATCTGGAAATTACTACCTGGAGGTCTTGCTTCTCCATTTTCTGCCTAGCTCTCTATATTCCCTTTTCAGGACCTCTTTGTTTTTCCTTCCTATGTCATTGGTACCAATGTGTACCAAGACATCTGGCTGCTCTCCCTCACCCTCCAAAGTGCTGTGGACACAATCCGAGATGTCCCTAACCCTGGCATCTGGGACGGAACATACCATTCGGGTGTCCCATTCATGTCCACAGAATCTTCTGTCCCCGTGACTATTGAGTCCTCTATCACTTACTGCTCCCCTCCTCTTTCTCTTTCCCTTCTGCTCCATGGACCCATGGGTAGTGCCAGTAACCTCCTGGGAAGTCATCCCCACAACAGTATCCAAAATGGTATACTTATTATTGAGAGGAATGGCCACAGGGGTGCTCTGCACCAACTGCCTAAGCACATTGCCATCTCTCCTGACAGTCTCCCGGCTAATCACTTCCTGCAACTTCAGAGTGACTACTTCCCTGGACCTCTGATCAATTATCTCCTCACTCTCCTGTACAAGCCAAAGGTCATCCAGCTGCTGTTCCAGAGCTGCAGCTGGATACACTTCCCCAAGATGCAATTCCCTCCGAGACACTGGGTTTCCCAGGACTCCAACATCCAGCATGAAGAACACACAATGACCATTTACTACACTAGATACTGTAAGAGAGAAAAAAGGAAACCTTAACAGAAACTTACCCGGAGCCAAGGCCTCTTTTGAGCCTAAGCCTAACACTCCTACTTTCACCACTAGCTTATTCTCAACAATGGCTGCACTGCTTGTTCCTTCTGTATTTTTAACCAAGCATCGCCGACCTGAAAGGAACATCATCACTGTGGCCTGCTTCTGTCACTGATTGATCTGCTGGAATGAGTTTGAACACTAGTGAAGGTCTCCTTTTAAACAAGCGTCACTGACCTGCAAGAAACCTCATCACTGTGGCCTGCTCCTGCCGCTGATTGGACCGCCAGAAACTTCATGCAGATGATACGAATGGGAGGTTTTACGATTTTCAGAATGGATTTGTCATGTATTGAAATGGTAAGGTCAGTTAATGTAGTTTGACTCTTGTCAAGTTGTCGTCGTGGCTATCTCTCGAGGTCGAGGATGATGGTCTTTGTTCCGTTGATCTTTTTATGGGCTCTCAAGTGGCTTATGAGTCCAGTCTGGGCTTTGAAAGTTCTTCCACATTCAGAGCAGGTAGTTGGTTGTTGCTGCCTCTCTATCCATTTTCTTCTCTTTTCTTCTAATTCTGCACATCTGTTAGCTTCAAAAGTTGCTGTTCCTTCTCGGATGATGGCTTGCCAGAGTTTCCTGTCCTTGGCAATGGTTTCCTAATTCTTCATGTCGATGTTACATTTCTTCATGTTGGCTTTTAAGACATCTTTGAATCTCTTCTGTTGTCCACCTCTTTTATATTTGCCTTCTTTAAGCTGGGAGCAGAAGATTTGTTTCGGCAGGCGTTCGTCTTTCATCTGAACAACATGACCGCTCCATCTTAGTTGGTTCTTGATGATGTAGGCTTCAATGCTTGTTGTTTTTGCTTCATTTAGCATGCTGACATTGGTTCTTCTATCTTCCCAGCTGATATTTAAGATGTTTAGAAGACAGCGTTGATGGAATTTTTCAAGTGCCTTCAGATGTCGTCAGTATGTTGTCCAGGTTTCTGATGCATACAGGAGCATTGGGACCACGACTGCTTTGTTAACTAACATTCTGGTGTCTGTTTGGATACCATGATCAGGAAAGACTCTTGTTCGGAGATGTCCAAAAGCTGTTCCAGTGCATTTACAACGATGTTGGATCTCGTCATTAATGTTGACATTGGAGGAGAGGTGACTTCCAGCATATGGAAAATGGTCCATGTTTTCCAGGGTTGTTTTGCCAAGTTGAATTTATGGTTCTATCCGATTTGTCTCAGTTGATAACGGTTGGTAGACAATCTGAGTCTTCTTGGAATTGTTGGTAAGTCCAAGTTTCATGTATGCATGGTTGAAGGCAGTCAGAATCAGTTGTAGGTACTCTTCTGAGAGAGCTGCAACACTGTTGTCATCTGCGCATTGGAACTCAATGAGGGAACTCGTGGATGTCCTTGTTTTTGGACTTGAGACAGGCAAGATTGAAAAGTCTGACATCTGTTCTGTAGACAATTTCGGTTCCTGAGGGTAGGTCGTCCTTGTTGATGTGGATGATTGTCGCAATGAAGATGGTGAACAAAGTTGAGGCAATCACACATCCCTGTTTTACTCCTGATCTATCTTGAAAAGGCTCACAGTTACTATTGCTGACCATGACTGTGGCAAGCATGCCATCGTGGAGGAGTCTCAGGATTCAAATGTACTTTTTAGGACATCCATAGGTGGATAGGACATCCCACAGGGGTTCCCTTGATATCGAGTCAAAGGCTTTGGTAAGGTTGATGAATGCCATGTACAAAGGTTGAAGTTGTTCGCGACATTTTTCTTGTAGTTCTCGCATTGTGAGGATCATGTCGATTGCTCCATGTGATGGTCTAAAACCTGCTGGTGTCTCTGGAAGGATCTTCTCGGCTAGAGGCTTGAGCCGGTTGTTCATGATGCGGGTGAGGATCTTTCCTGCTGTTGCTAACAGGAAAATTCCATGATAGTTTCTGCATTCGGATCGATGACCTTTCCTTTAGTAGATGGTAACGATTGCTGAGTCTCAAAAGTCTGCTGGTATGTCTTCATTTATCCAGATCTTGATGAGAAGTTGATGCAATTAGTAATGAAGCTGGTTACCTCCAATTTTGTAGACCTCGGCTGGTATTCCATCGAGTCCAGTGGCTTTGTTGTTTTTCAAGGTTTTGATGGCTTCCTTGACTTCTTCAAGTGTTGGTATTTTGCTTAGGGAGTCGCCAACAGGCTGTTTTGGAACGTCGTTAATCACATTCGTGTCAAATGAGACGGTTTGATTTAGAAGGTCTTCAAAGTGCTCCCTCCATCTAGAATTGATGTCAGCATTGCTCTTCAGGATGGTTGAACCATCTTTGGTTTTGAAAGGGGCTTGACCATGAGTGGATGGGTCAAAAATAGCTTTAGTTGAGTTGAAAAAGCCTCGAGTGTCGTTGGCGTCTGCTAGTTGTTGGATTTCCTGAACTTTCTTCCTCCATCATTGGTTTTTCAGGTTTCGGGTGCTCTTCTGGACTGCAGCCTTGCATTCCTGATAGCGTTTCCTTTTGGTAGCCAATTGCTGGTCATTTTGTAAAGTGATGAAAGCTTTTCTCTTTTCGTCGATGAGCTGTTGGAGTAGTTTGTCGTTATCATCGAACTAATCCTGATGTTTTTTCATCTTGAACCTAATTGTTTCTTTGCAGGAGGTTATGATGATGTTCTTCAATTGATTGTAGTGTTCCTCTACAGACGGTGGGATTTGTTGAGGCAGTTGTTCTTGAAGATTTTGTTGGAACTTCTGTACATGGTTGATGTCTTGATGGATGTCAACATTGAATATCTTAATAGTGTTCTGATTTTGGTGTTTCCTTTTGGACCGAATCTTCATTCTCATGGTGGACGAGATGAGTTGATGGTCTGTCCAGCACTCGTCAGCACCAGTAACAGCTCTTGTTATCAGTACATCTTGTTGGTCCCAAGATCGTACGATGATGTAGTCGATAAGGTGCCAGTGTTTGGAGCATGGATGCAATGTCAAGTATGGTAATGATGTCATCAGATGGGAACACAGCAACATGTGATGTGAGGGTTGATCAGATATCTTGATATCTTGGCATCTTGGCTGTGTCAGGGCTATTCCGGTCAAAGTCCGCTGTACAAGCCATGTCGTTTCCGTTTGTTCCGTCCTGTTGGGTCTTTCATCCTCTGACTCTGATCCCTAATGATTTGATAATTAGCCTATTGGCTGTAATTAAGTCCCATCACCTGCCTGCCCTTCCTGACACTCTGACTGCATGCTATCTTTACTCTTTTACCATTTGTCCTATCCTGAGTCCCTTCACTCCTGTTCCCACCCCCCTGCCAAATTAGTTTAAACTTTCCACAACAGGTCTAACAAACCTGCCCGTGAGGATATTGATCCCCTCGGTTCAGATGCAACCCATCACTTTTGAACATGTCATACCTCCCCCAGAAGAGATCCCAATGATCCAAGAACCTGAAGCCCCACCCCTTGCATCAGCTTCTCACCCATGCATTTATCTGCCAAATCATCCTGTTTCTACCCTCACTGGCTCGTGGCATAGGCAGCAATTCAGAAATTACTATTCAGCAGGTCCTGCTTCTCAGCTTTCTACCTAGCTCTCTAAATTCTGTTTTGAGGACCTCAATGCTTTTCCTTCCTATGTCATTGGTACCAAGATGTACCAAGACTTCTGGCTGCACCCTCCCTCTTGAGAATGCCATGGATCGAATCTCAGATTTCCCTGGCCCTGGCACCTGGGAGGCAACATACCATCCATGTGTCTCTATCATGCCCACACAATCTCATCTGTGCTCTTCTGACTATGGAATCTCCTGACACCACTGTAATCCTCTTCACCTCACTGCTCTTCTGAGCCATAGCAGTTTCACTGCCAGAGACCAGATCACTGCGGCTCTCCACTTTCTGGTCATCCCCCTGATCAGTATCTAAAGTAGTATACTTATTATTTGAGAAGAATGGCCACAGGTGTCCTCTGCACTGGCTGTGCATTTCCCTTCTATTGACAGTCACCCATTTACCTCTCTCCTGCAACCATGGAGTGAGTACCTCCTTATAGCTCCTATCTATCACCTTCCATATGAAACAAAAGTCATCAAGCTGTAGTTCCAGTTCCTTAGTACCTTCTCTCAGGAGCTGCAGCTTGGTTCACGTGGTGCAGAAGAGATTTTCTGGGAGGCTGGAGGCTACATCTCACACATAGTATCAAACACAGCCCCTGGAGCCATTCTCACTAACCTAACAAAGAAGGAATGAACAAATGAGAACAAAAAGAGATATTTTAACCTTAGCCCTCTCTGGCATGTGGATGTATGGCAGAGGAACTGGTGCAGGGGGCAGGGGTTCAGATTTACAGATCATTGGGATCTCTTCTGAGGGAGGTACAACCTGTACAAAGGGACAGGTTACACCTGTACATGAGGGGGAGGGGGACAAATATCCTTGCGGGCAGGTTTGCTAGGGTTGGTGAGTTGCAATGTAAAAGCCAGACAAAATCAAAAAGGATGAATACAGGAATAGCTAACAAGAAAGTCAAAGCCAAAATAAAGCCAAAGAGAGCAAAAATTAATGGGAAGTTAGAGGACTGCAGCTTTTACAAATGAACAGAAGGCAACTAAAAAGTCATTAAGAAGGAAAAAATGGAATATGTAAGTAAGCTAGCCAATAATATTGGAGAGGATACCAAACATTTCTACAGTTACATAAAGTGTAAAAGAGTGGTGAGAATTGATATTGCACCACTCGAAAATGATGCTGGACAGTTACTACTGGGGAAACAAGGAAATAGTGGATGTACTGAATAAGTATTTTTCATCGGTCTTCATTGTGCAACACACTAGCAGTATGCTGGCTGTTCAAGTGCCAGCTCAAATATCTGAGCTGCATGGGAGTCCTTGTACAGAAATCACTGAAGGCTAACTTGTTTGACAGCTGTGGCAGGATTTCAATTCCATTACCTCTTGCAAAGCTAAATCTTGCGACACAGGGGACAGCAGATCTTTGCTTCTGGATGAACTCAATGTCTTCTATGCTCACTTTGACCACCAGAACAGGGAAGAACTATCACGCACTGCCATGTCTTCCAATAATCCTCTGGCCTCAGCACCTGAAGATGATGTGCGTGTTGCCTTCAAGAGAATGAATCTAATAAAAACATCCGGTCCAGGTAGAGTACCTGGTCCAGTACTGAAGACCTGTGCTGACCATCTGCCTGGTGTATTCATGGATATCTTCAACCTCTCACTCTGACAGTCTGTGGTACCCACTTGCTTCAAGCAGGCTTTGATTGTACCAGTGCCCAAGAAGAGTGTGGTGACCTGTCTAAGTGACTATTGCCCAGTGGCAATTACATCCACAGTGATGAAGTGATTTGAGAGGCTGGCATTAAAGCATATCAGCTCCTGTCTGAATGGTGACTTGGCTCTGCTCCAATTTGCCTACCTGTCAGTACCTCCAGTTGAACTCAGTCATTTTGTGTTTTTCCCCTAGCTGTCAGTCTGTGGTTTTGTATTGCCACGTGCTCCTGCTCTACTCCGGCCCCTGTATTACTGAGTACTCCGTCTCTCACCTGTTTCTCATTATTACCTGTATTGCTGCCACCTGTATCTCATTGTGCTCCACCTATCATCTGCCTCTCCGTTTATTCCTCAGTGTATTTCAGTCCTGTATTTTCAGATAGTGCCAGTGAATTTTCCTGAGCCTTTCCAGTATTCGTGTCTGTACTCTCTGTCTGAATATTGACTCTGCCTGTTTCCTGATTCTGATTTTTGGATTTCTCTGGAGGTTTTGATCTCTGCCTGAACTTTGATGCCGACTTTGTTTGCACCTCAGAATTTGTTACTCAATTAATATCACTGTGTGCACAGTACTGGGTCTGCAATTGGATCCCTGCTCCAGCGCCCTGACACCTACCTAAGCAACAAGTCTGCAGCAGATGCCATCTCGTTGGCTCTGGAACATCTGGACCGCAAAGACACACATATCAGGATGTTTTTTATTGATTGCAGTTTGACATTTAATGACATCATCCCCTCAAGACTAATCAGTAAACTCCAAGACCTTAATACACCCTTGTGCAATTAGATCATCAATTTCCTCACTTGTAGACCTCATTCATCTCAGATTGGCAAAAATATCTCCTCCACAGTCTCCAGCGGCACAGGAGCACTGCAGGGATGTGTACTTAGCGCCCTGCTCTACTCATTTTACACCTATAACTGCATGGTTAGGTTCAGCTCCAACACCATATACAAGTTTGCTGATGACACCACTGTTGTGGGCTGTATCAAAGGGGGTGATGAATCAGCATATAGAAAGGAGATTGAAAACTTGACTGAGTGGTGTAGTAACAATAACCTCTCACTTAGTGTTAATAAGACCAAGTAAATGATTGTAGACTTCAGAAGAGGGAAACCAGAGGTCCATAAGCCAGTAATCAGTGGAGGATCAGAGGTGGAGAGGGTCAGTAACTTTAAATTCCTGAATGTCACTATCTCAAGATGACCTGCCCTAACCATCACTTAAATATAATTGCAACAGAAGCATGACAATGCCTGTCCCTCTGCAGAAGTCTGTGGAGATTCAGCATGTCGTCAGAAATCTTGGCAAACTTCTACAGATGTGTGGTGGGAAGTGTGCTGGCTGGCAGCATTACGGCCTGGTATGGGGACACCAATGCCTTTGAGTGAAAAATCCCACAAAAGGTAGTGGATTTGGCCCAGTACATCATGGGTAAAACCCTCTTCACCATTGAACATATCTATACGACACATTGCCATAGAAAAGCAGCATCCATCATCAATGATCTTCAACACCCAGGCCATGCTCTCTCTTCACTGCAACCATCAGGCAGAAGGTACAGTTGCCCCTAGACTTGCACCAACAGGTTCAAGAACAGTTATTACCCCTCAATCATCAGGCTCTTGAACAAAAGGGGATAGTTACACTCATTGAAAGACACATTTAAGGACTCTGTTTTATTGGCATTTCATGCTCATTATTTATTGCTATTTATTTATATCTGCATTTCCACTGTTTGTTTACAGTTTATAGCTCCTGATGTCAATAGTTACTGTTCCATAGATTTGCCAAGTATGCCCACAGAAAAAGAATCAGAGTTGTGTGTGATGTTAATAAATTTTATTTTGACTTTGAACTTTGAGGTTGAGTCGGTGGTGAGGAAGGCAAATGTGATGTTAGTCTTAATTTCAAGAGTACTGGAATATATAAACAAGCATGTAATGTTGAAGCTCTACAAACCACTAGTGAGGCTTCACTTGGAGTATTATGAGCATTTTTTGGCTCCTTGTCTAAGAAAAGATGTGCTGACCTTGGAGCAGGTGCAAAAGAGGTTCACGAAAATGATTTTGGATTGAAAGGCATGTCATATGAAGAGTGATGGCTCTGGATCTATACTCACTGAATTCAGAAGAATGGAGGGGTGATATAATTGAAATCTATTGATTGTTGAAAGGCCTTGATAGAATGGATGGGGAGAGGATGTTTCCTATGGTGGGGGAGTCTAAGACCAGTAGATATAGCCACAGAAGATAGGGGCATCCTTTACAACAGAGATGAGGAGGAATTTCTTTAGCCAGAGAATGTTGAAACTGTTGAATTTGTTACCACAGGTGGCTAAGGAGGCCTAGTCACTACGTATATTTAAGGCAGAGGTTGATAGATTCTTGATTAGTCAGGACATTAAGGGATATGGGGAGGTGTCAGGAGATTGGGGCTGAGAGGGAAAACAGATAAGCCATGATAAAATGCGGAGAGGACCAAACGTCCTAATTCTGCTTCTCTATCTTATGGTCTCAAACTAATGCTGACAGGAAGTATGTAAATGAGGGAAAGGGGGTTAATTTTAATGTGGTAAACACCAAAGATAATAGTGCACGATGAAAGAGATGACAATGCTGGTGACTATCCATTTTTTAGTTTCAATTATGCCAGAATGTGGCAAATATAACAATTGAAGGAAAACTTTATCAACTATGTTAAAGGCTGATGCTAGAAAATTGGCTTGATGAGATTCAAGCGAATCCTTCACGTGTATGTAATTTGGAGGCAATGTTACTTTGAAGAAATTATGTGAGGAAAGAGGCTTCTAAGAAGAGGGATCAAGAGTTAAATGTTTAAAGATAAAATTGAGATCTGATTTAAAGTAGGTGGTAATGATATTTGAGAAGGGAGAATGCCTAATGTTGAGGTAGTAATGACCTGAGCACTTACGTGACAAAATTTGAGGAAGGAGGTGAGATTTGGACAAGATAAATATAGAGAGAGCAAGAATGGAGATTATATTAAAAATCAAAGGTTGTAAGTTCAAGTGACAAGTGAGGTTAATAAGGGTAGAGTAGAGGATATTGTCTACATGGATTTTATGCGCCATTTGACAAACTCCTTCATGTGAGACTAAACCGGAAGATTAAGATGCATGGGATCAGCAGCGAATTGGCTGTTTGGACTCGGAACTGGCTTGTGCATAGAAGACAAAGGGTAGTGGTTGAAGGGACTTATTTGAGCTGGAGGTGTTCCACGGGATCTGTGCTGGGACCGCTGCTGTTTGTGATGTATATAAATTACCTGAATGAAAATGTAGCTGGGTGGGTTAGTATGTTTGCAGATGGTACCAAGATTGGTGGAGATGTGTATAGTTTAAAAGACTGGCAAAGAATAGAATGTAATAGAGATCATTTGTAGATATGGGCAGAGAAATGGCAGATGGAGTTTAACCCATATAAATATGAGGTGCTGCACCTTGGTATGACAAATGCAAGGAGACAATACACTGTTAGGGGCAAGAACCTTAATGGTGTTGCTGAGCAGACAGATCTAGGAATCCAGGTTCATGGCTACACAGATCGATAAGGTGATTAAGAACTGTTATGAAATGTTTTCTTTTATAAGTCAAGGAATTGAGTTCAGAAGTCAAGAGGTTATGTCGTAACTTTGTAAAACTCTGGTCAGCCACATCTGAAGTATTGCATAACAGTTCTGGTTGCCCCACTAAAGGAAGGATGTTGAGGCTTTGGAAGGGTGCAGAAGAGGTTTACCCAGATGCTGCCTGGTTTAGAGGACATGTGCTATCTTGAGAGGCTGGATAAACTTGATTGTTTTCTCCGGAGTGGCGGAGGCTGAGGGGAGATCTGACACAGGTTTACAAGATTATGGGAGTCATAATCTCCTCCAGAAGTCCTCAGCATCCCAGGATGTTAGTATGCAGCTAATTTGATTCACCCCATGTGATATCAAGAAATGGCTAAAAGCACTGGATACTGCAAAGGCTATGGGCCCAGACAAAATCCCGGCAATAGTTCTGAAGACTTGTGCTCCAGGACTTGCTGTGCCACTAGCCAGGCTGTTACATTACAGCTACAACACCGGCATCTACCCAGCAATATAGAAAATTGCCCAGCTATGTTCTGTAAACAAGAAACAGGACAAGTTCCAACCCAGCCAAATACCATTCTGTCAGCCTACTCTCAATCATCAGCAAAGTAATGGAAGGGATTATCAGCAGTGCTGTCATGTAGCACCTACTCGGCAAAAACCTGCTTATGGATGCCCAGGTTTGTCAAGGCCACTCAGCTCCCTGATCCAAACATGGACCAAAGAGCTAAATATCAGAGGTGAACTGAGAGTGATAGCCCTCGACATCAAAACAGCATTTGACCAAGTTTGGCATCAAGGTGCCCTAGCTAAAATGGAGTCAATGGGAATTAGGGGGGAAAACCCTCCACTGGTTGGAATCATACCTGACACGAAGGAAAATCGTTGTGGTGGTTGGAGATCAATCACCTCATCCTCAGGACATCACTGCAGTGTTCTTCAAGGATGTGTCCTCGGACCTACCACCTTCAGCTGCTTCATCAATGACCTTCCTTGCGTCATAATACTAGAAGGACCGAGATGACCTGTTTCCGTGCTGTTATTGTTATAGGTTATAAGGTCAGAAGTCCGAATGTTCACAGATGACTGAACAATGTTCTGCACCATTTGTGACTCCTCAGATAGTGAAGCAGTTCATACCTAAACGCAGCAGGATTGTTGGCCAAGATCTAATCTGGTTTTGTCATGCAGGATATAAGGCTCCAATGTTACTATTAAACTTGCTGCCAAGGATGTTGTGGTGTTTGTCAAGCTGACAATTATCTAATAGAAACCAAATGTCAATTTTAAGTCATTTCATCATGGATTCACTAGATCCTTTCCATAGGACCTTTGTCACCTGCAACAAAACTGATCTTTTCAGGAGATTCTTCTTTCCACAACTTTGTTTTTGCTTTCCACTCCATTAGTCTTCATACTCAATGGATAATGTCAATAGGATTCCACCATCACACACTTTTCCTTCAAATCTTCTGTTTCTTGTTCTTTCAACATCTGCCTTTGTATCTCTTCCTTACCCAACACTGGAAACCCTAACATTCCAGGCCCCATTGATGTTCATTTGCACTACATCAATTTGATATATCAGTCAGTTTTTTTTCTGATTCAGTCTCCTCTACATTGGAGAAACCAAAGTGTTTGCAGAACAAATGTTAAACTGCAGGGATAATGAGTTTTCTGTCACTCAATTATCCATCGTTTTCTCATTCTCCTTGGTCCTCCTAACTTACTCCAATGATGCCTAACGTAAACTTGAATGCATTACTGGTATGTTCCAGCCTTTGCAGCTTAAAATTAATGTTAAAGATCTGAACACCTTCACTTCTCATGGATGTTTTTTTTTTAATTTACTATTTTTTTCTCTGTTTTTGTTTCTATCTGCTAGTTTTTAAAGCAACTATATTAAACTTGTTCCTCACATGAACTCTACTTTTATGACCACAACCACTGCGAATTATGTTACTGGTCCAATAGACTCCTGTGTAGTACTGCACTTTGCCCAGATAGGTCTTTGATAAATATTGTGGATTCTGATTTAAGCTGTTCTTGGTGATTTTCAATATTCGTCCTGTCTGCTTACTATCCACAACTAAAGTTATTTGAACCATTAATGACCACGAGGGGTTGAATACCCCACATTATGGATAGATATATATATATATGAAAGCAAAGCCTACATTGGAATTATTTAATTAGAATTAGTTCACAGAACAGACATAAATGGGGAATTTTAATTCAAGTAACTGAGTGTGTGTGGAATAAAAACTGATGTGAGTATGGTAATAATTTATTCACTAGATTGTCAAAAAGATCTATCTGGTTCATTAATACCCTTCTTGGAAGTTAATTTGCCATTCAGCTACATCCTAAAAGCAAACATAAATAAACATTTTCAGATCATATTTTCTCTGCATTGACAGCTCAGCTTTGCTTAGCTCTCCTCTCCTGCACAACAGCACTGTGATTCGTGTTCATCCCCTTAGAATCTCCATCCTATGACAGATCTCCTTCAGAGTGTTTAAACAGTTCATTTTGCCATCTAGTTGCACCGGCCTCATATGTCCAAATACACAGTAATATAGTTGACTCTTATCTGCCTTTTGAAATAGACTGCGCAGCACAAAAGTCAATTAAGAAATGCAATGAACAAAATTAAAAAGGAAATAGGTTTAAATTCATGCAGAGCTATTTGAGAATACCAAAGGTTGTGTTTGGTGAGATAAGTCCTTTAATATCATATTGTTAACAAGTTACCTCTTGCTATAAAAGTTTGCAAACATAATTCTGCACAATACAACCATAGCAACAGTGTAATTATTAGATATTTAAACACCTTGTTAAATGCATACTTATCTTTACAGAAAGACTAACCAGTCATTAGTATTCTATTATGATAGAAGTTGGAATTAACCATCGAAAAGATACACTTAAACTAAATTGCATTCAATACCATACTGCTCTGTTCATTCCTTCAAATTTTTGCAGTGAAAAAGATCTGCATTGAATTTTACAAATTTGATAACGAAGCTTTCACTGGGAATTGTTGCACATGTGTTTTTATCCACTTATTTCAATCTGTACTGTAGTTAATATGGACACCCGTGAAACCGGAGGTTTTCAGAAAATGATTCTAGATCTTGACAGAGTTGTCTGTACTTTCGCTCTTGGCATTCTGCATTATTTGGCCACTTTTCCATCCAAGTGCTTTCATCAACCAGGTAGTTAATTCTGAAATTTTGAAACTTAGTCAGTATGAAGAAGAACAAGCACGAGAACTAATTACAAGCATTTTCTAAATTGATTCAACGTTGATAAAATATCCATTGGTTTTTCAAAATTATTAAAATTAAGAGTGTGGATTCACCCCTTCTATAGTGAATTCTGAAGTTAGAACCAACTACAGAAGAGAGTCAACGAAGTGGTATGGTGGAGTCTGGGACTTTCTCCAACAGGGGATGTAACTATACAATTGAGTGGGAGCTTAAAAAAAACAGAAAATTAAATTATTTGAGAGATTACATTAACAAAGAGATGTAGTCATAGATTTAAAATAGGCATTTGCCATTCAGGACCAAGATATAAAGAATGTTTCCAGAAGACTGGAAAATGCAAATGTTACTCCACTGTTCAAGAAGGGAGAGAGGCAGAAGAAAAGAAACTATATGCCAGTTAGTCTAACTTAGTGGTTGGGAAGATGTTAGAGTCAATTATCAAGGATGAAGTCTCAGGGTACTTGTAGGCACATGATAAAACTGGCATGATAAAACATGGTTTCCTCAAGGGAAAATCTTGCCTGACAAATCTGTTGGAATTCTTTGAAGAAACAACAAGCAGGATAGACAAAGGAGAATCAGTTGAAGTGGTGTACTTTGATTTTCAGAAACCTTTGACAAGGTGCCACAGATGAGGCTGCTAAACAAGTAATAAGTCCATGGTACTACAGGAAAGATTCTAGCATGGATAAAGCAGTGGTTGATTGGCAGGAGGCAAAGACTGGGAATAAACAGAGGCTATCCTGGTTGGCTACTGGTGACTAGTGGTGTTCCACAGGGGTCTGTGTAGGGACCGATTCTTTTTACATTAAATGTCAATGATTTGAAAGATGGAATTGATGGCTTTGTTGCAAAATTTGCAGAAGATATGAAGATAGGTGGAAGGGCAAGTAGTTTTGAGGAAGTAGAGAGGCTACAGAAGGACTTAGACAGATTAGGAGAATGGGCAAAAATGGCAGATGGAATACAGTGTCATGAAGTATATGGTAATGCACTTTGGTAGAAGAAATGAAAGGGTTGACTATTTTCTAAATGGAGAGAAAATACAAAAAAAATGAGGCACAAAGGGACTTGAGAGTCCTTGTGCAGGATTCCCTAAAGGTTAATTTGCAGTGTCAGTCAATGGTAGGGAAGGCAAATGCAATGTTAGCATTCATTTCAAGAGGACAGGAATATAAAAGCAAAGATGTAATTTTGAGACTTTATATAGTATTGGTGAGGTCTCACTTGGAGTATAGTAAGCAGTTTTGCGCCTTTTATCTTAGAAAGAAGGTGCTGAAACTGGGGATGGTTCAACGGAGGTTCACGAAAATGATTCCAGGAATGAATGGTCTGTCATGTGACGAGTGTTTGCTGGCTCTGGGCCTGTATTCACTAGAATTCAGAAGAATGAGGGGAAACCTCATTGAAACCTATCAAAAAAAAAGGCCTTGATAGAGTGGACGTGGAGAGGATGTTTCCTATGTTGGGAGAGTCTAAGACCAGAGGACACAGTCTAAGAATAGTGGGGAATCCTTTTAGAATGGAGATGAGAAGAATTTCTTTAGCCAGATGGTGGTGAATCTATGGAATTCCTTGCCACAGGCAGTTGTAGAGACCAAGTCTTTATGTATATTTAAGGCAGAGGTTGATAGATTCTTGAATGGTCAGAGCATGCGGGGATACGGGAGAAGGCAGGAGATTGAGGCTGAGGGGAAAATTAGATCAGCCATGATGAAATGGCAGAGCAGATTCGATGGGCCAAATTGCCTAATTCTACCCCTATATTTTATGGTATTATAGTCTAAATATCTTCATCTAATGTTAAACATCTCTTTATAGAATTCATAAGCAAGGGGTCCATGGCTGCATATATTCATGGCACTGTTGAAATGCTTTTAGATATTAAGTAACTCCTGGAATGTGAGGTTAACAACTCCTGGAATGTAAGTAATGCTCAGATAAAAGTTTATTTTTAATGACTGAGCTGATGTGAGGGATTGAAAACCCTACTCCTTGTTTTATTTCCTTTGTTATAGGATGCAGAAGTGGGCTGTGAAGTGGCAGATGGAGTTCAACCCAGAGAAGTGTGAGGTGGTACACTTTGGAAGGACAAACTCCAAGGCAGAGTACAAAGTAAATGGCAGGATACTTGGTAGTGTGGAGGAGCAGAGGGATCTGGGGGTACATGTCCACAGATCCCTTAAAGTTGGCTCACAGGTTGATAAGGTAGTTAAGAAAGCTTATGGGGTGTTAGCTTTCATAAGTCGAGGGATAGAGTTTAAGAGTCACAAGGTAATGATGCAGCTCTATAAAACTCTGGTTAGGCCACACTTGGAGTATTGTGTCCAGTTCTGGTCACCTCACTATAGGAAGGATGTGGAAGCATTGGAAAGGGTACAGAGGAGATTTACCAGGATGCTGCCTGGTTTAGAGAGATTAAGGGAGCTAGGACTTTACTCTTTGGAGAGAAGGAGGATGAGAGAAGACATGATAGAGGTATACAAGATAATAAGAGGAATAGATAGAGTGGATAGCCAGTGCCTCTTCCCTAGGGCACCACTGCTGAATGCAAGAGGACATGGATTTAAGGTAAGGGGTGGGAAGTTCAAGGAGGATATTAAAGGAAGGTTTTTTACTCAGAGGGTGGTTGGTGCATGGAATGCACTGCCTGAGTCAGTGGTGGAGGCAGATACACTAGTGAAATTTAAGAGACTACTAGACAGGTATATGGAGGAATTTAAGGTGGGGGGTTATATGGGAGGCAGGGTTTAAGGGTCGGCACAACATTGTGGGCCGAAGGGCCTGTACTGTGCTGTACTGTTCTATGTCCTATGTATGTATGTTCTATGTTATTAGGTAGGAGCCTGGGGACTTCCCAGGGATCGTGACGCAAGTAATCAGTTCATTACTAATTAGAGCTCGACAAAATCACGTTATGTCACAATTTAGCACTGACTTGCTTCCTTTGCTTGGAAATTGTGATGATGTCCTGGGCAGGTAAAACATCCTGCATATATGTAATTTCCTTCCATTCCATGTGTCAATTGTATAAATTATCATCCTGGGACTTAATCCCATATTAATCTGTCTGAATTTGTTATGAGATTACATTTTCATCTTTAACATTAGTTTCTCATGTACCCAAATTTTATTTGTGTGAAAAGTTCAAGAATGAATAAAGATCAACTATGATTCAGAATTTGCACCTTACCTGTCCTCCTCCTGCCACAGATCTGAGCTCTGTCCCATTATTAGATAATCTTTGTTCAATTCCACGCAAAATTTATCATCACAGTTGACATGTGTGATTAGTTTACGCACTTCTCCTTCAGCAACTGGATCACTTCCTGAAATAATAATTAGCAATGTTAGATGATCCTATTCACCATTGTTTCAGGTTGTCAAATTTTTTTGGGAATGTTCTAAATTGCGGCTGATTTAATCTTGATGCTCAATATGTTTTGCTAATTATAAAATAAGTTTGGAGTAGCAGAGTATTCAATGAGAGTCAGTGAGGGTAGAAACAAGATGATTTGGCAAATTAATGTGCCGTGCAGGGTGCAGGCCTTCAGGTTCTTGGATAATTTTGATCTCTTCTGGGGGATAGATAACCTGTACAAAAGGGACAGGTTGCACCTGAACCCGAGGGGGACCAATATTCTCATGGGCAGGTTTGTTAGAACTGTTGGGGAAGTTTTCCATAGATGCTGCCTGGCCTACTGAGATTCTTCAGCATTTTGTGTGTGTTGCTCAGATTTCCAGCAGTTGCAGATTATCTTTTGTTTGTCATTTGTGTGACATGTGGTCAGGGTCTTGGACTATGAGTTTTTTTGCATGACAATGTGTGTTTCTTCTCCCTTGCTATTTTGAATATGTTTTGCATCTTGGTCCCAGAGGAATACTATCTTGTTTGGCTGTATCCATGTGTGATTGTTAAATTTGATTTGATTTGATGTGTCTTTGCTGTGTGCTGCTCATCATGCAAAAGTATAAAAATTACTCACCCGCTTTAATAAGAGTCTGAACTTTTATTTTGTAGAAAACATAATTGTCTCTCTGTTCCTTATCAAGGAATTTCACTTTGTAAACTAGAGAGAGAAAAAAAAATTAAAGCAATGCCCTGGAAATTGAATTATGCCAATTTTAGCACAAGGAAACATTTGATTGGCTGAAAAATAAGAGCTGAAATTGGCTAAATCAAACATGAAATAGCATTAGAGTGCTTTATATAACCTGGAAAATGCTCTACTATTGGATCCTTATGATTCCTGGTGGGACATTGCCCAATTCTGAACATCTCCATCTGCTCTATAGTGAACTTGGACACTTTTAATTGCTATCACGGAGTGGAAAGCCAAAAGAACAACAGTTCTGACATTTACTTAAAAAGACATAGGAGTCCTCGTCAGTATGATACATATTAGGAAGGAGACCAAGACACAAAGAAGGCCCATCATAAAACTATGACTTTAGCACATACTGTACTGTAGCATTCTGTGAAGTGTGAACCCCCACACAATGGGGCAATATTGAATGAAATTTCATTGTCTCTTAAGATATGTGATTGTAATTTCCATGCCATTGTTTGCACTCAAAAGAGGAAGATTTTCCAAAACATACATTTTACAAAAAAGTCTTAATTTTTTTAATGATGAGAGTACAGAAATTTTGTAGCATGCCATTAAATTAAGTTCAACATGGATTCATTCATTCATGCATTTTGTCCTGTGTAGGTTGGCTTTGACAGCAAGATGCAAGGGCATTTTATGTGTCACCTAGACTCTTCTGGCTGATGTGGAGAGGACCTTATATACACTGTGCAATTTTTGGTGACTGCTTTAGAAATCTTCCCTTTTCTCTCCATTTCAAAGATCATTAAATTATATACACATAACTGGAAGAGCAAGCCATATATGGAGCACATCGTATGGTACCTTTCCTCTTCCTCCTACTACTCTCTGAATCAGAATAGTACATTAGTAGACTAAGGATTTACTGAAACAGATGAGTTTTACAACAATACAGTAGCTTAACAGCTATCATTACTCATACTAATTTTTAAATGTCAATTATATTTAATTTCACATCTGCATTGATAGGATTTGAATACATATTTTAGATCAATATTCCAATACTTTGTACAGCCAACCGAATCCTTTAACTTCATCGAAATGCTGGTAGAAATCAAGTTTTAATTAACACAATGATCAAACATGATTAAATATAAAATAATGAAAGATGTGTAAAATTGTTGGATTGTTCAGATGATGTGTAATATAGCTTGAATAGGAATATATTTACTGTAATCTGTTCCTGCAGCACATGACACCTCATCACGTTTTTCAGGGTCTTCTTCCTCTGTCTTTATGGAAACGCAGCTTCCTACAGACACAGAAGAAAGGGGAATTGAATTTCTGAAATAACTCTATACATCATTTAAAATTCTTAAAGACAAGGGTGGAATGTTCCATTTTTAATCTTCCATTGCTCAAAAGGTCTTTGATATTATAATGTACAACTTTCCTTCCCTAGAGATTTTATCAACCATTTAGCTTCACATGGATATAGTCTGCAGTGAGTCAGAATTCTGTCGAGAGAAAAAGTGAATATTTCAGGTCCATCACCATTCAGGAATTCTGAAATGTTAACTCTGAACTATTAATTCTGTTTCCTCTTCACAGAAGTTTCTTAACCTATTTAGTTTTTATTTCAGAGTTCCAGCATCAGATTTCCTTCTTATATTCCTGTTGATGTGTCAATTCAGTATAATTGACTCCCAATTTATTTTAGTACAAATTGAATTGCTATGTTTAATTTAAATTGTCCAACTGTCAGAATGAAGTCTGAACCCAAGTTATTTATCCTGGCCTCCAGACTTGTTTAGTAACAGCAACAGTACACTAGTACAGATGAGATTAGCCCAAATTCAAATACTAATCTTTTCTTTAACTGTGAATTAGTACTGTTTGTTAAATCAAATATTTATTCTCCTCTTTCCCCTTTAACACTTCTTGAACTATCTGATTGATTTGACCTCCTTTACTAGTTTATTTTGTTCAATGTACGATCATTATTACTACACCGAAGGTGTAAAACTTCATATTTCTTCCTTGAATGTAATATTCCTTAATATTTTTCTAGTAGAGTATTTAGTAGAAGCTTTTGAAACATTTTGTTTTAATTTGGGGATATGATTCAACAGCAAACCAAAATGATTGACACGTAAGAGTTCTGTAATGAATGAACCAGCTGTTGCAATTTTAATGGCTCAGTTTGTCTTGGACTTTGAATCAGATGGAGGGTCATGTCTTTGCCTCAGTCACACCACCGAACCCACAACGAACACTGACTTGTTGAGCCTTAAATCCTCTAGAGGTAAAATAATTTTCACAGAAGAAAAACTCACCCGATGAGACTGGATGTTACCATTAAATTCACAGTCACACAAAATTATTTAGAACAGAGATCTGAATATTAGGGCAGTAGCACAGTCAAAGAGATTTATGTATATACAATATATGACAGTATTCAATGCAATTCATCCCATGATGTTGGTTAACCAACAAAAAAAAAGAATTTTGGTGGTTTAATTTTTACTAAACATCCATGAATTTTTCAAATTTCATGGGTTTTTTTTTTATCAGATCTCACTGATATTACCTCCTATAACTGACACTAATGTACAAGCATGGATATTGGTATTCTGCTATCATGGAGATGAAGAGTGAAGCATTTTGGACAAGCTGATCAAAAGCTGGTGAAAATGTCCCCATTGATACGAAAGGAAGGGAAAAGCAGTGAATGATTAAGGTAGATGATTTGATAATTTTAATTTATTTGAATTTAAGTTATTTGGATTTTCAGGTTTCTGAATAATTTGTGTTTTTTAAAATTGTTTCCTAGTTTTTGATTTTTTTAGAAATGTTCTATTTTTGATAGCTCTGGCAAATGCAGGATGTGGATGAGCCAAATGATTTGCATAATAATCAGAATCAGGTTTATTATCACTGGCATGTGACGTGAAATTTGTTAACTTAGCAGCAGCAGTTCAATGCAATACATAATCTAGCACAGAGAGAAAAAAGAATAAGTAAAATAAAATAAAACATAATAATAAATAAACAAGTAAATCAATTACCTGTAATTTTATTTACATCTGAAATTTTTTCAGCCACAGAAATTTACAAAAAAATGATGGAGCCGCCTTTCACCAAGCACTCGCTGCAACAATTGTACAAAGTACTTCTCTGTTTTCTTTCGAGCGCACCGAGTTTATTGGGTCAGAATTTGTGATTAACATTGCGATGAAGGAATAGGATGGTGCAGTCAGTATGGAAGAAATGTATCTTACCTTCGGCACATTTGCACACATCACCTTGACAGATTTTACTAAGCATCCCGCTGTTTCCAGGGACGTTGTAGAATCTAGTGCAACTCTTTGCTATAGACAGAGGAAAAATAGTGTGAATATAGCAACATTTAAGCAGTTAATTAGAACATTAATACCTGACTTCTTAAAATGCCTTCTGTCTGGCAGTAGCTCAAACTGCTATGTATAAAAGTACAGTTTTCATTATCAAAATAAAACAAATTGAAATGAACTAATATTAGGAACAAATCAATTGAAATCCTTTAGAGTTACCTTTTACTGAGCATTTATCAACAGTCTTCAATGGTCAAATTAATAAATGTGTAATGTGTTGTTTTGGAATTTTATCACTAATTCATTTGATTAGTTTGTTTTAAGGCAATGTGGCATTCTTTTTTTTCCAAATAGAAGGTATTTATATACTTACAATAATCATTAACAAATTTCATTACAAAAATTTATACTCAATTAATAAAGCAGCCATCTAAGTGCTCACTTGTATCATAGTATTCATAGATCTTGACAGAGCCAGGTTGAATGAGTCCAACTTTGTAGAATTGGTGTACTTTAAATGCAACACAAGTGTCTTCAAGGTTTGATACCTGTTTTGGATAAAAAGCCACAGTGTATGCATCAGAGTACAATTGCTCAGTTCCAGACGCACCTTCCCCTTTCCTTTCCAGTCCTGAGAAGGGTCTAGGCCCAAAACATCGACTGTTAATTTGTTTCCAGAGTTGCTGCCTAACCTGAAATTACTACTGTTGCTATTGTTCTAAATTCCAGAATTCCCACGCATTCTGTGGGAATCCCTTCAGCAGAAGGATATCAGGGTTCCAGAGGGGATGTCATTGCCATCATTTCAAGCATAGTTACTGACAGGTAATGAAGGAATACCCACAACACATAAAATAAAACAGTATATGTGAATTTAATGAAATTGGGATAGTATTATTGGTAGCATTGCTCCCCAATAATGGTTGTTTAATATACTGGTTACATCAGAAGCATTTAAAATAAATTAAACCTGCACCATGTTGATATACAAAACATTGAGTAACTCAAGCTGACTAAATTTTAAATATAAAATTATTAATAAGAAAGACTTACTATCACTTTAGAAAGTGAAAACTCATGAGCACAACATCATCTAACATACTTTACCTCTTCTGGACTGAGTATGAACTTACCAAAAGCCAAAGAGATTGTTACTTTCTCCTGCTTGTATTGCATGTGATTTTCAATAAACCCGATCTAGTGTTTTCAAGTGATCACATTGTCTAAATTATCCATTTCTTGAACCAACTTATGGCATTACTCAAAGGGAATTATGCAGGAACAGTTAAGGGAGGTTTTAATTAATATCAGATTTTGAGCTATTGAAAAGACATAGTTTTTTTACAATGATTCTGCTGTTCCCATTTGTACCTCCTCCAGGCATGTCATCTGTTTATTAATATTAATTTTCCTTAAATCTCTGTTATTTGGCCTTCCTGTTGTTTTCTCCATTCCTCCCCCTATTTTCCCTTAAAACCTGTTTACACTGTAATTTTACCTACTTCCAAGGAAAGAGCTTCATGCTGAAGGGCCACCTCTTATTCTCTCTCCAACTTCTGTCCAGCTTATTGTGTCTTACCAGAAGTTCCCACATTTCATATTTGCAGCACTTTGCTTTTGTCTTGTGGGTTCTTCTCCAACTTCAAAGGCAGAGTCTCAGGATCAAAAACAACTAGCTTCCACTGGGGTTATGGACTCGGGGGTGATTTACAAAGCCAAAGCATGACACATAGAAACCTCAAAGGAGGGACATGGTGTATCCTGTGATGTAGTGTATTCCTTCTGCAATTCACACAGATTTTTATACTCTCCCATATGTTCCTTTTCTGCTTTAAGTGGCCATGGTCCAGTAATACCCAAGAGAAATTGCCAAGAGACATTGCCTATTCACCATGGAAGCTTTGAGAAAATAACTGCTTTTTTATATTCCTCTGTCCACCTAGTGATGATCATCTATGACACAAATTGGAGTAGAGGTTCATGTTTTTGCATCCAGTGTCAGGCATGTCAATGATGTGGCCTACCAACTGGAACAGAAGGACTGATGTCCATGTGACAACATGGCTTGTTTATGCATGCGGTAAATCTGAAGGAGTATGTGCAGGAAACAACAGTAGTATCTTTCCAGTTTCTTGCGGTGCCTGCTATAGAATCCAGTAGAGGATTGTGGAGACTGTACTCACAGCATGGCATTTGTACTCTTTATCTTAAAACATTTTCATGCAATCATCCATCCACTTCAATGGAAAGGTTAAACCCCAAGGGATGGAGTTCAGCTAATGTACATTATTTTGAATCAATTAATTTAAATTTTACCAAATGTTTTAAAGTTATTTTGGACTTTTAGTGTTGTTTTAATCTATTTGATATTTTTATACCATATGATTGATTTTAGTTTATTCCTAAGCATTTAAATATAAAAGAGAAGCATACCAGCTTCTTGTTTTGCAACCATTTTAGTCTTGAAGAGATGATCATTATGGAGCCCTTAACATATTTCTTGGGTTAAGCTTCTCATTTATTGTGAGAAGGCACTGGGTTTTGTTTGGCTTCAGTGGGTAACATTTCATCTATCACCTCCAGGTCAGAAACTGCAGGTTCAGGCCCTACGCTAAAAACTTGAATACTAAACCTTCTGTGCAGTTCTGAGGGAGTGCTGTCCAATTGGAAGTGTTCCTTGTCAGACAAGTTACTAAATTTGGCTGCAAATGTTCTCTTGGAACAACTTTTGAAGAAGGGCTCGAAGCTTTCTCCTAATTTTGAACAAAGTTTTCTCCTCAACCCAACACCACGTAAATCCAACATCTGATCATAATCTCCAGTGGACATGTTTAAACTTGTTAAATACAAAATGGGGGTCAACAGACTATTACATTTTTTGGTATATTTTTCTATAATCGCAAAATATAAGCAACTTCTTACCGATTCTAAATAAATGATCAGTGATCCTCTGGTGGATAATGCTTTGTCAATTTCATATCTTGATATATAATCCTCAATTCCATTTTTAAGCTAGAAACAGAGTGCAATAATTTTAATGATGCATGGTTTGTAAAGTCAATCAGTAAAGAAATGCAAATTAAGCAAGTCAAAAGTCCAAACCCATTTGGTGGCAGGATTATACAAAAAGATTTCAAGGTAAAGCTGAAGGAGGGGAACACCAGCAGGTTGGATTGGTGAGAGAGTGGTGGTGGTACTGAAGGGTAAGAAAGGTATAGAAGCATAGTGTGGTGAAAGTCAGGGGAAGAAAGATGGTATCCTGCTAGTGAAGAGCGGTGGATTAATATATTCCTGTTCATTGTGCTTCAGAGGTCCTGAATACCTCTTCTACATTAACACATCACTGGTAGATTCTCTCTTGACCTTATCTGATTTTAATAGAGATGATAAAGTTCAATTGAGCTATGAGGGCTACTCTGGTATTTTTATGAACACTTGATTCTCTTTGCTAGCTAGTGGTTGGAGCCCACGCAGAAGATCTCAAAACCATCAGAATATATGCTCCACCTATCTCTTCTATAACCTTAGTTTGAAATATGTACATGAATATTTCTGCTAAATAAATTCAAGTTATTCTTAATGAATAAAACATGACATACTTGACCAAGATCATTGGTATCTGGAGAGAATCCAGTCAACATGGAGATATCTAAAATGACCATTGAGGATTCTTTATTACCACGATAGCTGTAAAGGGCAAAGTAAAACAGATTAGCCCACAGTGGATCTTTGGAGCGTATAGCAACTGAAACAAAAGAGGAGAGCAAAGTGAGGCTACTTCTGATGAGGACTATGAGTGTTCTCCCAGTGATGAATAGTTGTTAATCAGTGACACCTCTCAACCATCTCTGCATGAAACCCCATTAGTGAGAGGATCACCACTCTACAAGGTGTAAACGATAATATGCTGATAGCTTGAAATAATGAGCCTCATTCTGTGGGGTTATTCACTCTTGGAAGACAGGACTGGCATATTTTGTGTGATACAAATTTCTTTGCACAATATGTGTCAAGTCTCATTCCTGAAGAAGACCACTAAAGCAGAGTCCTTCCCAGTGGGCTCAGCAGGTTTTGTAGCCACATTTCTACCACCGTTCTTCTCCATCAGCTCCAGCTTCCATCCCACTGTCCTATCACACTCAGTTTGCCAGGAGCAAAGTATCTCCTCGACCACGATGAGCATTTCTGTGCACTCAATCATCTGCCTTTTGTGGCCGAGGACCCCTAACTGCAGCACAGGGAAATGATTGGGAGTCTCATTGCTGTGAGGGGTGCTCCTCCACAGGTCCTGTTTTAGGATTTTGTGTCCTTTTTTTAATAGGAAGCTCAATTTGGTGTTAATTTTTTTTTAAAATAGGGATGTTCAGCACAGTCAGAAAGAATGATGCACTGTCTCTTCGCTTTGGAACTTCCTTCTAAAATGGCAATAAATGTTTGGGCAATAATCCTACATTTGTGAACTAAGTCACAGGCATTTTTGAAGGATAAATAAAACAGGATATGGATCATTGATCAGACATGATCTCACTGGATGTTGAAACAGGATCAAAAGCCTCATAGTTATCCAAAGTTCCTCTTTTCTCAAGTTTTCTCTCATTAATTCTTGAAACCAACTTCTTGCCTGATAACAAAATACAAATGCAACTGCAAACTCATTGAGGTTTGAGCCACTTACCGTGCACAGATTTTTATCAGGAGAGTATTCTGAGCACCTTCAGGTCGCTTGGCTACAAATATGTAAAGGAAGGTGAATTATTGTAATCACAAACAATTTGATTTCCAATTGTAACTCTAACATGAATAAAGGGGAAGTGCATTCTTCAATGTAATTTATATAACTTAAGAATATACTTTCTGATACACTTGCTGCTGTAATCTAGAAAATGGAAGCAAGATTTCAGCCCTGCATCCATGTGCAGGTTTTCAGGAATAACTGTTGACCAGTTCGCCAAGGAATAACATCAACCTGAGAGATCAGACAGGAGTTTGGCAGAGTATCTGATTTGGAATAAATCATGTCTGACTGTGCAGTACTCACTCCATATTGCCCTTTTGGACAGCTGTTCAACTAGCTGAGTGTAGCTTAAATCCATGATTTTTCTGGGAGGAACAGTTTTATCGACAGAGCTGAAACTGACTTTATGTGCAGCTTATATTTTGAACTGTCAACCTGCTGATTTGCTGCTATTCCTCTGGCTACTTATCTGATGCTTAGTATCACAGAAGACAATTCAATTGCATTGAAGAGAGTCCTCTAACGAATTCAACATTTTCAATCAAATTTGAATTATGCAGAACTATCTGCTCTGTGGAATTAATTCAATAGCAAGAGGATAACCACCATCACCCAGATTCTCACCATTTCTTCTTAGACAGTACAATTCCTTCCCTAGAACCCTCTGTCCTGTAAAATCTACTCCAACTTCAAACACCTCATGGAGCCTTTGGAAAGCATCAAGTTGGATAAGTCGCTGGGACTGGATGAGATCTACCACAGGCTACTGTGGTGGGTGAGGGAGGAGACTGCTGAGCCTCTGGCAATGATCTTTGAAACATCAATGGGGATGGGAGAGGTTCCGGAGGATTGGACAGTTGAGGATGTTGTTCCTTTATTCAAGAAAGTGAGTGGAGCTAGGCCAGGAAATTATAGACCAGTGAGTCTTACTTCCATGGTTGGTAAGTTGATGGAGAAGATCCGGAGAGGCAGGATTTATGAACATTTGGAGAGGTATAATATGATTAGGAATAGTCAGCATGGTTTTGTCAAGGGCAGGTCATGCCTTACGAGCTTGATTAATTTTTTAAGGATGTGACTAAACATACTGATGAAGGAAGAGCAGCAGATGTAGTGTATGTGGATTTAAGCAAGGCATTTGATAAGGTACCCCATGCAAGGCTTATTGAGTAAGTAAGGAGACATGGGATCCAAGAGGACATTGCTTTGTGGATCCAGAACTGGCTTGCCCACAGAAGGCAAAGAGTGGTTGTAGACGGGTCATATTCTGCATGGAGGTCCGTGACCAGTGGTGTGCTTCAGGGATCTGTTCTGGGACCCTTACTCTTTGTGATTTTTATAAATGACCTGGATGAGGAAGTGAAGGGATGGGTTAGTAATTTTGTTGATGACACAAAGGTTGGAGGTGTTGTGGATAGTGTGGAGGGCCGTCAGATGTTACAGCGGGACATTGATAGGATGCAAAACTGGGCTGAGAAGTGGCAGATGGAGTTCATCCCAGATAAGTGTGAAGTGGTTCGTTTTGGTAGGTCAAATATAATGGAAGAATATAGTATTAATGGTAAGACTCTTGGCAGTGTGGAGGGTCAGAGGGATCTTGGGGTCCAAGTCCATAGGAGGCTCAAAGCAACTGCGCAGCTTGACGCTGTGGTTAAGAAGACATATGGTGTATTGGCCTTCATTAATCATGCAATTGAATTTAGGAGCTGAGAGGTAATGTTGCAGCTATATAGGACCCTGGTCAGACTCCACTTGGAGTACTGTGCTCAGTTCTGGTCGCCTCATTACAGGAAGGAAGCCATAGAAAGGGTGCAGAGGAGATTTACAAGGATGTTGCCTGGATTGGGGAGCATGTCTTATGAAAACAGGTTGAGTGAACTCAGCCTTTTCTCCTTGGAGCAACGGAGGATGAGAGGTGACCTGATAGAGGTGTATGAGATGATGAGAGGCATTGATCGTGTGGATAGTCAGAGGCTTTTTCCCAGGGCTGAAGTGCTTGCCACAAGAGGACACAGGTTTAAGGTGCTGGGGAGTAGGTACAGAGGGGATGTCAGGGGTAAGTTTTTCACTCAGAGAGTGGTGAGTGCGTGGAATGGGCTGCCGACAATGGTGGTGGAGACGGATACGATAGGGTCTTTTAAGAGACTTTTGGATAGGTACATGGAGCTTAGAAAAATAGAGGGCTATGGTTAAGTCTAGTAATTTCTAAGATAGGGATATGTTTGGCACAATTTTGTGGGCCGAAGGGCCTGTATTGTGCTGTAGGTTTTCTATGTTTCTATGTTTCTATAATATTCATAGTCTCAAGGAGCTTACTGATCAGATGGAGGCTTTATGGCCATTTGTGACCATATTTTCCAAAAACAAAAGGCTAATCACATTTCTCAATTGTAGATTCGAGTGCCCTTGCTCATTACTTAAAGGTACAGTTTCTCCATCTGCCACCTTTTGAGACAGCCAGATCCAAACTCCATCACTAGCAAGTGAAAAGTTTTGTATTCTCAACTCCCCCCTCATTTTTGCTTCCAAGTTCTAATTTTTTCCATCAAAAATCCTGTTTGAAATCAATTCTTTGCAGTTTTAAATACCTTGAAAACATTGCAATTTTTGAGGAATTGTGCAAGTGGACAATTCTTGACTGCTGGGACGCCTAATAGCATAAAGCATTTGGGATATATCTGACTGTTGGATGATTGCAAAACTATATCAGGTTTACTGCTAATACTTGTAGTTATGTTACTGATATGGTTGATCTTACTCTCGAGTTTCATTTGGAGTAATAGTCATAGGAAAGTACTGCATAGAAACAGGCCTTTCAGCCCATCTAGTCTGTGCTGAGTCTTTTAAACTGCCTACTCACATTACCTGCACTGGAACCATAGGCCTCCATACTCCTTCCATCTATGTACCTATCCAACTTTGTTTAAACATTGAAATCGAGTTTTCATGCACCACTTGTGCTGGCAGCTTGTTCCACACTCTCACAACCCAGCATGAAGAAATTTCTCCTCGTTCCCCTTAAATTTTTCACCCTTCACCCTTAACCCATGGCCTCTGGTTGTCGTCCCACCTAATCTCAGGGGAAAAAGCATGCTTGCATTTACCCTATCTATACCCTTCATAATTTTGTATACCTTTATCAAATTTCCTCTCAATCTTTCCTTATAACTCAGGTCTTCCAGACCTGGCAACGTCCTTGTAAATTTTCTCTATATTCTTTCAACTTTATTTACATCTTTCGTGTAGGTAGGTGACCAAAACTGCACACAATACTCCAGATTAGGCCTCACCAACATCTTATACAACTTCAACATAACATTCCATCTCCTGTACTCAATGCTTTGATTTATGAAGGTCAATGTGCCAAAAACTTTCTTTATAACCTTATCTACCTATGACACCATTTTCAATGAATTATAGGCCTATATTCCCAGATCACATATTCTACCACTCAGTGCCCTACCATCCACTATGCAAGACCTACCATGTTTGATCCTACCAAAGTGCAACACCTCACACTTGTCTGTATTAAATTCTATTGCCATTTTCAGCTCATTTTTCCAACTGATGCAAATCCCTCTGCAAGCCATGATAGCCTTCCTCGCTGTCTACTGTACTCCCAATCTCAGTGTATTCAACAAATTTGCTGATCCTATTCATTACATTGTCATCTATGTAACACCCTGGGAAAGGTTACTTTGCTAAAGTAATGGTCTTTCTGTAGAAGCAGTGTTTGGGTTATGGTTGAAGATAATGGGTGCTTTAGAATGTGAGCTGGGTCTTTCGATTGGCAGGAGATGGAGAGAGAAGATGCTGGAGAGAACCGGTCATAGGATTCGACCTCGTGGGGGACCGTGATTTGTTGGAGCAAAGTGCCGCAGTCGACTGAGGATCGGTGCATATGAATGACTTCTGGAAGAGCTGAGCTCCAACTTGTGGACATTTGACTCTTTAATTATAATGGGCCCTTTTTGTTCTTTTCCCTTTCTGGACCGGACTGTATTCAGGGATTCATCTTTGAACCTGGATGAGTATGCTGCAGTTGTTATTGACTTCATTAAAACCTGTGTAGATGAGTGTGTGCCCACAAACTCTTACTGTACATTCCCAAACCAAAAGCCGTGGATGAACCAGGAGGTACATCGTCTGCTGAAGGCGAGATCTGTTTCATTCAAGTCTGACGATCCAGGCCTGTACCAGAAAACCAGGCATGATTTGCGGAGGGCTATTTCAAGAGTGAAGAGACAATTTTGAACGAGCTTGGAGGTGACATTGGATACATGGCAACTCTGGCAGGGTCTGCAAGACATCACTTCCTACAAAGCGAAACCCAATAGCATGAAAGGCAGCGATGTTTCCTACCAGATGAAAACAACTACAGCTGTGAAGATCCCTGCTGCACCTGATGACCCTGTGAACTCTGTCTAAGAGGCCAATGACAGACAGTCCTTAAAGAGAGTGAACCCTCACAAGGCGGAAGGTCCTGATGGAGTACCAGGTGAGGCTCTGAAAACCTGTGCCAACCAATTAGCGGGAGTATTCATGGACATTTTCAACACCTCACTGCTATGGGCAGAAGTTCCCACAAGCTTCAAAAAGGCAACAATTATACCAGTGCCTAAGAAGAATAATATGGGCTGCCTTAATGACTATTGCCCAGTAGCACTCACATCGACAGTGATGGAATGCTTTGAGAGGTTGGTCATGACCAGACTGAACTCCTGCCTCAGCAAGGACCTGGACCCATTGCAAATTTGCCTATCTCCACAATAGGTCAAAGGCAGACGCAATCTCAGTGGCTCTCCACACGGCTTTAGACCACCTGAAAAACACAAACACCTACGCCAGGATGCCGTTCGTTGACTATAGCTCAGCATTTAATATCATCATTCCCACGATCCTGTTTGAGAAGTTGCAGACCTGGGTCTCTGTACCTCCCTCTGCAATTGGATCCTTGACTTCCTGACTGGAAGACCACAATCTGTGCGGATTGGTGATCACATATCTTCCTCGCTGACGATCAACACTGGCGCACTTCAGGGGTGTATGCTTAGCCCACTGCTCTACTCCCTGTATACACATGACTGTGTAGCTAGGCATAGCTCAAATACCATCTATAAATTTGCTGACGATACAACCATTGTTGGTAGAATCTCAGGTGGTGACGAGAGGGCGTACAGGAGTGAGATATGCCAACTAGTGGAGTGGTGCTGCAGCAACAACCTGGCACTCAACGTCAGTAAGACCAAAGAGCTGATTGTGGACTTCAGGAGGGGTAAGACGAAGGAACACATACCAATCCTCATAGAGTGATCAGAAGTGGAGAGAGTGAGCAGTTTCAAGTTTCTAGGTGTCATGGTCTCCGAGGATATAATCTGGTCCCAACATATCGATGTAGTTATGATGAAGGTAAGACAGCAGCTATACTTTATTAGGAGTTTGAAGAGATTTGTCATGTTAACAAATACACTCAAAAACCTCTATAGTTGTACTGTAGGTTTCTGACAGGCTGCATCGCTGTCTGGTATGGGGGAGCTACTGCACAGGACTGAAAGAAACTGCAGAGGGTTGTAAATCTAGTCAACTCCATATTGGGTACTAGCCTACAAAATACCCAGGATATCTTCTGGGTGCAGTGTCTCAGAAAGGCAGCGTCCATTATTTAAGGACCTCCTTGTTCAAGGCATGCCATTTTCTCACAGTTACCATCAGGTAGGAGGTACAGAGGTCTGAAGGCACACACTCAGCAATTTAGGAACAGTTCCTTCCCCTCGGCCATCCAATTCCTAAATGTACATTGAATCTTTGGACACTACCTCACAGCATTTCTGTTTTTGCACTTTTTAAAAAATCTATTCAATATATGTATACTGTAATTGATTTACTTGTTTATTTATTATTATTAATTTTACTTTATTTTTTCTCCGCTAGATTGTGTATTGCATTGAACTGCTGCTGTTAAGTTAACAAATTTCACGTCACATGTCAGTGATAATAAACCTGATTCTGATTCTTTTCTTTACTAACCAGGACTTGAGAAACTGAGTTACAGAGAGAGATTGAATAGGTTAGGACTTTATTCCCTGGAGCGTAGAAGAATGAGGGGAGATTTGATAGAAGTATATAAAATTATGATGGGTATAGATAGAGTGAATGCAAGCAGGCTTTTTCCACTGAGGCAAGGGGAGAAAAAAAACAGAGGACATGGGTTAAGGGTGAGGGGGGAAAAGTTTAAAGGGAACATTAGCGGGGGCTTCGTCACACAGAGAGTGGTGGGAGTGTGGAATGAGCTGCCAGACGAGGTGGTAAATGTGGGTTCTTTTTTAACATTTAAGAATAAATTGGACAGATACATGGATGGGAGGTGAATGGAGGGATATGGTCCGTGAGCAGGTCAGTCGGACTAGGCAGAAAATGGTGCGGCACAGCCAAGAAGGGCCAAAAGGCCTGTTTCTGTGCTGTAGTTTTTCTATGGTTTCTATGGTTTCTAACCCTTTAGTTAAGTTTCATAAATATAATTCCTTTAATTGTATGCAGAGTGCTGTCAGTTGTAACAGGGTAGCAAATTACACAGCATCCACACAAAACTGATGCCGCACAGCCTCACCTCCATAGACTCTACATCTCTCTCCTGAGAAGATACAGATGCAAATAGTTTGTTTAAGAATTCCTTCATCTCTTTTGGCTCCACACACGGATTACCATTCTGATCTTCTAGAGGACCAACTTTGTCCCTTGCAATCCTTGTTTATTCAACCTCACAAAGCAACAAGTATAACACTTATCCATGAAACACTGATACTGAGAGGTGAGTAACTTGAAAAGGAACTGAAACTTTTCCTTTCCTGGTGCTCTTTTAGCCTCATTGTTTTCTTGGTTTGCTCAAATCCTTGACTGACAGCAGATATGCATAGGAATAGACAGACTATAGTGATAGGCAAGGAGAGAGAAAATTCATTGAAATAAAATGGCTAGAGAGTAATACAAAAATATTGGGATATTATTTAACATTCCTTAACAAAGGCCTAAGAACTGCAGTGAAGATTCTTGCTATATTTCAGAGTTTGATCTGGCTTGGCGAATGCTGAGAAACTCATTTAGAGAAAGTCCGAGTGCATTGCTCACCAGCCTGAATATTTTGAACATCTATGTCCAAGTTGAAATTCTTGCATTCCTGTTTCTCCTTAGGCAATAGTGCATTATAAACTGTCAAAACCTGCAGAAAAGAAACAAGTTATCGTTCAGAAGCTAAACTACTGACAAAATAGAGAAATGGAGTATATTAATATCTCTAAAAGGGTATTTACTGATTTATAGCAAATAACTTACAGTCTTGAGTGAAACTTCTGATCTTTTCTCAATAACCATTTCTAGAAGGGCAGTGAATCTGTTCTTTAAGGTTTAACTGGCATTTCTGCACCTTTTTGCTGGTTGGATTGAATTTGTTAATAATGTTTGATTAGATTTTCTTTTAGTTCTATTTCTGTATTAAGACATATAGCATGAAAATTCTGGCCTGGATATTAATAAGTGATAAATGATACTAATTAGTGATAAGTAGTGTCAGTCAGTGATATTAATAAGTATGACAATTCTAGTGTGAAAATTTATAGAAAGATAGGGAAGTAGTGGAGAATGTGTGTTGGTTGTCAATTCAAATGACATACGTCACTGTGTTTGATGTACTCATGACAAATGAACTTGAATTTTGAATGACTCAGAAAGATGACACTAGAACCACAGGAATATATACTGGAAAATATAGTGATCTAATTACAGAGTCAATTAATTTTGGTTTTATATCAATCTAACTAACTATGTTTGTTTATTGCTCTCCCTTCCCTCTTTTCTCTCTGCCCCTTCTCTTTCGTTTCTTCTTCACACTATAACTTCCTCTCTGTTCCCCCGGCGTCTCTTTCACTTCCTTTTGCCTTTCATGATGTATCTGTCTCTCCTTCCTCACACCCATAGTTCACCCCCAGACCCAGAAAGCCTTGCACCTTCTTTCTCCTATGCCATATACCATATATGTAGTTAGTCTAACTTATTGAATCAAAGAACTTGGCTGCTCATGATTAAATGCAGAGGCAGGGTGGGGGAGAAGTATTCCAACACTATTAGCAGGTGTATATAGTTCAGTAAATGGGGACTGAAGTAAAAGGCCACCAGTAAAGGTACTGTGAGATGCAGGTCAACAATGTGCATAATTAATACATTGAATTGTACTGTTCGATTTCTACTGCATTAGTCACTTGTCTTAATAGCAATTACTTGGCAAACTTAATTGTAATAAATGCCCTAATTACAAATTTCAGAAGCATTCTACAACCTTAGTTACAGATTGCCAGGTATGATGTTGTGGCCATCATTGAATCATGGCTAAAGGATAGTTATAGCTGTGAGCTGAATGTCCAAAATTACACGTTATATCGGAAGGATAGGAAGGTAGGCAGAGGGGGTGGCATGGCTCCACTGGTAAAGAATGGCATCAAATCAGTAGAAAGATGTGACACAGGATCAGAAGATGTTGAATCCTTGTGGGTTGAGTTAAGAAACTGCAAGGGTAAAAGGACATTGATCGCAATTATCCTCAGGCCTCCCAGTGGTGGCTAGGAGGTGAAACACAGGTTACAACAGGAAATATAAAAGGCAAGTCAAATGGGCAATGTAATGGTAGTCATGCGAGATATGGTAATGAATCTCAAGAGAGTGAGTTTGTTGAATGCCTAAGTGATGGCTTTTTAGAGCAGTTTGTCGTTAGGCCTGCTAGGGGATCAGCTATACCGGATTGGGTGTTATGTAATGAACCGGAGGCGATCAGGGAGCTTAAGGTAAAAGAACTCTTAGGAACCAGTGGTCACAATATGATTGTGTTTATCTTGAAATTTGATAAGGAGAAAGTAAAATCTGATGTGGCAGTACTTCAGTGGAGTAAGGGAAATTACAGTGGCATGAGAAAGGAGTTGGCCAAAGTAAATTAGAACAAGCTGCTGACAGGGATGTCAGCAGAGCAGCTGGGTGTGTGTTTCTGGGGAAAATGAGGAAGGTTCAGGACATATATATTCCAAAATGAAGAAATACTCAAATGGTAAAATAGTACAACTGTGGCTGACAAGGGAAGTCAAAGCTATTGTAAAAGCAAAAGAAAGGGTGTACAACAAAGCAAAAATTAGTGGGAAGATGGAGAATTGGGAAGTTTTTAAAAGCCTACAGAGAGCAACTAAAAATATTATTAGAAGGGAAAAGATGAAATGTGAAAGCAAGCCAGAAATAATATCTAAGTCGATAGTAAAAGTTTTTTTTAAGTATGTTAAAAATAATAGAGAGATGAGAGTGGATATAGGACTGCTAGAAAATGAGGCAGGAGAAATAATAATGGGGGACAAGGAGGTGACTGATGAAATAAATGAGCATTATGCATAAATCTTCGCTGCGGAAGACACTAGCTGTGTGCCAGATGTTGAAGGGTGTGAGGGAAGAGAAGTGAGTGCAGTTACTGTTACAAGAGAGAAGGTGTTCAAAAAATTGAAAGAACTAAAGGTTCATAAGTCACCCAGACAAGAGGAACTGCACCCTAGGGTTCAGAAAGAAGTAGTGTTAGAGATTGTGGTGACATTAGAAATGATCTTTCAAAAATCACTGGACTCTGGCATAATGCCAGAGGACTGGAACATTGTAAATATTACTCCACTCTTTAAGAAAGGGGAAAAGCCACGGAAATAAATTATAGACCAGTTAGCGTGACTTCAATGGCTGGGAAGATGTTAGAGCCAATTATTAACAATGAGGTGATGGAGTATTTGGTGACACAGGACAAGGTAGTACAAAGTCAGCATAGTTTCCTTCAGGGAAAATCCTGCCTGACGAACCTTTTGGAATTCTTTGAGAAGATTACAAGTAGGATAGATAAAGGGGATGCAGTGGATGCTGTATATTTGGACTTTCAGAAGGCTCCTTACATTTAAGAGCCCATTGTATTACAGGAAAGTTACTAACATGGTTAAAGCATTGGCTGATTGGTAGGAGGCAGCGGGTGGGAATAGAAGGACCCTTTTCTGGTTGGCTGTCAATGACTAGTGGTGTTCCGCAGGGGTCGGTATTGGGACCGCTTCTTTTTATGCCGTATATAAATGATTTAGATGATGGAATAGATGGTTTTGTTGCCAAGTTTGAAGATGATACAAAGACTGGTGGAGGGGCAGTTAGGGCTGTGGAAACAGATAGGATGCAAAAAACTTAAACAGATTAGGAGAGTGGGCAGGAAAGTGGGAAATGAAATACAATGTTAGGAAATGCATGGTTATGCACTTTGATGGTAGAAATAAATGTGTGGAATATTTTCTGAACGGAGAGAAAATCCAGGAATCTGAGATGCAGAGGGACTTGGGAGTCCTTGTGCAGAACACCCTGAAGGTTAATTTGCAGGTTGAGCTAGTGGTGAGGAAGGCAAATGCCATGTTGGCATTCATTTCAAGAGGTCTAGAATATAAAAGCAAGGATGTTATGCTGAGGCTTTATAAGGCTCTGCTGAGGCCTCACCTTGAGTATTGTGAATCATTTTGGGCCCCTCATCTTAGAAAAGATGTGCTGGCATTGGAGAGGATTCAGAGGATGTTCACAAGGATGATTCCAGGAATGAAAGGTTTATCATTCGAGGGACGTTTGATGGCTCCGGGTCTGTACTCACTGGAATTCAGTAGGATGAGGGGGTTTCTTATTGAAACCTTTTGAATGTTGAAAGGCCTAGACAGAGTAGATGTGGAAAGGATGTTTCCCATGTTGGGGGAGTCTTGGACAAGAGAGCACAGCCTCAGTATAGAGGGACACCCTTTCAAAACAGAGATGCGAAGAAATTTCTTTAGCCAAAGGGTGGTGAATTTGTGGAATTTGGCGCCATATGCAGCTGTGGAGGCCAGTTCGTTGGGTGTATTTAAGACAGAGATTGATAGGTTTTTGATTGGATATGGCATCAAAGGTTACGGGGAGAAGGCCGGGAACTGGGGTTGAGGAGGAGATTTTAAAAAAAGGATTGAATGGCGGAACAGACTCGATGGGCCAGATGGCCGAATTCTGCTCCTATGTTTTATGGCCTTAAGGTCTTAATTGTGCTTGTTTGTATTTTGTCGCAGTCTCCTTCTGCTTTGACTCAAAATTTGTAATTCATTAACAGTTCCCTAGGTGAAACCAGATCTTATGACAGATTTGGTTCACTGGATTCTCCTCCTGAAATGATGGCACCACATTTCCTACCTGCCTGTGCTCAGGAAATAGACTCATTCCTAATGAATAGTTTATATGCTTCTTCTGTCTGTTTTCAAACTTACAGCGTCTCCTCTGATTAGTAAATAAACAGTTTACAGAACTTTACCTCCATGCAAATTTTCCCATAAAATAACTATAAACAAAAAACTGCAATTGTAATTGATCATGGATATTTATTGCAGTACAGTGGGAGAGAAGGGGCTAGGTTTGGAATAGATTGAATGTGAATAAAGCTAAAATAATAGATTGAAGAAAAATGAGGGATTTGTGGTATCAAGAGGGAGAGGAAAGAGATAAAGAAGGTGAAAGGGTTGAGAGTAATGAACTCACATATTTGGAATTTAAAATAAACTGAAAATAATGAATAATTTCATCGTAAAAATGTCTCTAAATGCAAATTTCAAAGTATTTTCATTGTGTCTTGAATGTATGACAAATTTGAAGTAAATTTACTTTTCTCAACCAACCTAAATATGTTACATTTACTCTATTAACATCCTTAGCAGAAACTACGGCATGCTGTTTGATACCGTAATGCACGTTATTCCATGTGTCTCTCAGTGACTGCTTCTCCCATTCCATGTTTGCCTATTGACAGTGATGTTTAAGGATTTTAATTTTAGTTCTGAGCAACACACACAAAATGCTGGAGAAGCTCACCAGTCCAGGCAGCATCTATGGATGCTGCCCGTCGACGTTTCGGGCCAAAACCCTTTGGCAGGCTGGAAGAAAAAAAGCTGAGAGGTAGATTTAAAAGTTTGGGGGAGAGGAGAGAGAAGCACAAGGTGATAGGTGATATCAGGAGCAGGAGGGATGAAGTAAAGAGCTGGGAAGTTGATTGGTGAAGGAGACAGAAAGCCACAGAAGAAAGAAAAAAGGGGAAGAAACACCAGAGGGAGGTGATGGGTGGGCAAGGAGATAAGGTGAGAGAGGAAAAGGGGGATGGGAAATGGAGAAGGGGTGTAGTTGGGGGCCACTACCAGATGTTTGAGAAATCAGTGTTCATGCCATCAGGTTGGAGGCTCATGGCATGAACATCGATTTCTCAGACTTCCGGTAATGCCCCACAACTGCCCCTCCTCCATTACCCATCCCCTTTACCCTCTCTCACCTTACCAGATGGACCATATTATATTATTTATATTCATAGCTAGCTTTCACAATATTTACACCCTGATATATATGCCTATGACAGTAGACTTGAACTTTATATTCTTTGAGATATTTACCCCCTGCATTTTAATTTAGGTTTTCAGATATATTCCTTTTGACTTCCTTCACCTTCTTAAAATCAGGTCTTTTCCAAATTAACACTTTGCTCTTTCTCTTACATCCTTCTGACCTTGACTTTAAGCCTTTGCAGAATGGGGAAGAATGAGTAAGAATGTTAATTGAGCAACACACACAAAATGCTGGAGGAACTCAGCAGGCCAGGCAGTATCTATGGAAATAAATGTACAGTTGACGTTTCGGACCAAAACCCTTCAGCAGCATTGGACTCCATAGATGCTACCTGGTCTGCTGAGTTCCTCCAGCATTTTTTTTGTGTGTTGCTCTGATTTCCAGCATCTGCAGATTTTCTCTTGTTTGTGAAGAATATTAATTGTGCATCTTTTCATCTTACTGTAGTCTGTCATAAATAGGATGGTTCAAACAGTTCTGATCCCTAAATGTAAAGTATTGTAAAGTACAGAGTATTGTATTGTACAGCAATGATAATAGTTACAGTTTTGAGGACAATGGGCCGAAGATTTGTAAATACAGGAACATCATTGATAAATTCAGTAGAATGAACACTTGCAAACAACACCTACTTTTAGTGTTCCTTGTCCATGCCCACTTGCGTTTACAGCAAACCTTTCAAAAGAATTGAGCTGAAATAATAGACACTGGTTAGTCATTTGTCCCAAGCAATAAAAAATGTCATGAAACAAAAACCAGACCACAGGCTTTGAAACACCAACAGCTTTAATTCATGACATAGAAATACATTATGGTGACAAATTCTGAAAAAGGAAAGAAAAGTATGGCGGTAAACTATTGACAATCCTTCCTTATATTCAGAACATGAATGAGAGTGTGAGAAGAAAGGACTCCTCGTGCATTGCTAATAAATTTCTTATAATGCGATATGCTTTGCCTGAAGTGTCCAGCAGGATCAAACAGTGAAGTTCTGTATTACATCCAGTGGATATTGCATGTTTCAATGGTTATATAAATGCACGGAGGTGGCGGCATCTCCCCTTTGAGGAGATCGAGGTGAGCAAGGCTCCCCCACCCCCACCAATTGTAACCACATTTTTCAGGAGCACCAGATCAGCTGCATCACTGTCTGCTACAGATATTGCAAGGCATCTAACCCCTGGATCCTACAAAGCATTGTGAGGACTGCTGACAGGATCATTGGGGTCTCTCTTCCACCCCTCCAAGATATTTATCAGGAATGCTGTATATGCAGGGATCATAGCATTGTTGAGGATTACTCCCACCCATCTCACAGTCTTTGACCCTCCACCATCAGATAGGAGGTACTCTAGCACTCGTACAATAACTGTTGTGACAGGAATCTGCTTTGTCCCCCCAGGCCACACCATCATATATGACACGTCAGTACCATTATACTGACTAACTTTTAACTTGTGTCATAAGGGCATCTTATGCTAAACATCAATCTTCTGAGATATTACTTCAGGCGTTGTGTGTGAATTATATGTACTGTGCTGTGCACCTTGGTCTAGATGAATATTGGTTTGTTTGGAAAACATGCAAATGGTTGAATGATAATAAACTTGAACTTGAGATACTTTGGATGGCAGGAAAATATTGTTAAAGGATTCAACAATTACACCTTGTCCATCAAGTTGGATAATATTTAATCCCATTACGAATTGTGCACTTGTAGAGTGTACTCCTCATTCACCGCCTTGAAGTAACTAAAGAGGGACCGTAATGAGTGTTGTATGGAATGTACAACTTTCAATACGTATCCCTGAGCAATGTTGGCATAAGGTTTAAGCCTGTTCCTCTCTTATAAATCTCAAAGAAATTTGGAAAGTAATGGCCAACCAGCAGTCAGGACAAACTAACCTTTCAACAACAAGCAATGAATGTGGCAGGATACTTTGGGCTGCTTTAACTAAGCCTTTTCCTACCTTACCCCCTTGAAAACCCAGGGATGGTCACAACCCTTTCACACCCTTTAGAGCGTTTGGTTCTCATCCATGTTGTTCTTGGTCTGCTTCCATGGAGATGCTGACAGACTTTGTCATAAGTGTCACACAGTGTGGAAACTCATCAATACTAACCAGCATTCTCATCTAACCTAATCCCATTTTCCTCTACTTGGCCCATATACCTCTAAACCTTTCCTACCCAAGTAACCCTCCAAATACCTTTTAAATGTTGTGAATGTTCCGGTATTATACACTTCCACTGATAGCTCATTCCATATGCTGAACACTTTCATGGTAGAAACAAAGAAACATAGAAAACCAACAGCAAAGTACAGGCCCTTCAGCCCACAAAGTTGTGCCGAACATGTCCCTACCTTAGAAATTACCAGGCTTACCTATAGCCTTCTATTTTTCTAAGCTCCATGTACCTATCCAAAAGTCTCTTAAAAGACCCTATCGTATCCATCTCCACCACTGTTGCCGGCAGCCCATTCCACACACTCACCACTCTCTGAGTAAAAAACTTACCCCTGACATCTCCTCTGTACCTACTCCCCAGCACCTTAAACCTGTGATCTCTTGTGGCAACCATTTCAGCCCTGGGAAAAAGCCTCTGACTATCCACACGATCAATGCCTCTTATCCTCTTATACATCTCTATCAGGTTACCTCTCATCCTCCGTCGCTCCAACAAGAAAAGGCCAAGTTCACTCAAACTATTCTCATAAGGCATGCTCCCCAATCCAGGCAACATCCTTGTAAATCTCCTCTGCACCCTTTCTATGGCTTCCACATCCTTCCTGTAGTGAGGCGACCAGAACTGAGCACAGTACTCCAAGTGGGATCTGAACAGAGTCCTATATAGCTGCAACATTACCTCTCGGCTCCCAAGTTCAATTCCAAGATTGATGAAGGCCAATACACCATACGCCTTCTTAACCACAGAGTCAACCTGCACAGCTGCTTTGAGCGTCCTACGGACTTGGGCCCCAAGATCCCTCTGATCCTCCACACTGCTAAGAGTCTTACCATTAATACTATATTCTTCCATCATATTTGACCTACCAAAATGAACCACTTCACACATATTTGGGTTGAACTCCATCTGCCACTTCTCAGCCCAGTTTTGCATCCTATCAATGTCCCACTGTAACCTCTGACAGCCCTCCAAACTATCCACAACACCTCCAACCTTTGTGTCATCAGCAAACTTACTCACAACCTCCACTTCAAAAATTACGAAGAGTAAGGGTCCCAGAATAGATCCCTGAGGCACACCACTGGTGATCGACCACTATGCAGAATATGACCCGTCTACAACCACTCTTTGCCTTCCACGGGCAAGCCAGTTCCGGATTCACAAAGCAATGTCCCCCTGGATCCCATGCCTCCTTACTTTCTCAATAAGCCTTGCAAGGGGTACCTTATCAAATGCCTTGCTGAAATCCATATACACTACATCTACTGCTCTTCCTTCATCAATGTGTTTAATCACATCCTCAAAAAATTCAATCAGGCTCATAAGGCATGACCTGCCCTTGACAAAGCCATGCAGACTATTCCTAATCATATTATACCTCTCCAAATGCTCATAAATCCTGCCTCTCAGGACCTTCTCCATCAACTCACCAACCACTGAAGTAAGACTCTCTGGTCAATAATTTCCTGGGCCATCTTTACTCCCTTTCTTGAATGAAGGAACAACACCCACAACCCTGCAATCCTCCAGAACTTCCCCATCCCATTGGATGATGCAAAGATCATCACCAGAGGCTTGGCAATCTCCTCCCTCGCCTCCCACAGTAGCCTGTGGTACATCTCACCCGGTCCCAGCGACTTATTCCACTTGATGCTTTCCAAAAGCTCCAGCACATCCTCTTTCTTAATGTCTACATGCTCAAGCTTTTCAGTCTGCTGCAAGTCATCACTACAATCACCAAGATCCTTTTCCATAGTGAATACTGTAGTAAAGTATTCATTAATACCTCTGCTATTTCCTCCGGTTCCATACATACATTCCCACTGTCATAATTGATAGGTCCTATACTTTCATGTGTTATCCTCTTGCTCTTCGCATACTCGTAGAATGCCTTGGGGTTTTCCTTAATCCTGCCCGCCAAGACCTTTCTGGCTCTCCTAATTTCCTTCTTAAGCTCCTTCGTATTAGCCTTATAATCTTCAAGATCTCTAACATTCTCTAGCTCTCTGAACCTTTTGTAAGCTTTTCTTTTCTTCTTGACTAGATTTATTACAGCCTTTGTACACCACGGTTTCTGTACCCTACCATAGCTTCCCTGTCTCACTGGAACGTACCTATGCAGAATTCCACACAAATATCCCCTGAACATTTGCCACATTTCTTCCATACTTTTCCCTGAGAACATCTGTTTCCAATTTAAGCTTCCAATTTCCTGCCTGATAGCCTCATAATTCCCCTTACTGCAATTAAATGCATTTCTAACTTATCTGTTCCTATCTCTCTCCAATGCTATTGTAAAGGAGATAGAATTATGATCACTGTCTCCAAAATGCTCTCCCACTGTGAGATCTGACACCTGACCAGGTTCATTTCCCAATATCAAATCAAGTACAGCCTCTCCTCTTGTAGGCTTATCTACATATTGTGTCAAGAAACCTTCCTGAACACACCTAACAAACTCCACCCCATCTAAACCCCTTGCTCTAGGGAGATGTCAATAATAGGGAAGTTATAATCTCCCATTACGACAACTCTGTTATTTTTACACCTTTCCAGGATCTGTTTCCCTATCTGCTCCTTGATATCCCTGTTACTATTGGGTGGCCTATAAAAAACACCCAGTAAAGTTATTGACCCCTTCCTGTTCCTAACCTCCACCCACAGAGACTCCGTAGACAATCCCTCCATGACGTCCACCTTTCCTGCAGCCATGACACTGTCTCTGATCAACAGTGCCACGCCCCATCTCTTTTTTCTCCCTCCCTGTCCTTTCTGAAACATCTAAAACTTGGCACTTGAAGTAACCATTCTTGTCCCTGAGCCATCCAAGTCTCTGTAATGGCCACGACATCATATCTTCAAGTCCTGATACACACTCTAAGCTCATCCGCTTTATTCATAACACTCCTTGCATTAAAATAGACACATCTCATTCCCTTCTCTATCACCTGCCTATCCTCCCTCTCGCAGTGTCTACAAGCTTTCTCTATTTGTGAGCCAACCTCCTCTTCCCCAGTCTCTTCAGTTCGGTTCCCATCGCCCAACAATTCTAGTTTAAACTCTCCCCATTAGGCTTAGCAAAGCTGCCCACCAGGTATTGGTCCCCCTGGGATTCGAGTGCAACCTGTCCTTTTTGTACAGATCACACCTGCTGCAAAAGAGGTCCCAATGATCCAGAAATCTGAATCCCTGCCCCCTGCTCCAATCCCTCAGCCACGCATTTATCCTCCACCACATTCTTTTCCTATTCTTATTGCTGCGTGGCACAGGCAGTAATCCCGAGATTACTACCTTTGTGGTCCTGCTTCTCAACTTCCTTCCTAACTCCCTGTAGTCTTTTTTCAGGACCTCTTCCCTTTTCCTACCTATGTCATTGGTACCAATATGTACTACAACCTCTGGCTGTTCTCCCTCCCACTACAAGATATCCTGGATGCAATCTGAAACATCCTGGACCCTGGCACCTGGGAGGCAAACTACCATCCGAGTTTATTCCCTGTGTCCACAGAATCGCCTGTCTGACCCCCTAACTATAGAGTTTCCTATTACTACTGCCTTCCTCTTCCATTCCCTACCCTTCTGAGCCACCGGGCTAGACTCTGTGCCACTGAGGCATGGCCACTGTCGCTTCCCTCAGGTAGGCTGTCCCCCCGCCAACAGTATTCAAACAGGAGTACTTATTGTCCAGGGGTACAGCCACAGGGGTACTCTCTAGTACCTGACTCTTCCCCTTCCCCTTCCTGACTGTGACCCACTTGTCTGTCTCACATGGCCCTGGTATGACCACCTGCCTATAACTCCTTTCTAAAACCTCCTCGCTCTCCCTGACCAGGCGAAGGTCATCGAGCTGCATCTCCAGTTCCCTAACTCAGTCCCTTAGGAGCTGCAGCTCGACACACCTGCTGCAGATATGGCTGTCCGGGAGGCTGAGAGACTCCAGGACCTCCCATGTCTGACACCGAGCACAGAAAACTGGCCTCACACACATACTTCCTCCTTTCCGCAAATAACACTGGTAAACCTATCTCACCTCATCCCGTTACCGCCTACATCCGTTGAGCCAAAGCCCTATCACTCTGCTGCCTCTCACTCCGGTGCCCACTCCGAATGCTGCCTGCTGAATATGGCGGTCTTCTTTTTCAACCTTTCACGCTCTACTGGCTGACGTCACGTGCCTGCGCAGTCTTGCCACTCTTTTACCCCGAGTAGTAAAAACTGCCTTGGTTCTGAAAATCAGCCGTTCACTCGCAGCCTTCTTGCCCTTAAGGTTCTTATTAAATATCTTCCTTCTCAGTTTAAAGCCATGCCCTCTAGTGCTTGATTTACCAACTTTGGAAAATGATTATGTCCTTTCACCCTGTCATAATTTTATACCCCTCTATAATATCACCCTTCATTCTCCTAGGTTCCAATGAAAAAGTCACAACCCGATCAATCTCTCTGCAACTCATTTTTCAAGTCCTAGCAGTATCCTTGAGAATCTCCTTTGCATTCTTTGGAACTTAGTTGCATCTTTTGTAAGACAGGGTAAACAAAATTGTATGTAATATTTCAAATGTGGTCTCATTGTAGCATGGTAGCCTAGCAGTTAGTGCAATGCTATTACAGTTTGGAGTATTGGAATTCATTTCTGGAGTCACCTGTAAGGTGTTTGTACATTCTTCCTGTGGAATGCAAGAGCTTGCTCTGGATCCTCCGCTTTCCTCTCACAGTCCAAAATACATACCAGCTTAGTAGGTTAATTGGTCATTGTAAATTGTCCCATGACTAGGCTAAGGTTATATCGAGGGTTGCTGGGCGGTGTGGTTCTGAAGGCCAGAAAGGCCTGCTCTGTGCTGTGTCTCTAAATAAAGTAAAAATAAAATGCCCTGACTTTGAAACTTACCACCCTGATTGATGAAGACCAGTATAGAGAAAGCTTTCTTCACCAACCTGTCTTCCAGTGATACCACTTTCACAGAACCAGTACTGTACTATGAGGTTCTGCTGTTGTCCAACACTCGCCAGAATCCAACCATTTTCTGTGAATGTCCTACCCTCCTTTATATTTCCAAAATGCAACACCTCCCACAACCAACTTAAACTACATTTGTCATTTCTCAGTCCATTTACCCAGCTGATTAACTCTCTCTGCAATTCCTGACAACCATCCTCACTATCAATAGTAGCACTGACTTTCTCAAAGGCTGAACTATTCACATCGTACTCCACAGGAAAAACAGGAAAAATATTCATTGAGGACTTTGCCCTTCTCCTGCAGCTCTACACAAATATGTCCACTTTGGTCTTCATATTTACTTGTTTCCCCTAATACACCTACAAAATCTCTGAATTCTGTTTTGAGCATACTCCAGCAACCCCTATGCCCCTCTTGGGGTTCACATGATCCCAGCTGCCTGTACCTGACCCATGCTTCCTTTTTTTTTTCCTGACTAGAGCCTCAATATCCGTCATTATCCAGGGACCCTCATCCTCCAGCCCCGCCTTTCACTCTATTAGGAAATGTACATCCCGAACTCATGATGTCTTCATTTTCACAGCCTTCCACTTGACAAATGCCCCTTTGCCTGCAAACAACCTACTCTAATCAAGTTTTGTGTGCCTAATACTGTAGATTAAAATTTGCCTTGCCCCAGTCAGAACTTTAACTAGAGAACCAGATCTGTCGCTTTCCATAACTAATTTAAAACTAATAGAACTAAGGTGACAGAACCTCACTGTCCCCGTCCCCAACCTGCACTGACTCAGTTATTCTTATCCTTGGCAGAGAATGTCGAGGAGGTGTGACCCAAAAGCAGAGCAGCAGCGATGATTTAGCAGTTAACAATATCATATCAATTAACTGCAATGTAACAAGCCACCAGGGGCCACAAAACAAGACAGAACAGATACTTAATACGACAAAGTAACAAGGTAACTGAAAGCTAAGAGCAAATGGATGAGTCCGGCTGGTTTGTATGAGTGAACAAAGATGAGAGCAGGGGTTAAATAGGCTGCAGGTGATGATTTTGGAAATGAGTGGCAGATGAATTCCTGTTAGCTGGGTGAACAATGGGAGGTACCTGTTTGTGCAGGCTTGAAAGGAACTCCTTTCCTATGACTGGCATCCAACAGTCCAGGACAATCTGGATGGGCCCGGTGGAACTCTTCAATGAGCAATGGACCCAAGATGAAACTGGATGGCACCCAAAACCTCTCCTCTGGGCCGTACCCTTTCCAGTCAATCAGGTACTGCACATCCCAGTCACAATGACATGAATTCATCAGTCGGTGAACCGGGTACACTGGACTACCTTCCACCAAGCTCAGGTGGGTTGAGTGGCCCACTAACAATGGTCTTGAGGCAGGTCACATGGAAAGTAGGTATGATCCCGTGGGACGGTGGCAGCAAGTGACTAGGTTGATGTGATTGGTAATCTTAAAGGGACCAATGGGTGAGAGCTTGCAGGAGTCAATGCATAACAGGCAGATCTTGGGCAGACAGCCAGACATAGTCTGCAGGTCAAAGTAGTCCGGCTGGGCGCCAACGGTGGTTAGCCTGGTGGCAGTGGATGCAGATGGCAGCTACGTTGGCCCTCTGTGTCCTCTTCCAAGCACTTCAGCATTTGCAAACCAATGCTCTGACAAATAGGGCCTCCACCATCGGTTCCTCCAAAGGGAACAATGGGATTTGGTAGCCATGAAGCACTTCAATAGGTAACATAGTTATGGCAGAGGTGGTGTGTAGATTGTGGGACAATATAACCCAGAACAGATACCTTTTCCACATGGAAGAGTTAGAGGCAACAAAGTATCACAGAAACATCTGCACCTGCTGATTGCTACTTTCTGATTAATCATTGCTCTGCTGATGATAGCTGGAGAACAAATTCACAGAAGTGGAGAAGGGGAAGGAGAAGGCTTGTTAAAAGCAGGAGACAAATTGTGGATTCAGATTCAACACAATGACCTGAGGGAAACCATGGAGGTGAGCTATACGTTGATTAACCAGATCCACTGTCTCAGTCACTGATGGAAGTTCGGGGAGGGCAATGAACTGGGCCGCCTTGGAGAACTGGTACTCCACTGTCATGATCACTGTGGCCCCATCAGAATGTGGCAAACCTGTGATGAAATCCGTACTGATGTGGCACCATGAGCATTGAGGGACTGGAAGGGGTTGCAGATTGGAGGAATTAGACTGGGCACATTGAGGGTATGTAGTGACGAATTGATGTACATCTACGATCATGGTAGGCCACCAGAACCGTTGTCACAGAAAATCCAGAGTCTGTTGTGCTACTGGATGGCCAGAGAAAGCTAAGGAGTGGGCCCACATGAGTGCCTCAGAATGCCTCAGATTGTCAGGTGTGTCAGTTGAAGCAGGTCGTGCTGTAGGGCCTGATAGATTTTGTTCTAAATATTTCAGACATTTCGGGAGAGGATCTGCAAGAATGGAATAATAGGTTATGGGTCAATTACCATTTCAGCTAGGTTGAACTATCTTGACAAGGTATCCACCTTAGTATTTTTGGAGCTGGGTCAGGAGGAGATGGTGATGTTGAATACCTCTAAGAAGAGTACCCAGCAAGCCTTACGTGAGTTGAGTTGGTGGGTCTTTTGTATGGCTATGAGCTACTGACGGTTAGTCCAATTCAGAAAGGGCTTGGTTTCCCATCAGCCAATGTATCCATTCCTCCAAGGCCCACTTGTTGGCACATAGCTCCCTGTCTCCTACTCCATAATTGCATTGAGTGAAGTTGAACTTGTACAAGATGACAGCACAATGGTGTGTCTTCCTGTCCAGCCCTTGTTGGAAGAAGATGGCCCTGATGCCCACATCAGATGCATCTACCACACCGGGTCTGGAGGAGTTCGGATGGCAGAGAACAGGAGTGATGGTGAAGCGTCTCGAGCTCCTTGGGTCACGCTTCATCTTCGGAGCCTAGCACAGGATCACACATAGACCCAGAAGGGTTAAACGAAACTTGGAATTTTAATACAAAAGAAACAAAACAAAGCAGTAGAATTTACAAGGTCTTGGATAACCTGGAATATTATAGCATAGCACAGCTGGAACTTCATTAGGTAAAGATCAGGAATACTGAGCTTCAGGGGATTAGCACTGCCCCTTTAAATACATTGCAGAGCACAAAGGAATTGTGCCCAGCTAATTAAACCACAGACTCCTGACAAGCTTACAAATAACCATTCTGATAAGAGTCAAAAGTCCAAGGATACTTAACTGGACACCTGCAAAGTCTTGAGGAGAATTAATTGGAAGTATCCAAGGATGATTGCAACTAAAATGTAAACTAAAGACCCAACTATAAAACATAAAAAAACTCAAAGCTCAACAATACATTATAATTATAATAATAATAACTACAGACATCTGTTAGTCTCGTGAGACCATGGATTTGCGCCTCGGAAGGTTTCCAGGGCTCAGGCCTGTGCAAGGTTGTATGGAAGACCGGCGGTTGCCCATGCTACAAGTCTCCCCTCTCCACACCACCAATGTTGTCCAAGGGAAGGGCACTAGTGCCGATACAGCTTGGCACCAGTGTCGTCACAGAGCAATGTGTGGTTAAGTGCCTTGCTCAAGGACACAACAGCCTCAGCTGAGGCTCAAACTAGTGACCTTCAGATCACTAGACCAACGCCTTAACCACTTGGCCATGCACCAACCATTATAATTGATAAAATAAGAGAATATAAAAAAAATAGAATGCTCTACTGATGACCCAAGGTTGTGACACCTTGAAAGTGTGGTCCGTAGTAGCAGGCCAGGTTATTCATGAGGTAGGTGATTTGGTGAGGGAGGTGAGATGAGCGACAATTTGGCTGTAGTTCCTGATAAAGTGGTGGTAGAAGTTCGAGAGGCCCAGGAAGTCCTGGAACTGTTTGAGGGAGTGCGGTCAGGACCATTTAACAATGCACACTTTTTCTGGATCCATGGTTATGCCTTTGTGTGAAAGGATGTGACTTAGGAAGGAAATGACAGAGGAGTGGAACTGGTATTTTTCTAATTTGCAGTACACCTGTAGGACTGAACAGACATGACAGACGTGATCTTGGGGTCCTTGGAGAAGATGAGCATGCCATTGAGGTAGACAAACACATACTTGTGCAGCATGTCTCAGAAGATCTCATTGATGAAGGTTTGGAAAATGACTGAACTGTTAAAAAGTCTGAAAGGCACAACCAAGTATTCGTAGTGGCCAATGGGTGTTTGGAATGCCATTTTCCATGCATTTCCATGGCTAATGCAGATCAGGTTGTATACAATCTGTGGATCAAGTTTGGTGAAGATCTGGGCCCCGCGATGTGTTCTGGATTCGTCATCCATCAAGCGGAGAGGGTAGTGGTTCTTCGTGGTGATTTTGCCGAGTCCACAGTAATTAATGCATGATGAAGACCCTCATCTTTCTTTTTGACAAAGAAGAGTCCTGTGGCCCAAAATGGTTCTGGGAACAGAACTGGAATTCTGGCTGATGATCTAGAGGGTCATTCCATAAGATGCTTGTCAATCGGATGGCCAGAGTGATTAGGCTTTTGAAATCTGTAGGCATCTCCCAGGTAGATAGCTGGTCTTTCAAGACTCAGAGGCCGTGAAGGAAATGGGCCAGTAGCGATTCTGCAGTCCAGGCGCACTCTGCCAAGAGGGCCCTGAATTCCATGGTGTAACTAGCACCGAACGTGATCCTTGATACAGGCGAAGTATCCGACCTGCTGCACCCCTTCCACTTCCCAGATAGTCAAAAACCTGGTGCATTTCAGCATTGAATTTCTCATATTTATTGCAAATGGTGGTTTCCCCAGATAAAGCAGCTGCCCAGGTCAGAGCTCACCCAGTCTTGAGAGTGATGACACAGGTAATCCAGGCTTGGTCTGTAGAATACAGAGATAGCTAGAGCTCAAATTGTAAAGTCCATTGGGACAGGAAGCTGCAGCATCAGGTTGGTGATCCATTGAAACATTAGGGCACAGGAATACGGGGCTCTAAGGAATAGGTTGACTTGTGCGGGGTCGCTATATTGAGATAGAGAGTTGGTTGAGAGTGGCAAGCAGATGGTCAATGGTTTCCTGCTGCTTCAGGATTGTGGAGTCTTGTCAATGGACAACTTCCTTTAGGCTAGCATACTCTGCTGGGTTAATAATTGGTTCACTCATCTTATCAGGAAATGTAGAGGAGGCTTGACCAAAAAGCAGAACAATAGAAACAGCTTCGGAGTAAGCAATATTTTACTAATAAACTATAAAGTAACAAGCTGTTGGAGGGGGGGGGGCCACAAAGCAAGAGAGATTATGACAAGATGACAAAGTAACTGGTTGAGGCTGGCTTGTTTGAAGGAATGAGTGAACGAAGGACTGTGGAAGAGATCCTGGTTTAAATAAGCTGTAGGAGGTGAGTTGGAAGTGGAAAAGTGACTCCTGTTAGCTGGGTGGAGACTGGGAGGTGCCTGCTTGTGCAGGCCTGACAGTCCTGCCCCATTTCCTATGTACAGATTGAGCTTTGCTGTTTTGTTGGTTGGGCCTTCAATATATTATATAAGAAAACTTTCTTGAACTCACTTATCAGATTCCACCCCATCTAATCCCTTAGCATAATGGCAGTCCCAGTCCATAGGAAAATTAAAATCCCTCACTATGATAACCCAATTAATCTTGCAAATTTCTGCAAATATTATCCTTTTATTTTCTGCAAATGTTCATTCAAGTTTCTGCAAATTAGTTTTCTGTCCCTTCAAACTGATCCACTTGGCAGAATTATCTGAACCTTTACAGGAACACTTAAATGTTACAGCATAAAACGTTACTTGAACAAAGTAAAGATAGGATTCAAGAACTAGAACCACAAAAGACTCTTTGTAACTGGAGGAGGGGGACTCCTGCACAGAAGAAATGTGAAATGAATTCATTGAACCAAATGATTTACTTCAGTGCCAGAGATTAACTTAATATATGGTAAATTCAATTCACTTCTAGGGCTAGTGGGTGAAGAAAAATCATGAAATTAGAAAATGGAAAATTATTAATATCTCCTTGTAGAACTTACATATGATCTAGAATATTAGCAAATGGGAATAAACACATCAACATTCTGAACAAGAACATAAGCAAACCTTTAATGATCTTGCTACATGTGCATTTCCGGTATCAAACCTCCAGGAAATAGGTCTGCTCCTGCTCGGAATGAACAGCCGTACATCCAAGTCAGCCTCTCTGAACTGAGGGACATCAGTCATGTACTTGGCCAGTGCTTGCAGCGCAACTATTGTCGCCTAGAAAGTAAAAAAGTACATGTTGAATATATTTGATGACATTTCGGATGAAAGTTCCAGGATTCACAACCTTTGCACACAGTAGCAATCAATATGTGATTTTTTAAAAAATTTCATTTGAAATACTCGAACTACTGAAGATTTTTGTTCCAGAAATGACAATGTTTTTACAAAAATTGGGAAAGGGAGACAGAATTCTGAAGGTGAAATCAAATAAATGCCTGGACAAGTCTGGAAATTTATATATGGAGTTAAATTTATATATAGCCGGAGGCCTGTAGACAGTATGAGCTGGGGTTAGACGACTGTTCATGTGTGCCTGGGTGGGTGGGAGGGAGGCAAAAAGCATGCTTTGCTATTTTATTGCTGTTTTTCTGTTGTTGTTTTGCTTGTGTATTCTGCAAACATAGTGGGTGTGCTATGTTAGCATCAGAATGTCTGGTAACACTTGTTGGTGATTAACGAAAATGTTGTATTTCACTGCATATTTCCATGTACGAGATAAATGAATCTGAATCTGAATTTAACTTGAGCTATGTGACATTTATTTTGAAAATTACAACACATCTTGAATATCCAGGATTTACTTTTATGTAGATTGTTCCCGATGATGGGGAAGTCCAGAACGAGGGGTCACAGTTTGAGGATAAAGGGGAAACCTTTTAGGACCGAGATTAGGAAAAACTTCTTCACACAGAGAGTGGTGAATCTGTGGAATTCTCTGCCACAGGAAACAGTTGAGGCTAGTTCATTGGCTATATTTAAGAGGGAGTTAGATATGGCCCTTGTGGCTAAAGGGATCAGGGGGTATTGGGGGAAGGCTGGTACAGGGTTCTGAGTTGGATGATCAGCCATGATCATATTGAATGGCGGTGTAGGCTCGAAGGGCCGAATGGCCTACTCCTGCACATATTTTCTATGTTTCTATGTACTGCTATGTACAGTAAAAATAAAATAAGCCTCTTTTTTCTGTATCACCAGGTAACGTTTCCTGTGTTTCCTATTTACTCAGCTGAATTGGATTCCTAAACAACAGGAATTCTGCAGATGCTGGAAATTCAAGCAACACACGTAAAAGTTGCTGGTGAATGCAGCAGGCCAGGCAGCATCTCTAGGAAGAGGTGCAGTCGACGTTTCAGGCTGAGACCCTTTGTTAGGACTAACGAAGGGTCTCGGCCTGAAACGTCAACTGCACCTCTTCCTAGAGATGCTGCCTGGCCTGCTGCGTTCACCAGCAACTTTTATGTGTGTTGCTTGAACTGGGTTCCTGTCCATTTGCCAGATGTGGATTCCTGCTCTTCCTTGATACTTTCCAGGTTCTATTTTACACACGACTTTTAAATGTATTGTACACATGAAAAGAAGTATTATTCTACTGCTATTTAACATGTAATAAAGTGAACTAAAGTGACAATCTAGAAAACCTGTTAGTCTGGACAGTAAAGTCCCAAGTCTGATACGTGAATGGAGTTTGTCTTTATATCATTATAAAGTCTAAAGGCCATGACAGAATACTTTTAACATAGATATTATTTAAGCATTTGATAATTTTCTTGATCATTAGGTCAGCCTCCTACAAAGGTCAGGTTTTGGACAAAGTCTGATGTTTACCTGAGTAGAATCATAGCCTCCTCCATATTTGCTCTTGCTTGATAGCCATCTCACTAATTTACCAGCACGGTCATACTGCTTCTGTTGCAAGAAGAACAGAAGGGCATATCCTGTGGCTTCAATGGTATACAGAGAATCTGCATTTCCTGACACTGGCCAGTATGATTTGTCTAAAAAAAAGTGTAAGAGAAAATTTACCGAAATGTTAGATGTTCAAGTTAATGCACATCTATTTCAAAACAGATCTCACAATTGCTTTCTTGCACTCTCTCTCATTAAGCTCAATCCCCTTTACCTCACTACTACTGTTAGGTGGCCTGTACACATCTCCCACCAGCATTTTCTGCCCCATAATGTTATGCAGCTCTACCCATATCGATTCCACATCCTCCCGGCTAATGTCCTTCCTTTCTATTGTGTTAATCTCCTCTCTAACCAGCAATGCCACCCCAGCTCCTTCTCTTTCATGTCTATCCCTCCTGAATATTGAATATCCCTGAATGTTGAGCTCCCATCCTTGGTCACCCTGGAGCCATGTCTCTGTGATCCCAACTATACAATATTCATTAGGGTAGAAGGTTCTGTGATAGAGGGAAAGATGTGATAACAGCACATTTGGAAAGCGGTGAAATCATCGGACAAAGTCAGCATGGATTTGTGAAAGGAAAATCATGTCTGACGAATCTCATAGAATTTTTTGAGGAAGTAACTAGTAGAGTGGATAGGGGAGAACCAGTGGATGTGGTATATTTGGATTTTCAGAAGACTTTTGACAAGGTCCCACACAGGAGATTAGTGTACAAACTTAAAGCACACGGTATTGGTGGTAAGGTATTGATGTGGATAGAGAATTGGTTGGCAGACAGGAAGCAAAGAGTGGGAATAAACGGGACCTTTTCAGAATGGCAGGCAGTGACTAGTGGGGTACCGCAAGGCTCAGTGCTGGGACCCCAGTTATTTACAATATATATTAATGACTTAGATGAGGGAATTAAACACAGCATCTCCAAGTTTGCGGATGACATGAAGCTGGGCGGCAGTGTTAGCTGTGAGGAGGATGCTAAGAGGATGCAGGGTGACTTGGATAGGTTAGGTGAGTGGGCAAATTCATGGCAGATGCAATTTAATGTGGATAGGTGTGAGGTTATCCACTTTGGTGGCAAAAACAGGAAAACAGATTATTATCTGAATGGTGGCCGATTAGGAAAAGGGGAGGTGCAACGAGACCTGGGTGTCATTGTACACTAGTCATTGAAAGCGGGCATGCAGGTACAGCAGGCGGTGAAAAAGGCGAATGGTATGCTGGCATTTATAGCGAGTGGATTTGAGTACAGGAGCAGGGATGTACTACTGCAGTTGTACAAGGCCTTGGTGAGACCACACCTGGAGTATTGTGTGCAGTTTTGGTCCCCTAATCTGAGGAAAGACATCCTTGCCATAGAGGGAGTACAAAGAAGGTTCACCAGATTGATTCCTGGGATGGCAGGACTTTCATATGATGAAAGACTGGATCGACTAGGCTTATACTCGTTGGAATTTAGAAGATTGAGGGGGGATCTTATTGAAACGTATAAAATCCTAAAGGGATTGGACAGGCTAGATGCAGGAAGATTGTTCCCGATGTTGGAACAATCGTCCAGAACGAGGGGTCACAGTTTGAGGATTTTGGGGAAGCCTTTTAGGACCGAGATTAGGAAAAACTTCTTCACACAGAGAGTGGTGAATCTGTGGAATTCTCTGCCACAGGAAACAGTTGAGGCCAGTTCATTGGCTATATCTAAGAGGGAGTTAGATATGGCCCTTGTGGCTAAAGGGATCAGGGGGTATGGAGGGAAGGCTGGTACAGGGTTCTGAGTTGGATGATCACCCATGATCATACTGAATGGCGGTGCAGGCTCGAAGGGCCGAATGGCCTACTCCTACATCTATTTTCTATGTTTTCTATATTAATAGTCATTCAACCATAGTTATGGATATAATATCATTATGACAGCAGTAAAACAGAGTCAAACAAAAAATGTAGCCTAAGTCCCTGAATGTCATGGCTTGCAGATTGATGAAATATAGTCCTGGAGTCATGTTTCTGCAAGAACAAGCACATAGCAGTCTTCATCACGCACTCATGCAGCTGCAGACGAACACAATCCACCTCATCTACTACCGAGCGAACATTGGAGGACAGCACCAGTGGGAGGAACCAGGCAACAAACCAGCACAGACACCCACTGCACCACACCACCTATAGTGTCTCCTTCCCTGGGAGGTTGCAACAGGCCATTTTGCTGCATGGAGTTTGGTCCATGCAGTTCCCCTGCCATCCGTCTTGCCAATGAAGCAGTGAACTGGACTTGCAGTGTTCTACAGTACTAACGTCCAACAAAGTTTTGCAATGACAGAAAAAAGAATCCAAGGCAATCATTGGGAGGCAGATTTTGGAAAGGTGCAAAAATAACAGGGTTGTTATCATGGGTGACTTTAACTTCCCTAATATTGATTGGCACCTGATTAGTTCCAAGGGTTTAGATGGGGCAGAGTTTGTTAAGTGTGTCCAGGATGGATTCGTGTCACAGTATGAGGGCAGGCCGACTAGGGGGAATGCCATACTAGATCTAGTACTAGGTAATGAACCGGGTCAGGTCACAGATCTCTCAGTGGTGAGAATCTGGGGGACAGTGACCACCGCTCCCTGGCCTTTAGCATTATCATGGAAAAGGATAGAATCAGAGAGGACAGGAAAATTTTTAATTGGGGAAAGGCAAATTATGAGGCTATAAGGCTAGAACTTGCAGGTGTGAATTGGGATGATGTTTTTGCAGGGAAATGTACTCTGGACATGTGGTCGATGTTTAGAGATCTCTTGCAGGATGTTGGGGATAAATTTGTCCCGGTGAGGAAGATAAAGAATGGTACGGTGAAGGAACCATGGGTGACAAGTGAGGTGGAAAATATAGTCAGGTGGAAGAAGGCAGCATACATGAGGTTTAGGAAGCAAGGATCAGATCGGTCTATTGAGGAACATAGGGAAGCAAGAAAGGAGCTTAAGAAGGGGTGAGAAGAACAAGAAGGGGGCATGAGAAGGCCTTGGTGAGTAGGGTGAAGGAAAACCCCAAGGCATTCTTCAATTATGTGAAGAAAAAATGGATGACAGGAGTGAAGGTAGGACTGATAAGAGATAAAGGTGGGAAGATGTGGCTGGAGGCTGTGGAGGTGAGCAAGGTTCTCAAAGAATACTTCTCTTCGGTATTCACTAATGAGAGGGAACTTGATGATGGTGAGGACAATATGAGTGAGGTTGATATTCTGGAGCATGTTGCTATTAAGGGAGAGGAGGTGTTGGAGTTGTTAAAATACATTAGGACAGATAAGACCCCGGGGCCTGACAGAATATTTCCCAGTCTGATCCACAAGGTGAGAGACGAGTTTGCTGAGCCTCTGGCTAGGATCTTTATGTCCTCGTTGTCCACGGGAATGGTACCGGCGGATTGGAGAGAGGCAAATGTTGTCCCGTTGTTCAAAAAAGGCAGTAGAGATAGTCCGGGTAATTATAGACCAGTGAGCCTTGCGTCTGTGGTGGGAAAGCTGTTGGAAAAGATTCTTAGAGATAGGATCTATAGGGATTTAGAGAATCATGGTTTGATCAGGGACAGTCGGCATGGCTTTGAGAAGGGCGGATCGTGTCTAACAAGCCTGATAGAGTTCTTTGAGGAGGTGACCAGTCATATAGATGAGGGTAGTGCAATGGGTGTGATCTCTATAGATTTCAGTAAGGCATTCAACAAGGTTCCACACAGTAGGCTTATTCAGAAAGTTAGAAGGCATGGGATCCAGGGAAGTTTGGCCAGGTGGATTCAGAATTGGCTTGCCTGCAGAAGGCAGAGGGTGGTGGTGGAGGGAGTACATACAGATTGGGGGATTGTGACTAGTGGTGTCCCACAAGGATCTGTTCTGGGACCTCTACTTTTCGTGATTTTTATTAACGACCGGGATGTGGGGTTAGAAGGGTGGGTGGCAAGTTTGCAGACGACACAAAGGTTGGTGGTGTTGTAGATAGTGTAGAGGATTGTCAAAAATTGCAGAGAGACATTGATAGGATGCAGAAGTGGGCTGAGAAGTGGCAGATGGAGTTCAACCTGGAGAAGTGTGAGGTGGTACATTTTGGAAGGACAAACTCCAAGGCAGAGTACAAAGTAAATGGCAGGATACTTGGTAGTGTGAAGGAGCAGAGGGATCTCAGGGTACATGTCCACAGATCCCTGAAAGTTGCCTCACAGGTAGATAGGGTAGTTAAGAAAGCTTATGGGGTGTTAACTTTCATAAGTCGAGGGATAGAGTTTAAGAGTCGCGATGTAATGATGCAGCTCTATAAAACTCTGGTTAGGCCACACTCGGAGTACTGTGTCCAGTTCTGGTCACCTCACTATAGGATGAATGTGGAAGCATTGGAAAGGGTACAGAAGAGAATTACCAGGATGCTGCCTGGTTTAGAAAGTATGCATTATGATCAGAGATTAAGGGAGCTAGGGCTTTACTCTTTGGAGAGAGGGAGGATGAGAGAGGAAACATGATAGAGGTGTACTAGATATTGAGAGGTATAGATAGAGTGAACAGCCAGCACCTCTTCCCCAGGGCACCACTGCTCAATACAAGAGGACATGTCTTTAAGTAAGGGGTGGGAAGTTCAAGGGGGATATTAGAGGAAGGTTTTTTACTCAGAAAGTGGTTGGTGCGTGGAATGCACTGCCTGAGTCAGTGGTGGAGGCAGATACACTAGTGAAGTTTAAGAGACTACTAGACAGGTATATGGAGGAATTTAGTTTGGGGTCTTATATGGGAGGCAAGGTTTGAGGGTTGGTACAACATTGTGGGCCGAAAGAGCTGTACTGTGCTGTACTATTCTATGTTCTATGTTCTATTTGAACTGTTTGTTAGAATGCACACTGCTATTCACACCACTTCTGATGCCTTCCTTCTTCAGTGGCTGTAGCAGGTACAAGTCCAGCTCGATCACTGTCGAGTAAATCATTAATGGGGTAGTCTGATGTTTTTCATATCCAACAGTCTTAATGATTATAAAGAAGATATAACGGATGAACAATTATATGTTTGTTTGGGCCAAAGAGACTGCTGCGACCGAGATGACTACCATCTTACTGGAATATTTCTCTCTCTAAACCTTAGAGAATCTTAGCATAATTACTTGAGATGGATTAAAATTCAGCTCCTTAATCTCAAACCATTACCACAAAGGGAAGGTCTAGTATTTGAACACAAAGCACTCCAAATCAAGAAATCCAAAATAAAAAATAATTAAATGATAGAAATGCCCATGTCTGTTCAGTTCACAAGTATGGCCCACAGCTTTTGAATGTCTACTACTTTCATTGTCTTTCTTATTCTGTGACATTCATACTGTTGTGCCCTGGACTCTATGAATATCTATAACATTTGCAATATGATCTCTGTAACTCAGGTCTCCTAGTCTATATCTATCTCCTAAATTTCTCGTAACGAATATTGTAGCCTTCCACACTGCATTAACAATCTCAGATAATATTTCTGCTCCTCTTTTTATATCTGCACTGAACTTATATTTTATTTCTTTGCTTGTCCTATGACCACCCCATCATGCTTGCAACATTAGCTCTTCAGTCACTCTCTCCTGACTCTTACCCTATCACAGAGTTTCGCTTTCCTCTTTGTTCCATAATCCTGAACAACCATTTACATTTTAATATTCCCCATGAAAAAATTATCAACCACAAACATCAACTCTGTTTCTCTCTCTGCAGGTGCTCTGTGAGCAGATGAAAGTTTCCAGCATTTTCTGTTTTCATTTCAGATTTCAAACATTTGTAGCACTTCATTTCTGTGTGTGCATCAGTTAGTTTTCATCCGCTACAATATTTCACTCACTCCTGTTGTGAGTTTCACTAAATGTGCTGACATGGCAGAAAAGTTATGGAGTTGGTCAAAAAGATGTGGGCACAGCAACTAATGTGGGCACCACAGTGGCACAACACTATTACTGCTCGGGGTGTCAGAGTTCAGAGTTCAGAGTTCTATCTCGGTATCCTCTGTAAGGAGTCTGTATGTCCTCCTAATGAAGTACTGGTCAGTGGGTTAATTGGTCATTGTAAATTGTCCCATGATTAGATTAGAGTTAAATCAGTGGTTGTCAGGGGTTTGCTGGGTGGCGCAGCTCAAGGGGACAGAAAGGCCTATCTTGTATTTCTAAATAAGTTCTTACCCGGTGAAGCAAATTTCATTACAACGTCTTCCTTGTTTATACCCAACAGCGAAAGAGCATAGGCTGAAAGTACTGCACCATATGTTCCATCAAGACCATCTATGTTCTGCTCCAGGTAATTAACTGCTTTCTTGATGCTGTTCTCATAACTCTAATTGAAAAATGATACGTACATTAAACAACTCTAGACAGGAATTACATGTAAGTGAACATTATTGTTAAACATGAATTCACAACAGCAATACATATTGTATGGATAAATAAGACCTTTAATTCTTTGAGGAGATTACAAGTAGGATAGATGAAGGGCTGCAGTGGATGTTGTATATTTGGACTTTCAGAAGGCCTTTGACAAGGTGCCACACATGAGGCTGCTTACCAAGTTAAGGGCCCATCGTATTACAGGAAAGTTACTAACATGATTAGAGCATTGGCTGGTTGGAAGAAGGCAGCAAGTGGGAATAAAAGGATCGTTATCTGGTTGGCTGCCAGTGACTAGTGGTGTTCTGTAGGGGTCAGTTCTGGGACCATTTCTTTTTATGCTGTATACAAATGACTTAGATGATGTAATCGATGGTTTTATTGGAGATTCGTGGAGGGGCAGGTAGTGTTGAGGAATCAGGTAGGATGCAGAAGAACTTTGACAGATTAGGAGAATGGGCAAGAAAGTGGCAAATGAAATATAATGTTGGAAAATGCATGGTCATGCACTTTGGTAGTAGAAATAAATGTGCAGACTATTTTCTAAATGGGGAGAAAATCCAAAAATCTAAATGCAAAGGGACTTGGGAGCCCTTGTGCAGAACACCCTAAAGGTTAACTTGCAGGTTGAGTCAATGGTGAGGAAGGCAAATGCAATGTTACCATTCATTTCAACAGGTCTAGAATACAAGAGCAGGGATGTGATGCTGAGGATTTATATGGCACTAGTGAGGCCTCACCTTGATTATTGTGTACAGTTTTGGGCTCCTCATCTTAGAAGAGATGTGCTGGTATTGGAGAGGGTCCAGAGGAGGTTCACAAGGATAATTCCAGGAATGAAAGGGTTATCATATGAGGAACATTTGATGGCTCTGAGTCTGTACTCACTGGAATTCAGAAGGATGATGGGGGATCTCACTGAAACGGAATGTTTGAAAGGCCTAGAGAGTAGATGTGGAAAGGATGCTTCCCATGGTGGGAGAGTCTAGGACAAGAAGGCACAGCCTCAGGATAGAAAGGCATCAGTTCAAAACAGAGATGTGGAGAAATTTCTTCAGCCAGAGGGCGGTGAATTTATGGAATTTGTTGCCACAAGCTGCTGTGGAGGCCAGGTCATTGGGTGTATTTAAGGCAGAGATTGATAGGTTCTTGATTGAACATGGCATCAAAGGTTATAGTGAGAAGGCCAGGAACTAGGGTTGAGGAGGAGAGAAAAAAAATCAGCCATAATTGCATGGTGGAGCAGACTCGATGAGCCAGATGGCCTGATTCTGCTCCTAGGTCTTATGGCAGGGGTCCCCAACCTTTTTTGCACCGCAAACTGGTTTATTATTGACAATATTTTAGCGGACCGGCTGACCGGCGGGGGGTTAAGGTTGCCAACGGACAAGAGTAGCTGTCAAATACGTTGTGTTTACCCCAAGAAAGACTACCATGACCATGAAGCCTTGCGCGGACACCTGTGTGCACATGCGTGACTTGCGCATGCGTGTACATGCCGATTTTTTTCTACAAATCGTTTTTGGCAATTCTGTTCGGGGGGGGGTGTGTTAATCACAACCAGAATATAGGTGATAAGTGGCTAAAACACTCAATTTTGTTTCTAAAAGGGATTATCTAATGAATTTAATATTAAACACACAGTGCATATTTTCCTCGCATGAATATAGTGATAAGTCAACTATTAGGGGAGCTTGAAGTAAGTGTTGAACGAACTTCCAGTAGAAGTGGTAGAGGCAGGTTCGATATTATCATTTAAAGAAAAATTGGATAGGTATATGGACAAGAAAGGAATGGAGGGTTATGGGCTGAGTGCAGGTCAGTGGGACTAGGTGAGATTAGCGTTTGGCACGGACCAGAAGGGCAGAGGTGGCCTGTTTCCATGTTGTAATTGTTATATGGTTATAGGGTTATATAAGTCAATAGCATCATAACATTTTAAGTAACGTTTGGATATTAAACACACAGCACATATTTTCCCCATATGAACATATAAAATCATTGCAACACACCAATATCGCTGAATCAATGGGAACCCTGGGCTTGTTTTCCTGCAACAAGACGGTGCCATCCAGGGGTGATGGGAGACAGCGATACTTGAAGGGGGTTCCTTATGCCCATTCCATGCACTCACCACTCTCTGAGTAAAAAACTTACTGCTGACATCTCCTCTGTACCTCCTCCCCAGCACCTTAAACCTGTGTCCTCTTTTGGCAACCATTTCAGCCCTGGGAAAAAGCCTCTAACTATCCATACGATCAATGCCTCTCATCATCTTATACACCTCTATCAGGTCACCTCTCATCCTCCTTTGCTCCAAGGAGAAAAGGCCGAGTTCACTCAACCTATTCTCATAAGGCATGCTCCCCAATCCAGGCAACATCCTTGTAAATCTCCTCTGCATCCTTTCTATGGCTTCCACATCCTTCCTGTAGTGAGGCAACCAGAACTGAGCACAGTACTCCAAGTGGGGTCTGACCAGCATCCTATATAGCTGAAACATTACCTCTCAGCTCCTAAATTCAATTCCACAATCGATGAAGGCCATTACACCATATGCCTTCTTAACCACAGAGTCAACCTGCGCAGCTGCTTTGAGCATCCTATGGACTCGGACCCCAAGATCCCTCTGATCCTCCACAATGCCAAGAGACTTACCATTAATACTATATTCTGCCATCATATTTGACCTACGAAAATGAACCACTTCACACTTATCTGGGTTGAACTCCATCTGCCACTTCTCACCCCCATTTTGCATCCTATCAATGTCCCGCTGTAATATCTGACAGTCCTCCACAATATCCACAAAACTTCCAACCTTTGTGTCATCAGAAAACTTACTAACCCATACCTCCACTTCCTCATCCAGGTCATTTATAAAAATCACAAAGATTAAGGGTACCAGAACAGATCCCTGAGGCACTCCACTGGTGACCAACCTCCATGCAGAATATGACCCATCTACAACTACTCTTTGCCTTCTGTGGACAAGCCAGTTCTGGATTTTAATTGCTCCCATATGTGTGCAAACCTTTTACTTTAGTGGAGGATGGGATAATGGTTGTATAAATGACCATTTAGTGAATTCACACTTTGCCATTTGATGTTTCAGCCTGTTTAGATTAGATTAAATTAGACTGGATTCAATTTTATTGTCATTGTGCCGAGTACAGATACAAAGCCAATAAAATGCAATTAGCATCTGATCAGAAATACAAAAGAGATCTCTCTTGGAACGCTAGATGGAGTAGGTTGCATTTTGGCTTTGCTCCGTTCATTTTTCAGTCATTTTACCACCCTTTTACTATCTATATAAAAGTGTTTATAACACTTTTATATGCTTGAATTTTGATTTTTAATCGACGGAAGTGACTACCAGAGGGAAAAAGGCATTAGCTGAAGGCAAGGAAGCCGGTAATGGAAATGGAAAGAAAGAAGGTGTTTTTGAACAGCCTAAACAGTCGTCTCAACTTACTTTGGAGGCTACCTCAAAGGTCCTGGATGATAAACTCTATAAATATTTGCTACTTTGGAAGTACTGTTAAAGGAGATTGAAGGTAGATTGGCAGTACTTAAGTGGGAGAGCGCAAAACAACGATATCAAATTTCTGAACTCGTTGAAGCTGGGAGACAGGGAGATCGCAGGCTCGATCTATTGGAAAAGCAATTAACTTGGACCACTCAAACACTGGAACAGTATAAAGTTAAGACTATTGACTTGGAGAGTCATAGTCAGAGACAGAATTTGCGAATAATAGGACTCAGTGAAGACGTTGAGAGCGGTGATCTTACTAAGATTTTTCTTAATTTTTAATACTGTGTTCGGTTCTGATGTTTTTTCTTCTCCCCTTATACTCGATCACGCTCACTAGTATTTAAGAGTTAAACCCCTAAGGAGTTGAAACTCCGACCTGTGATACTCCGATTTCATTATGTGCATACTAAGGAGCATTTGATTCGAATTGCTGGTCGGAAAGGGGTTATTGTGCATGGTGATCTCAAGTTTCACCTGGTTGAAGACTATAGTCCTGAGATAATGCAAGAAATATCGCTTTTTAAACCGGTGATGTCCGAATTATATCAAATAAATTTCCAACCAGCTCGCCTAAGGGTTGTTCTGCCTGATAAATCGCATAAATGGTTTAAATCCGTGGACGAAGCATATCAATTTCTTGAGAATCAAAGTCTGAGCTCAGATGCCTAATAAATTTGCTGTTTCTTCATGTTTCTATTCATTTGACTTATAAACTGGTGATGTCCGAGCTCTATTAAAGAAAATTCCAAACAGTTTTGCTATTTCCAACTCACCTAAGGGTTGTTCTACCTGTTAAATCACGTAAATGGTTTAAATCTGTGGACAAAACTCATCAATTCCTTGAGGATCAACATTCGATCTCAGCTGTCCAATAAATTTACTGTTTTATCATGTTTGTATTCATTTGTTTATAAGTTAATAACCAGTTCATCGATTTGGACTTTTAAAGTTTGAAGAATCTTGCCTTTGGTTTCATAATGCTCGTACTTTGTTTAGGAGTGTGGATATTTATTATGCTTTTATGTTAAAGTTCCTTTTTCTTTCTCTCCCTCTAATATTTTATCCTATTATTTTCAATTGTTTGTTTTTGAAAATAATTAAGAATCTGATTTGGTGATTAATTTTTTTCTTGAAATATTAATAAGATGGTATTTTGTTTCACTTTCCAAGATCTTGCCTTTCAAAATGTTTTGCAAATGGCTGTTTTTTTTAAACATTTGTTTGGTGTTTGTTATGGTATTCTTCTCTCAATGTTTTGACTGTGGGTGGTGTTTTGAATTCCTTCTTCATTGGAGACTTGCCTTCAAGAGAGATGGGGGTAGGGAAATGTCCAGATAGCTTTCTGGCTGCCTATTGTCCAGTTTTCGGGCTTTTTTGTGTGGGGGTGGGGTTATTTTTAGTTTGATTTTTTCCATCTGGGCTGATCTGAAACTACAAATATGTCGGAATTGTCGTAACTTCCGGTTCCACTTTAAACCTTTGTCCCTCTTCCTAATTCAAGAGTTTCCTATGCAGTAAGGTTAACGCTTTACACACAATATGGTTTATTCAAATACAATGGATAATATTATTAACTTTGTTTCATGGAATATGAATGGTTTGAATCATCCCATTAAAGGGAAGAAGATTTTTAAAGCTTTTCATAGATTGAATGCTCAGATTATCTTTGCCCAGGAGACTCATGTAAGGAAGGAGGATAATCAGCATTTTTTTAGGTTTGGGAGAAGAAAAATTTCACTCTAATTCACAGGCTAAGGTGAAAGGAATCTCTGTTTCTATAGATTCCTCGATTTCATTTGTTCACTATGAAACAACTTCAGACCCGAATGGTAGATTTCTATTAATTACTAGTTTACTTTATAACCAAAAGGTTGTTATGGTTAATATCTATGCACCAAATACCAGTTATCCTGAATTCTTTAAGCATTTATTTGCATCCCTTCCTAATTTAAATGAATATACGTTAATAATGAGCGGAGATTTTAACTGTTGCCTGATCCCTCGATGGACAGGTCTGCGCCCAGTAAGGTACTTCCAAACAAATCCGCTATTTTTATATACCTCTTGCCCATCCTCTGGGTCACCCCCCCCCCTTGTCTTTCTTCCCGGACCTCCTGTCCCATGATCCTCTCGTATCCCCTTTTGCCTATCACCTGTCCAGCTCTCGGCTCTATCCCTCCCCCTCCTGTCTTTTCCTATCATTTTGCATCTCCCCCTCCCCCTCCAGCTTTCAAATCCCTTACTCACTCTTCCTTCAGTTAGTCCTGACGAAGGGTCTCGGCCTGAAACGTCGACTGCGCCTCTTCCTATAGATGCTGCTTGGCCTGCTGCGTTCACCAGCAACTTTGATGTATGTTGCTTGAATTTCCAGCATCTGCAGAATTCCTGTTGTTTGCGCTATTTTTATTAATTCCTTTTTAGTTGACTCCAGAATTTTAGAAGTTTGGAGGTTTTTATATCCTAACGATAAAGAGTTCTTATTCTTTTCTCAAGTATATCATAATTACTCCAGAATTGACTACTTTTTCATTGACTCTCGATTAGTTTAATCTGTTCCAGCCTGCGAGTACGACACAATTGCCGCCTCTGATCATGCGCCCCGGAACTATCGATCAAATTAACCGGTGTAACTTTCAGTGCTAGACAATGGCGGTTCAGTTCTATTCTGCTTCAGGAATTTTGTTAACTTTATTAAAGAACAGACTGTCTTTTTCTTCTCAACTAATTTTACGGAAGAAATTTCCAGTGAGATATTATGGGACACTTTTAAAGCATATATCCATGGGCAAATTATTTCATATTCTGCTGGATTCAAAAAAATGAATTAATAATGAAGTGCGACATTGGTTGATAAGTTTAAAGAAATTGATAAAAAATATTCTGTTGCTCCTAATTTGGAGCTTTACAAAAAGAGAGTTGTACTTCAGATGCAACACAGTTTGCTATTAACATCCCCAACTGAAAATCAATTACTTAAATCTAAGAGTCAATATTATATACATGGTGATAAATCGGGTAAATTACTGGCCAACCAATTGAAAGCTGCTTTGGCTAAACATCAAATTATTAAAGTTCGTAAACGGGATAGTACTTTGATGGTTGATCACGATGAAATTAATAAATCTTTTCAAGAATTCTATATCCCTTTATACCAATCAAAATTTCTTGACGATTCTTTTATAATGCATGAATTTTTAAGAAAATTGAATATTCTGAAATTACCACTTAATGAATGTTTAACATTAGATGCACCTATTATGGAAGAAGAAATAAAGAAAGTAATTTCTTTGATGAATTCTGGTAAAGCACCCGGCCTGGATGGTTATACAGTAGAATTTTTAAAATCTTTTTCAAGTCTACTTTCTCCTTGGTTATGTAGAATTTTTAAGGATGCTTTATTTGTAGGTAAATTACCACATTCTTTTTATGAAGCATCTATTTCTTTAATTCCTAAAAAAGATAAAAACCCCACTGAATGTGCATCATATAGACCTATATCCTTGTTAAATGTGGATTCCAATTTTTTTCCAAAATATAAGCAATTAGATTGGAAAATGTATTGCCACAAATTGTTTCTGATGACCAGACAGGAGTTATTAAAAACCGTTATTCGTATTTTAACGTTAGGTGGTTGATGAACATTGTATATACTTCTTCACCTAAATCTCCAGAATGTGTTATTTCACTTGACTCCAAGAAGGCGTTTGATGGAGTTGAATGGGAATATTTATTTAACATCCTTAAGAAATTTAATTTTAGCTCAAAATTCATATCTTGGATTAAATTGATTTATCATATACCTTTGGCTTCTGTACTTACTAATAATCAGAGATCCCCCTTTTTTAGGCTTTTTCGAGGTAATAGACAGGGCTGTCCTTTAAGCCCTTTACTATTTAATATGCCTTGAAACTCTTGGCAGTCACTCTTCGTGATTCACCCAATATATTTGGCATTATTTGTGGGAATGAGACACATAAGGTATCATTATACGCAAACAACAGGAATTCTGCAGATGCTGGAAATTCAAGCAACATACATCAAAGTTGCTGGTGAACGCAGCAGGCCAGGCAGCATCTATAGGAAGAGGCGCAGTCGACGTTTCAGGCCGAGACCCTTCGTCAGGACTAACTGAAGGAAGAGTGAGTAAGGGATTTGAAAGCTGGAGGGGGAGGGGGAGATGCAAAATGATAGGAGAAGACAGGAGGGGGAGGGATGGAGCCGAGAGCTGGACAGGTGATAGGCAGAAGGGGATACGAGAGGATCATGGGACAGGAGGTCCGGGAAGAAAGACGGGGGGGGGGGTGACCCAGAGGATGGGCAAGAGGTATATTCAGAGGGACAGAGGGAGAAAAAGGAGAGTGAGAGAAAGAATGTGTGCATTAAAAAGAGTAACAGATGGGGTACGAGGGGGAGGTGGGGCCTAGCGGAAGTTAGAGAAGTCAATGTTCATGCCATCAGGTTGGAGGCTACCCAGACGGAATATAAGGTGTTGTTCCTCCAACCTGAGTGTGGCTTCATCTTTACAGTAGAGGAGGCCGTGGATAGACATGTCAGAATGGGAATGGGATGTGGAATTAAAATGTGTGGCCACTGGGAGATCCTGCTTTCTCTGGCGGACAGAGCGTAGATGTTCAGCAAAGCGGTCTCCCAGTCTGCGTCGGGTCTCACCAATATATAAAAGGCCACATCGGGAGCACCGGACGCAGTATATCACCCCAGTCGACTCACAGGTGAAGTGATGCCTCACCTGGAAGGACTGTTTGGGGCCCTGAATGGTGGTAAGGGAGGAAGTGTAAGGGCATGTGTAGCACTTGTTCCGCTTACACTTCCTCCCTTACCACCATTCAGGGCCCCAAACAGTCCTTCCAGGTGAGGCATCACTTCACCTGTGAGTCGACTGGGGTGATATACTGCGTCCGGTGCTCCCGATGTGGCCTTTTATATATTGGTGAGACCCGACGCAGACTGGGAGACCGCTTTGCTGAACATCTACGCTCTGTCCGCCAGAGAAAGCAGGATCTCCCAGTGGCCACACATTTTAATTCCACATCCCATTCCCATTCTGACATGTCTATCCACGGCCTCCTCTACTGTAAAGATGAAGCCACACTCAGGTTGGAGGAACAACACCTTATATTCCGTCTGGGTAGCCTCCAACCTGATGGCATGAACATTGACTTCTCTAACTTCCGCTAGGCCCCACCTCCCCCTCGTACCCCATCTGTTACTCTTTTTAATGCACACATTCTTTCTCTCACTCTCCTTTTTCTCCCTCTGTCCCTCTGAATATACCTCTTGCCCATCCTCTGGGTCACCCCCCCCCGTCTTTCTTCCCGGACCTCCTGTCCCATGATCCTCTCGTATCCCCTTCTGCCTATCACCTGTCCAGCTCTCGGCTCCATCCCTCCCCCTCCTGTCTTCTCCTATCATTTTGCATCTCCCCCTCCCCCTCCAGCTTTCAAATCCCTTACTCACTCTTCCTTCAGTTAGTCCTGACGAAGGGTCTCGGCCTGAAACGTCGACTGCGCCTCTTCCTATAGATGCTGCCTGGCCTGCTGCGTTCACCAGCAACTTTGATGTATGTTGCAGGTATCATTATATGTAGATGACCTGTTACTATATATCTCTAATCCAGAGAAATCCATTCCTGCAGTAATATTATTACTTGCTCAGTTTAGTAGTTTTTCTGGTTATAAATTGAATTTTAATAAGAGTGAGCTTTTTCCATTAAATATGCAAGCTCCAATCTATAGACAATCACCATTTAGACCGATTACTGATTATTTTACTTATTTGGGTGTTAAAATTACTAAGAAGCAGAAGGATCTATTTAAAGTTAACTTTTTACCCTTAATTGATCATGCTAAACAACTGCTTACTAAATGGTCCCCAATATCCCTATTGATCGAATCAATGCTATTAAGATGATTATTTTACCTAAATTTCTGTAACTATCTCAAGCGGTACCAATCTTCATCTCTAAACCCTTTTTTGATATTATTGATTCTAAAATTTCTTCATATATATGGCAGAATAAAAATCCTAGATTAAGTAAGAAATACTTACAGAAATCAGAAAAGGATGGCAGTTTGGCATTACCGAACTTTAGATTCTATTATTGGGCAATTAATATTTGATACCTAACGTTCCCGACGCAAGATTTGAATGAAATTCAATGTCATGATGGGTGAACCTTGAGTGTGAGTCTGTACAGGGGTTCTCATTGGCTTCTATTTTAGGGGCTTCGCTTCCCTTTACATTTACTAAACTGAATAAACAAATGATTAATCCAATAATTAAAGATACAATATGAATATGGTTTCAATTTCGTACATTTTTTTGGCTTGATTAAATTTATCTTTTCAAGTCCTATTATACCCAATTTTTTCTTCCAACCATCCAGAACTGATCAAGCTTTTGTTTTATGGAAAACGAAGTGAATAATATGTTTTTGTGGTTTATTCATGGATAATTGTCTAATATCCTTTGAACAGTTGTCAGATAAATATAATTTGCCTAGATCACGTTTTTTCAGATATTTACAGATTAGAAACTTTTTGAAGGTTATTTTACTACTTTTCTGATATCACATCAAATTGAAATTACAGATTTTTTTTTAGGTTTAAACCCGTCAGAAGAGTTTATTAGCAATTGTTTATAATTTAATTCTGAAAATACATTTAGGTATGTCTGATAAAATTAAGAATGAATGGGAAAGAGAACTTTACCCGTAGAGAAATAGGAGAAAATTCTCCAACTAGTTAACACTTCTTCAATGTTTGCTTTGATACAATTTCAGGTGGTTCACAGGGCCCATATGTCTAAGGATAAGTTAGCTTGTTTTTATGGTCATATAAATCCTGTCTGTGACAGATGTAAATCTGAGGTAGCTTCCTTGACATATGTTCTGGTCTTGTTCTCTTTTTGAAAAATATTTAAAAGACATTTTTGATATTATTTCAGTAGTTTTGCATATTGATTTACAACCTCATCCTATTACTGCAATTTTTGGACAACCAATGATAGACTTTAGAAATTTATTCCCTTCAGCTTGTCGTTTGATTGCATTTGTTACATTAATAGCCAGAAGATCTATTTTATTTAAATGGAAGGATTCTAATCCCCCTACTACATTTCAATGGTTTTCCCCAAACTATAACATGTTTAAATTTGGAAAAAAATTAGGAGTGGTATTATTGATCCTTCGGTTAAATTTGAAGAACATGGAGGCCATTTATTCAACATTTTCATATGATGTAAGTTGACCTTTTCTGAATCCTTTTTAATAACTTCCTGTTTGTGTATAGAGGAGTGGAGTTAATGACAAATAATGATTTCAACCGACGAAATATGGCAGGCCAGTCTTTGTTTTGTTTTGTTTTGTTTTAGTATAAGGGGTAAATCTTTTTTTTAAATCTTTTTCAGGTTCAGTTATTAAGGGATTGGGAGGTTTAAATTAAATATGTTACTCGGAGTCTGTGTCTGTATATGTTAACTGTTATTAATGTAATCCCGATCTCTTTGTATCATTATCATTGTTATGTTTATCAATTTGAAACTCAATAAAAAAGATTGAAAAAAAAGAAGAAAGAAATAATTACAAAAGAATAGTATTATTTACAAAATAACTGTAAATAAAAAGTAAGTGCTACAGCATACAAATATAAAAGTACCGAGACAGTACAATATGGGTGCAATACTGCTTAGCGCTGTGATGTGAGGGTCAGCAGGGTCACAGCCTCAGGGAAGAAGCTCTTCCTGTGCCTGCTGGTGTGGGAGTGGAGGCTCCTGTAGCGCCTACTGGATGGGAGGAAAGTAAAATGTCCATGGTTCAAGTGATATGCATCCTTGATAATGCTTTTCTCCCTGCCCAGGCAGCATTTATGGTAGATGTTCTCAATTTTCACCACCCGCTGTGTTTGATGTTAGAATGAAAGTTTAGTTGTATTTTTGCCACAGAACAAATAAAAATCCAAATTAAATCTGAGGAAGCCTTGCACAGCTAACTCTCTCAAAGAGATTTGATCTTCCCTTAAAAGATTAAACATTTTACAGCTTTGAAGTATTTTCATGAAATGCAGCAAAACAACTTCACGCAGCCTTTGATGGTCTTGATTAAGTATAAATATTTGCCAGCACTTTCCTGCTCTTCCTTGAAATAATGCATGAACCAGATATTTTATATTATGAAATAAAAATAATTTACCGCAACATAGTGGAAGCAAACAGTCTTAGCTTCAACGATCGCGATCAGCACAAATGCAGTCAATGGTGAATAGTCCTGTGATCCACGGATTCCTCCCTGCAGGGAAATACCACACATGAAAATACACCCCAGGCACACAAGATTTAAGCAATACTTGAATTAAGACAAATAAGACATTTAATTAAACTGGTTTTAATTGTTATAATGCCAATGGCCTCAAATAATCCAGCAAAAAAGGTATGTTGCCCCATCAAGATCAGCTGATGAAGATATAATTAAACAATGAAATGATAAATTGTGTAAAATGACAAACAGCATTCAATTTATGTGTAATTTGGATAGACATGAAATGTTCCCATCCTGTGAATGAAGAAAAGAATAAATCTCCTTTATTGTTGAAGAAAGACACTTCCTTTGCATTTTAAAGCTAATTTTGACCTTGTTTTGAATTTTCAGTCAATTTTCTACATTGTTTTGTAGTCTTCATCACTTTAACCGATCCTGTCTCCTCAACCCCATTTTCCCTCACCTTTTCTCATCTTTGGTCTCTATAAATGGCAGATATCTGCATTTATATCCCTGTCCTCAGCCTGTTCCCCAAGACCAACCTCTTCTAAAATCCTTTCACTTAGTATTTCTCTCCCCACTTCCAAACATTATCATAAAACATACTTCAGATTGATGTACATACACTCAGTGGCCACTTTATTAGGTACAGCTGCACATCTGTTCGTTAATGCCATTATCTAATCAGCCAATCAGGTGGCAGCAACACAATGCATAAGACGTGCAGACATGGTCAAGAGGTTTAAGCAACATCAGAATTGGGAAGAAATGTGATCTATGTGACTTTGACTAAAGAATAATTATTGGTGTCAGATGGGGTAGATTAAGTATCTCTGAAACTACTGATCTTCTTGGAGTTTCACACACAGCAGTCTCTAGAGCTTACAGAGAATGGTGCAAAACACAAAAGATATCCAGTGAGCCACAAATCTGTGGGTGAAAATGCCTTGCTAATGAGCGAGCTCAGAGGAGAATGGCCAGACTGGTTCAGGATGACAGAAGGGTGACAGTAACTCAAATAATCACACATTACTACAGTGCAGAAGCGCATCTCTGAATGCACAACATCTGAAATGTTGAAGTAGATGGGTTATAACAGCAGGCGACCACGAACATACACTCAGTGGCCACTTAATTAGGTCGAGTAGCTCAGCAGTTTAGGAAGTATTGATGAAAGGAAACAAACACTTGATGATATGGAACACACACAAATGCTGGAGGAACTCAGCAGGCCAGGCAGCATCTACGGAAAAGAGTGCAGTCGACGTTTCAAACCGAGCCCCTTCGGCAGGACTGGAGAAAGAAAAAGATGAGGAGTCAGAATCAGAAGGTGGGAGGAGGGGAGGAAGCACAAGGAAGAACTGGGAAGTTGGTTGCTGAAAGAGATATATGCTGGGAAATGCTGGGAAACACAGCAGGTCAGGTGGCGTATATGGATAAGCATTTAACGTTTGTGCCGTGACCCTTCATTGGGACTCAGCACAAATCATCAACAGGCAAGGAGAGGAGGCGAGGGAGGGAAAAGGGGATGGGGAATAGGCAAGGAGGGGCATTACTGGAAGTTCGAGAAATTGATATTCATGCCATCAGGTTGGAGGCTACCCAGACTGAATACAAGGTTATAAGATGTTGCTCCTCCAACCTGCGTGTGGCCTCATCATGACAGTAGAGGAGGCAGTAGTGCTTGCCCATTGCTTCCCTTTGGTGCTCCTCCCCCTTCTTTCTTCCCTGGCCTTCTGTCCTCTCCTATTATATTCCCCCTTTTCCAGCCCTGTATCTCTTTCACCAATTTCCCAGCTCTTTACCTCACCCCTCCCACATTCCCAGTTTCACCTACCACCTTATGTCTGTCTCATCCCAAATTGTCAACGGTACTCTTTTCCATAGACACTGCCTGGCCTGCTGAGTTCCTCCAGCATTTTGTGTGTGTTGCTTGAGTTTCCAGCATCTGCAGCTTTTCACTAGTTGATGATTTGTGCCGAGTCCCAATGAAGGGTCACGGCACAAAATGTTAAATGCTTATCCATATACACCACCTGACCTGCTGTGTTTCCCAGCATTTTGTACATATTGGATTATGAAATTACTGGATGATCATTTAAGCACTTTTCAATATGATGTGATACAAGTAAACTACCATCATTACTTTGTCAGACCCAAGAATGTGTGATATAATCATAGAGTAAGACAGCACGGTGTTACGTACCCCGTAACTGGGTTGCCAAACCAGCAGAAATGGATCACTCAGTTGGAGTCTGGAGTACTAGAACTAAGAAAGTTTTATTAAAGAAACAAGCAACACAGTAATCGAAAGGATAATAAATGCAACAGTTCAGTGATGATAAACACACATGTGCACAGAATTAAGATGACAGCATCAATCAAGCTCTATCGTTGTCTAGGGGTAAATGACCAATTTCAAAATGACTCAAAGTTCAGTCCAGTTTAGTAGTTCAGTTCGCAGTAATCGTTGCCATGGCGGTGGACAACGTGGGGGAAGAGAGAGATAGAATAGGAACAACTCATCATTCAGAACGGCTTCACTCACAGACCAGCAAGATGGCTCACAGACCAGCGAGATGGCTCACAAACAGCTTTTGGGCAGGTCCTTGGTGATGTCACCTGAGGTCACCGACTGTGACCCCTCCTCCAGATGCGGTCGATCCTCTGCAGTGAACCCGGCACCCAGGCAAGGGCGGACACACACCGGGTTCCCGCTGATCGTACCTTTCCACCCTTGTCGTTGTCTGGGACTTCTCACCCACTCGTGAGAAGCGCACCGCTTCCAGGGTCTCGTTACCTCGGGTGGCGTGTGTGTCTGTCTTAGCGAACCTGTCCCTTTTTATCCCCCTGCTGGGGTATCGCCTGTCCATCACTTCAAACAGTTCAGGGCTCAAAGGGGGGAGCCGCTCCAGACAGCTCTTCCTCCCACATCCCTTCATTACACATCTCCAGACGCTGCTCCATTGTTCCTTATCTCTCCTTCCCCTGAGGGCAGGTGGCAGACCAACTGCTGATGCCACTGATGCTAGCCCAGGCCAGCAAACATCTTAATTTTATGTGTATTCTCGTAACACTTCCCCCCTTTAAGGATTTTTACCGGGAGGTAAAAATTACAAACATGACTACATTATCTGATACATACACAATATACATCTTTAACAGTTATTTAGCTAATACAGAGAATTTGAAATTGTCAACACCTTGACAGACAGTCATCACATTTTCTGTTCCTTTTACACGTGTTATTAATAATCCCTTAGACCAGGCTCCAACTCAGCAAACTTCATAGTGGCCAAAAACACTGATGAATTGCGACCAATGTAACCTCTCATTTGGTTTTGTCCCGGACCACAACAACAAGGGTCGTCCCATTCCGACTCAATTTTCCCTCGCAAGGGCTTAGTAGGAGGGGGACGGGTATTGACCGCAGAGTTATTGCAAAACTTCCTGCAGTACCCCACCATCTCCAAAAGCCTTCTGAGGGCCCTCTTGTCTGTCGGGGTTGGGAGGTCAGCGATAGCCTGCACTGTAGCTTGCATCACTGCCAGCTGCCCCTGTGTCACCACAATTCCCAGGTAAGTGACATTCGCGTGGCCGAATTCATTTTTTCCAAGGTTCACTATCAAGCTGGCTTCAGACAGCCGTGTTAAATTGCCAATACACACCTCTGTGTTCATCAGCCCTTTAGTCACTGAATTACTCAAAAAATATGGGTGTTGTTTGCTTGGCTGCCCTATTGTAACCGACATAACCCAACGTCCCAGTTCTTTGCATTTCCTCGGGACAATCAAACACATGGGTGCGAGTCGTTTAATTACTCCTTCGGGGATTAAGGGAGAGACCTTATCAGTAGACCTGGCCAAAACAATAGCCTTCTCCCATCTGACCGATCCCATCCTAATCTTTTCAAAATGGTTTTTTCCTCTTATCAAGGGGCCCCTAGCTTCATTGATTTCCACGCTAACACCGACTAGGTTTGTTAGCATATCAAAAGCCGGTGACCGTCTCAGTTCGCGTCGGTCATGATCAATAACATTTTTCCCCCTGGGCAGCCGGTAACTCTCTTTCATGATTCCACCAACTGTTTCCTCCAGCACCGCAAAATGTCCACCGGGGGGTACCTCGTGGGCCATGTTAAAAACCTCATCCCCATAACTCTTTTGCACCACCCCCCACTCCTCATCTGCGGATGCTGTACTTGATTTCCCTTTCTTCCTTAGCACTTCCTCATCCGCACAATAGCCTACTAGTTCCCTTGTCAAGGCTGTGTCAGAGAGAGCTGTCTCGGCCAAAATCATCAGCCCCTCGTCTCGCTCTTGCGTCTGCACAAATTCTTTCCTGGCTACTGCTACGTCCGTCCCAGCTCCCTCACTACCTCTTATCTCACTACACCCTGTCTCATACAAGGTTGGCAGAAATGTTTCAGCCAAATTCACCATCGCGGGCGGGGCCTCCATGCTGGCAGGCTGACCCGTCAATCTCACGACTGGGAACACGATTCCTCCGGCGATGTCATTACCGAGCAAGACTTCCACGTCTTTCATCGGTAATTCGGACCTCACCCCGATCGTGACTAGTCCAGAGACCAGGTTGCTCTGTAAATGTATCTGGTGCAAAGGGACTGACTCTGTCCCTTCCCCAACACCTTTGACCTCTACCTCCCCAGTCTGGGTCTCTGAGCTAAACTCTAATACACTCTTCAGTATTAGTGACTGACACGCTCCTGTGTCTCTCCAGATCCGTACTGGAACTGGTTTTAACCTCTCCTTCACTGACACCAGTCCGGCCGAGATAAACCTCTCGCGCCCTTCCTGGACTTTTTCAGACCTGTCCTTCCCTAGCGGTTCGCTTAACAGCTCAATACAGCCATTCAAAATTTCCGCTTTTCCTTTCCCCGTCTCCTTCCTTGGGGCAAAGCACCTGGACGCAAAGTGTCCGACTTTCCCACAATTATAACAGACGACCCCAGGAGACTTCCTACCAGACTGCTCCCGGTCTACCTTATCCTTTTCACTAGTCCCCGGCTTACTTTCTGACTTTTCCGGCGGACTCTCCCCGCCGTCCTGACTACCCTTCTGGTAGCCTTTACTCGGGGCAACCTTCATTTTATGCGTCAACGCATACTCATCCGCTAACTTAGCAGTTGCGGCTAACGTGGCTGCCTCTTTCTCATCGAGGTAGGGTCTCATACCCTCAGGGACACAACCTTTAAACTGCTCAATCAGAACCAGTTGCAGCAGTCTGTCATAATCCCCCTCTACCCCTTTCGAGGCGCACCAACGCTCACAATATGTTTGCATCTCGCGAGCAAACTCCAAATACGTGCGGTCCCACCGCTTCCTCGCATTCCGGAACCTCTGCCGGTATGCCTCCGGGACCAACTCATAAATCCTGAGGATGGCCTCCTTCACCACCTCATACTTCTGGGCATCTTCCGCGGATAAAGCTGAGTAAGCTTGTTGGGCTTTCCCTTTCAGTACACTCTGAAGTAAGACAACCCACTTATCCCTCGGCCATTCCTGACTTATGGCCACTTTTTCGAAATGGAGAAAGTACCGATCCACATCGGTATCATCAAATGGGGGAACCAGCCTAACCTCCTGGGTCGCCCGGAACCCTCCACCTTGGTTCGGCACGAGCCCCTGCTCGGCCCTTATCTTTAACTTCTCCAGCTCAAATTCCCTTTCCCTCTGTTTCTCCTCTCTCTCCAACTGTCTTTCTCTCTCTTGCCTTTCTACCTCTTTCTCTCTCTCTCGCCTTTCTAACTCTCTCTCTTTCTCCTGCCTTTCTAACTCTCTCTCTTTCTCCCGCCTTTCTAACTCTCTCTCTTTCTCCCGCCTTTCTAACTGCTTCTCTTCGTGTTCTAACTGCCGTACCCGGAACTCGTGCTCGAGTCTCAGTTTTTCAAGCTGTACCTGTACCGCGTCTCCAGCAGGTTTTTCAATAGACACCTCCCCCAGCTCACCTTGGGGAAACACACCTTTAGATACATAGTGCTCTACAATAGCTCTGTGTATCTCCTCTCTCCTCATTGTCGACTTCACCTTAGCAAGATTCACCCGTTTGGCCACAGCTATCAATTCCGATTTCCTGGCATCCTCTAATGCCTCCAAGGTCGGCGCCTTTATAAATTCCTCAACCTCCATTTCTGCTGTTTGTCTTTTCTTTCTTTCGGGAATTTTAACCCAATCAATTTACTCCGTCCCAAATTTAGCGTTCAAAATCCCGGACGAGCCCCCACTTATGTTACGTACCCCGTAACTGGGTTGCCAAACCAGCAGAAATGGATCACTCAGTTGGAGTCTGGAGTACTAGAACTAAGAAAGTTTTATTAAAGAAACAAGCAACACAGTAATCGAAAGGATAATAAATGCAACAGTTCAGTGATGATAAACACACATGTGCACAGAATTAAGATGACAGCATCAATCAAGCTCTATCGTTGTCTAGGGGTAAATGACCAATTTCAAAATGACTCAAAGTTCAGTCCAGTTTAGTAGTTCAGTTCGCAGTAATCGTTGCCATGGCGGTGGACAACGTGGGGGAAGAGAGAGATAGAATAGGAACAACTCATCATTCAGAACGGCTTCACTCACAGACCAGCAAGATGGCTCACAGACCAGCGAGATGGCTCACAAACAGCTTTTGGGCAGGTCCTTGGTGATGTCACCTGAGGTCACCGACTGTGACCCCTCCTCCAGATGCGGTCGATCCTCTGCAGTGAACCCGGCACCCAGGCAAGGGCGGACACACACCGGGTTCCCGCTGATCGTACCTTTCCACCCTTGTCGTTGTCTGGGACTTCTCACCCACTCGTGAGAAGCGCACCGCTTCCAGGGTCTCGTTACCTCGGGTGGCGTGTGTGTCTGTCTTAGCGAACCTGTCCCTTTTTATCCCCCTGCTGGGGTATCGCCTGTCCATCACTTCAAACAGTTCAGGGCTCAAAGGGGGGAGTCGCTCCAGACAGCTCTTCCTCCCACATCCCTTCATTACACATCTCCAGACGCTGCTCCATTGTTCCTTATCTCTCCTTCCCCTGAGGGCAGGTGGCAGACCAACTGCTGATGCCACTGATGCTAGCCCAGGCCAGCAAACATCTTAATTTTATGTGTATTCTCGTAACAACGGGAATGCTGTCTTTCCAACTAGTCCACTTTGACCATGGTCCACAACAAAGCCAGTACTATTTGGCCAGGTTTATCATGTATTTCTCTACTTAACCCTAAAATGCCCTCTGAAATGAGCCAGGAACTTATGTAGATCAAGGATTATAAATGATGGATAACTAAGGAAGACAAGCCAAGGCCACCAACTCCTGAGAACAAATAAATGGAAAGTTGCCCAACTTTTCAATAAATTGCCACAGTCTTACTGATCTGAATAACCCCTTTCATTGATGTGTTATTATCTGGTTCCATGTTACACAATCAAGAGTGAAAAAGTGTAAATAAGATATTTCACTTACAATCATCTCTCCATGAATTACTGCAGAATCCTCATGGAAGTGACCATCAGGTTTTTGTTTGTTTAATATCAGCCACTTCACAGCTCCACAGAGTACATGTGGCTCAACTGTGATCAAGTTATGTGCCATTGCAAACACCTTAACCACGTAGGCAGTTAACCTGCATTGAAAGAAATACAGCACAAATTTATTTGATAAAAGTTCAAGGGTAGAAGTTCACTCTTTATTGTACATTGAATTAAGATCTGCTTCCAGCACAAATGGTGCATGTGAGTTTGATTTCAATGTTAAAGCGAAGGTACATTGGTAGTAGGAGTATGGAGGATTATAGTCCCAGTGCAAATCAGTGGGATTGGGCAGTTTAAAAGGTTTTGGCATGGACTAGGTGGGCCAAAGGGCTTGTTTCTGTGCTGTACTTTTCTATGACTCTGTGCTTTGAAGCTCTAGTCCTGAAGGGGGACATCTTTCATAGTATCACTTCCCTGGCACTCGTAAAAGATAACAAATTGAGAGCATAACGAGAAGATAGATATTCTGAACTGCTAAAACATTAAAAATAATCAAATGAAGAAATCTAACCATGAAGCCTGTAATAACATCACAGATTAATTCATTCTTGCAACCCTTGGAAACCGTTTATTTGCAAAACAACTATTATTTTCAACAATTTTATCCATGGAATTAGTTCACAGCAGTCAAGACATACACTATTTCTAAAAGAATCATTATTCATTTTTAGAATGGAAGATTTTCAAACCAATTTTGTGCATTCTATACATCTGGTATTGCTTTGCATTCACAAGCATCATTTGTAGAGGTAGAAAATTTAATGGCATTTTATACTTGCGGTAACAGCATATCACCAAAAAGAAATCATAATAACGTACTGGGAATTCAGCTTATGCTCAGAAAGGAGAGGGAAATGTTAAAAGTCAGTTTGAATATACCATGTGCTGGATGGCCGACCGATAAAAGCTGCATAAGAACCATCTTCCTTGCGATACGCCAATTCTTGGATATAACCTGGGTAAAAAAAAATACGAGAATTACGAATTTGGTAGATTCCAAACAGTAACAAAATGCTGGGAAAACAGATCTGTAGAAATTTGGATCTTTCCCACTGAATTTCTATGTACTGTGCTTATGAAAGTAGAAATTTTTGTTAAAGCACATTCACGTTGAGTTACTCTATTCTGAAAATTTGATTCTGAATTACAGGCACACACGTTGAATTACTATATACTGACAATTTGATTGTTGTATCATGTTCCAAAATGAGATATGCTCCATTTCTAAACACTCATTATACAGCCTCCACTACAAGAGGACTGGCAGACCACAGTACGAGTGCTTGCAACACTGTGTGTCCGACAGAGTGATCAGCAGCACTGGGGCTCCACAGGGGACTGTCTTGTCTCCTTTTCTCCTCACCATTTACACTTCGGACTTCAAATACTGCACAGAGTCTTGTCATCTTCAGAAGTTTTCAGATGACTCTGCCATAGTTGGATGCATCAGCAAGGGAGATGAGGCTGAGTACAGGGCTACGGTAGGAAACTTTGTCACATGGTGTGAGCAGAATTATCTGCAGCTTAATGTGAAAAAGACTAAGGAGCTGGTGGTAGACCTGAGGAGAGCTAAGGTACCGGTGACCCCTGTTTCCATCCAGGGGGTCAGTGTGGACATGGTGGAGGATTACGAATACCTGGGGGTATGAATTGACAATAAACTGGACTGGTCAAAGAACACTGAGGCTGTCTACACGAAGGGTCAGAGCCGTCTCTATTTCCTGAGGAGACTGAGGTCCTTTAACATCTGCCAAACGATGCTGAGGATGTTCTACGAGTCTGTGGTGGCCAGTGCTATCATGTTTGCTGTTGTGTGCTGGGGCAGCAGGCTGAGGGTAGCAGACACCAACAGAATCAACAAACTCATTCGTAAGGTCAGTGATGTTGTGGGGATGGAACTGGACTCTCTGACGGTGGTGTCTGAAAAGAGGATGCTGTCCAAGTTGCATGCCATCTTGGTCAATGTCTCCCATCCTCTACATAATGTACTGGGTGGACACAGGAGTACATTCAGCCAGAGACTCATTCCACCGAGATGCAGCACTGAGTGTCATAGGAAGTCATTCCTGCCTGTGGCCATCAAACTTTACAACTCCTCCCTTGGAGGGTCAGACATCCTGAGCCAATAGGCTGGTCCTGGATTTATTTCATAATTTACTGGCATAATTTACATATTACTATTTAACTATTTATGGTTCTATTACTACTTATTATTTATGGAACAACTGTAACGAAAACCAATTTCCCCCAGGATTAATAAAGTATGACTATGACTATTTAGAAGTATACATTTATTAAAGTATTTACATATTCAAACAATATTGTGAATTACCTTTACTCTAACACTTTGCCCTCTGACTTCACCTCAGCTGCACAGATACATTTGTCATCTCCTCATGCCTGTGATCTTCATAGTTCATCCCCCCTGCAGCCTATTTTATGAGTCTCAAATGGATCCTAATTTGTTTCCTGTCCTGCAATTACTGTTATTATCCTTCACCCTGACACCTTGATCATTTTGAAATATCATGTTCTCAGATGTCACTTTTTAAACAGATACTTGTTTTCCCTTTGTAGTTCCTATTTGTCAATGCCAATATACTCTTTCCCTTTTCCATCTTAAGTCTTCACTGACCTAGTGGTCACAAATTGCCCTGACATTTAGTTTTATATCATTAACATATATTGCAGAAGCAAGGGATTGCTACACTCTGAAATCCTAGAGGTAACAGCACAAAAGACTACAAATTGCCAAGCAACCATTACATTTTGCTCCCTAACAATTTTGGATTCAATTTGCCTTTCCCTTGGATCCAGCGCAATTGTTTTTTTTTTGTCCTGTCTGGCATGCCAGATCACAGCTGATCCTAAATCTCAAATTCCTTGCTTAATCCCAGCATCTATTAATTTTAATAATATCCATAAGTCTAGAAGACCATAAGAACACAAGACATAGAAACAGAATTTGGCCATTCAGCCCGAGTCTGCTCCACCATTCCATCATGGCTGATCCCGGATCCCACTCAAGCCCGTACATCTGCCTTCTCACCATATCCTTTGATGCACTGACTGATCAGGAAATGATCAAATTCCGCCTTAAATATACTCATGTAGTTGGCCTCCACCGCAGTCTGTGGCAGAGCATTCCATAGATTTACTACTCTCTGGCTAAAAATCTTCCTTCTTACTTCTGTTATAAAGGGTTGTCAAACAGTTTTGAGGCTATGCCTTCTAGTTTTGGATACCCCTACCGTAGGAATCATTCTCTCCACATCCACCCGATCTAGTCCTTTCAACATTTGGTAAGTTTCAGTGGGATCTTCCTGCATTTTTCTAAATTCTATTGAATACAGGTGCAAAGATGCCAAATGCTCCTCATATGTTAACCCCTTCATTCCTGAAATTATCCTCATGAACCTCCTCTGGACCCTCTCCAATGTCAACACATCCTTTCAGTCTCTGATGGAGAATTCACTTTACCACAATCTTCAGCTTTTATTGACAATCTATTTTTATAAAAAAAAATCAACACCTTATCAACAACATTATCAACTTGAAGCATTGTTGCCTTATACATGTGATGCCAGATGCTCAAAGCAAACATCTATGGTCATACTTAAAATTTAACCGGTTTACATAGTATTTTTTAACAATGCTTTTTTATTTTACTCAATGTGCATAAATCAGTGATGCTCTGTACCTCGTTGAATACTCTTCACTGCATTTTCTCTAAGGTCCACTCCCAGCTTCAACCACTGATCGGTTTTGTCTAGGTACACTGTAACAATCAGCACTGGTGTCATTGATGCCATGTTCTGTTCGCCACATCCAGTTGGAACACGGATTAGATGCTTCAGTTTCATCGCGTCGATAGTATTTTCAATTGTCTCAGCTAAAAGGTCTCCTGTTTCATTGATGAAATAAATTTGAGTATTCTGTTAAATATACAAACATACTCATTCAAGGATAGGTATAACTGATGGTATTTCAGAAGATAAGAAAAGAAATTCCATGCATTTACACATAGAGATCTAATCTCTTTCATTTTCTTGGAAAGAATTTTTTGATGAAGCTACATGAATTTTCTCAAATTTTCTGTCGTGGCTTACTTAAGGTTGTTATAGCTGGAGGGCTGTAATGGGGGCAAGCTCCCAGCTACCTATTAAATTCTCCCAATGGCATGCACCTCAAATAGCCTCTGACAATCAAGTCCAGCTCCAGGACTTTATGTGTGGCTTAGCTACTAAGCCCTGCAAAACCGTTTCTACTGACAGGAGGGGCAAAAGCAGGTTACCGGTGCCTTCGGGCAGATGGGACTCGACAGCCATGGTTAGCAGCTCATCTGGGAGAAGAAAAACTCTGATCTCAAACCTTCACTACCTTGTGGCTAAACCCTCTCATGGGGAAGGCCTTGGGAGTAAATGCTGAGGGAAAAATCTAGAGCTGGAGTCGGTAAGGCAGTCCCATGTTGAGTTCAACACTGACTGACAAATCCTGTGATACTGCTGATGCCAAACTCTATTGGTCTTTCCCATTCCATTCCATCTGTACGGTCTGATGATGTGTGGAGGAAGGGGGGTTTGCTACGTCGGCAACAATTTGCTCTCCATATTGTTCTGCACAGGCTTGTATATCTAGACTGCCAGGATGCAACATCCATGGTTAACTCTGACCGATGGAGGTCTCACACATGGATTGCTGTGATAAGAAAGGTTTTGCTTTAGAGCAAGTGTTTCCAACCTTTTTTATGCCATATACCAATACCAATAATCATGGGTCTATGGTCCTCAGGTTGGGACTTGCTCTAGTCGATGCAAAAGAGAACTGTTCAAAGAGCTGAAGGGAAAAATACAGATGCCATGGGTATAAAACAGGGAGAATGTGGTTAATTGGATAACTCTATCTAGAGTGCAGCACAAAGACAAGAGGGCCACTAATCTCCATCTGTACGGTACTATTTTGTAATTCCACAACCCATATATTTTATAAAAGAAACTAGAACAAAATATTTGAGATTCTTCATGAAACTCTTTTCTTCAGTAGAATAATGAACATGATCTTTTTAACTATATAAACAGCATTTAATAAATTATGCTAGTTGAAATCTCCATTTGATTTCTCGCTATAGAATGGTGCAAAAGTAAAACACAGGAAGTGATAATCAGGACCAAAATAATCCCCATTAGTCCCAAATATCTATCCTTCTTTGAAAGTTCTTGTTAAATCTCTTTTCAGTGCCTTTTCAGATTATGTTGATTCCAGAAGTAAAGCAAATATAGCAACATTTGTAATGAAAATAAATCAACTTTTGAGAAAATAAATACATAAAATTCAGGATAGCAGGAATTTGCAGACTGATTTGTTTGCTGCTTTCATGGCGGTCATGCAAAAACTCTCTGGAAAAATATCAAAGACAAAATGGATCAAGTGGCAGTGTTGACCACTGCAACAGCATTTACTTAGCAAAGACATACAGATCATAAAGACTGCAGCGATAAAAAAATTCTTTGCCAAGCAGACAGACCAAAACATAATTTCTACACATATTTGTACACACCAAAACATAATTTCTCATGATAAAACTCTGATTTCTTTTCATATTTTGTGAAAGATCCTAAAACGTTATTGAGAAAACAGAATTTTCTTATCAGAAAAAACAGAGAGCTAAAGGAAGATATATAGGGGAATAGTAATGATCGGGTCATAAAATATATCCCTGGTGCTGTCTGAAAGACGTTGTAAATATTGTAATACTAATAATATGGGTGGCGGGGTGGAGGTATGCCTCTACCAAAGGAGAAGTAAGCTGCTCCTTTGCTCCTTTTCTCTGCTAGCCTGCAGGTCACCCTTGGGCAAGGTGCTCCTACCCTGATCAGGGTCACATGAAGCCAGGTGGGCAGGTGGTGGATGGTCGTATGAGCAGCTGTTGCATGTCACAAGTCCTGGTTATGTGACCACTGACACAAAGTAGTCTCTGAGGAGTATTGATAATGGCTGGTGTCACGCATCTTGTAAAGACACTGCCTGAATGAAGGCAAGTGGCAAATGACTTCTGTATAAAAATTTCCCAAGAACAATCATGGTCATAGAACATGATTACCCATGCAATACGACATGGCACATAATGATGATAATAATGAATAATATCAACCTTCTCTGGCAACTCATCGTCAATAGAAACCATCTATGTGTACAAGACCTACCCATCAATAATTAAATACATCCCTTTCATATTAAACCGGTGCCCTCTAGCTTTAGACCTCCATCCTGGTAACAGGAATTTCGACTATCTATCCCTGCTGATAACACTCCTATTTTTTAAAATTTATTGGATCAATCCTCAGCCTCCTACATTCCAGTGAGATTAAACACAGTCCATCTAATCTCTCCTTAAAACTATATCCCTTCATTCCAGTGAGATTAAACATAGTCCATCTAATCTCTCCTTAAAACTATATCCTTACATTCCACTGAGACTAAACACAGTCCATCTATATCCCTACATTCCAGGTAAAATCTCTTCTACAATTTGTTGTTCTTATCCTTCCCTTATTATGGCATTCAGAAGCACATTCAACACTCCAAGTGCTGTCTAACAATCTTAGGTGCACCTTCAATGTGATATCCAACTCTTCGGCTCAATGCTTCAGTTTATGAAATTAAGTATACCAAAGACCTTTTTCTCAAATCTATCAATGTACTGTACGTTGCCACTTTCAGGGAGCTAAGAAACTGCTCCCTAAAATCTCTCTATACATCCACAGTCCTAGGTGTTTGATGGTAAGACTGGTAAAGTGATTATTGGTAGTTTGCAATACAAAGCATGAAGCAAAACATTCATTTCAGGAATCAGAGTTAGACCACATGGAAACAGACCCTTTGACCTAACTCATCCAGGCCCATCAAGCTGTCTACATGAGCTGGTTCATTTGTCTGTGTTTGGTCTACATCCCTCTAACTATGGTCTGACTATGACTATGACTATGGCTACACCTTTTCCTCTCCATGTGTCTGTTTAAAGGACCTTCAAATTTTGTAACTTTATCTATCTCCACCACTTCCACTGGTAGCTTGTTTCATGTACCCACCATCCTTCATTTGAAAAAGTTTTTCCCCATGTTCTTTCTAAGTCTTCCCCTTTTATGTTAATCCAAAGCCCTTTCGTACTAGATTGTGACTATTCACCTTACTTATGCCGCTCATGTTTTAAAATAGCTCTGTACTTCAAACCAGAGCAGAACTTAATTGTTAGGGTATTAGGGAGTGTTGTAGAAGAGACTTGGGAGTGCAGATACTTAGTTCCTTGAGAGTGGTGACAGATGTAGACAAGGTGGTGAAGGAGGAGCCTGGCACATTTGACTTTATTCGTCAGGATTCGGACACTGCATTACAGCTGTACAAGAAGTTGATTAGGATATATTTGAAGAATAGCGTACAGTTATGGTAATCCTGCTGCAGGAAATTATGTCATCGAATTGGAAAGGACAAAAAGCAGGTTTATGAAGCTATTAATGTGGCTTGTGATTTGATCTTATTTGGAGAAACTAGATTCATGTGTTTTTTTTAATTAAAACCCTCGAGCAATGAAAGCTGTTGGATATCCTTATAGGCATGGTAGTGGAGCAGTTAGAACATCACTTTACATTAGCCAGTGATCAATGACCAGGGTTCAACACATAAATCCTGTCTTGGTTTAACTGACCAAACTCCAACACTTTACACATCTGAGTTAAATTCCATCTGCAATTTTTTTGGTTGACTTTCCCAGTTTGTAGATCCTATTGTGACCTTGAATATCCTTCAATGCTAATCTTGGTGTCATCTGCAAACTTACTAACCATTCTGATCCTCATCATTAAAATAATGACACAGCACAGGTCCTTGCTTCCAATATAACCATGGACCTCCAAAATGAAAAACAGTCCTCCACTACCACCAAGTCAATTTTGTATACAGCTCATCCTGGATCCCCTGTCAGCCAACCTACCATGCTGGACCTTGTCAAAGTGCCTGGAATTAATATTTTTCGGAGCTACATACTTGGAATGTATCCCTAGGAAATGTTAGACATTATTCTGATATTTTTCATCCCACAAGGATACTTGTCTAAATGATGACCACATGACAGATTTCTAGCGAGAAGAAGAATGGGAGTGAAAAATGTTTCTTAACCAAAGTAGTACCTGGGCTACGTCCACACCACGCCGGATAATTTTGAAAACGAAGCTTTTTCTCTTCATTTTGACCCTCCGTCCACACTGAAATGGCATTTTCATCCCCTGAAAATGGAGCTTTTCTAAAACACTCTCCAGAGTGTGTAAATTTGAAAACGATTGTTTGGCGTTGCTGTGATGATGGGGTAAACAGAGATATCTGAAAATGCTGTCATGACAACAACACAACAATGCTTTTTCTGCTTCTGCTTGGTACTGTGCAAGCACTGCTGGATAGCTGTTATGACGCGCAGTCGGTGTGAACGGTGTGAGAGTTAAATTGTAAAGTGAGCTTTTTTGACTAGATCCCCTAAATTGATTTGATTGAGTCTATCTTTAAAAATTAATGTCAGAAATACTGCGCAGGTCTGGCGGCAGAAGATTACAATCTCTTGTTGATCTTGGGCAGAGGACGGCTTCATGCGTGTGTTATTTACTTTATTGTCTACGTTAATGGTTTGTTTGGAATTAAACATCTCCACGTTCTCCACTGCTTTGCTGACTTTGTAGTCGTTTGTAACTCGCAGAAACAGCTCGACTTCATTGTCTGTCTAAATGAAGAAGTCCGGTCTGATTTTTCCAGTGGAGGTTTTCCTTGAAGACATTGTTGAAAACTTTCTTTCGCTGTTGTTGATACTCTAGTTTTTGACCAATGGAAATAGCACAATGCCACCACGGAAACGTAAGTATTATTATACCGTTTCCTCTTCACCTGTTTCCTGTAGATGTGTCTGCGCATGCCCAGTAGGAGTAGATTCGCCCAAATATCCATTTTAGTGTGGACAGAGATATTTTGAAAAACGCGTACCCTGTCGTTTTTACTCGAAACTGGCATTTTCAAAATTATCCGGTCTAGTGTGGACGTCATTTTAAAGTGAGAAGTAAACAGGTCACCAAGATAAGGAAAAACAAAAGCAAAAGCTAAGCTAGTTACGAACCATGTTCTAATCAGATTAAAGAGAAAAATGCCACTGTGTGCATTTGAATTTGACGGACAATAATTTTATCTGGTGAAGGGCAATCTTAAACTTTCACTCCATTTTAAAAATCTCTGTTCAAGTCCTGTTCTAGTGTTATGTTGGAGATGGAAAACAGAAGATAGGCAACTCTGAATGTTCCAACATGCACAAGTCAGGTAGAATCTAGAAATATATTTGTCTCCAGTTTTTAGAGGACTGAGTCTATCAGCATTAACCACTTACCTTGAACGCTGATGAGTGTCAGTGGCTCTGCATTCGGAACCATGTCATCTGGGGCATCGATGGCAACATCAAATGTTTGAGTTTTGCCTAAGTTGAAGGAAGAATATATTTATTTATTCATAATATATTCTTAGTATACTGCTATATCATCCAAAACTCACATTATCATTGACTCCAAATCTTATAACTTCCAGCATAACTACACTTGGACGCATCTTCATCACCAGGAATGCAGGAACTCAAGATTACTTTTCTCAAGGACAATAAAGAATAAGCAATAAATACTGATTGCCAATGATGCCTATGATCTGTAATTTAACAAAAACCTAATTGTTACTTTTCCAGACAGTGATGAATTTTCAGAGCTCTTTATGGTCTGATTATCGAGAGTATTTTAAGAGGCAGTAGGTAAAGTTTTGAAAGATTGAGGAATCAGGAGTTGTGGGAAGTGACACAGAAGAGGAGATGAAGTTGGGGCAGAGCAACCATGAACTGTGAGACAGGTTTGATGGACTGACTAGCCGGCTCCTCCTATTTTCCTGCACTCTTATTTTTCTGCCAACTATTTGAATGTTTTTATATCTTCTTAAATCACTTTTGTCATCTTTTAGACTGACCAATCTTCCTGCAGTTTACAGTATTGTAGTTTAGTACTTTAGTTTATCGCAAGTGTTCACAAGATAAGCCAAAGAAGGTAAACTGAAGTGACACACATAAAATAGAAAGGAATAAAGAGTTGACGTTTCAGGCCAAGATCTTTTATTAGGACTGACTTGATGAAGGTTCTCAGCCTGAAATGTTGACTCTTTATTCCTATTCACAGATGTTGCCTGACCTGCTGACTTTATCCAGCATTTTGTAAATGTTACTCTGGAATACCAGCATCTGCAGAACCTCTTTGTTTAAGGAAAACTAAATTTGGTAGGTCTGATTTTCCCCTCTTTGTGCTATAAATCAGAAATCCCTGTAAGTAACACGCACAACACGCTGGAGGAACTCAGCAGGACTTATTTCATAATTTCCTGGCATAATTTACATATTACTATTTAACTATTTATGGTTCTATTACTATTTATTATTTATGGTGCAATTGTAATGAAAACCAATATCCCCCGGGATTAATAAAGTATGACTATAACTATGACTATGACTATGACTAAGCATGTAAAATCTTTCTTTGACCAAAGTAGAACTATTGGAGGTATAATAAAAGCAGACTGAGAGACTCCATTCCTAAATAAAGGCTGTTCAGTCTGTTCCATTTTCTTACTTGGTAAAGGACCATCAGAGAGATGTTCAGTAATGTTCCCATTTCTAATGAACCCCAAAACTAGTCACTTGTAAATCCTGTGGAAGTCGTGACAAGGCAGGGTAGTTTATAGATAGTGTGCAGTCATCCCAAGCAAAAAAGGTCTTTTAAGAAAGACCTTTCAAAAGCATAGTGCCCTTTTGCACAGTACAGGGCCAAAGCCATTTGGAATACAGATTCAAGATAAGAATGCAAACAAAGGATTCTAGGATTACACTTAAGGTCAGTTACTTTACTAAATCTGAGTGTTACTGGCCTTTAACATGGAGATTCTGTTGGTTATTAATACCTGTATTATCACAGTGTGATTTGTGATTGATTATGCAAATAAGGTATTTGAACACCTACAAGATTCACATCTAGTCAGTATCTGTATCCAACCAGTCAATTTTTAATGAAAATTCTGTATAAAGTCAATTTCTGTATAAAAATATCATTTATTTGTTCAAGCTTTAGAATAGTAAGGGTGACAGAACCCATGCTGTTCTCCTTGTGCACAGGTAAATAAAATATGATAGAGAACGAGTGCAGGCTTTCAGAGTTCAGTTAATCAGTGACAACAATCCCACAGAGAATATAGCAGAAATATTTCTCAGTCCAACCATGCTAAAACTGCACAAGAAATACTCTGGATAAATGATGGTACAGGGGCTCAGAGCCATTCTAATGAACTCATTTTATTCACCATCTCCACGGCCAAAACTGAAATTTAATTGAATGCAAAATTTAATTGAATTGCACCCAGGACTCTGAGCTAAAAAGACACTGCATCCTCTTCCTTGGAGAACCAGCAAACTTTTCACATTGATGAATATCACATTGCTGTAATTTCTAAAATGAGGAATTCTTCAATATAATGCATCAATAGTCTAAGTTTTCCTTGTCCACACAACACACTGACTGATATAATCTAATTCCTGTTGTTGTTTGGAATAAATAACACATCGTTCCCACAGAGAAAGACTTGGAGTCCGTCCACATGCTGCATGCATGAAGAGAGTACACCTGTACCTCAGGAGACTAAAGAAATTTAGCATATTCCCTTTCAACCTCACTAATTTTTATTGATGCACCACAGAAAGCATCCACTACACTACTGTGTCTCCGCACTAATCTTCGAGCAATCCAAAACTGACTGAAAAGCATATTGTGTTGCCCTAAGATTTGAGGAATCTATATGTAATTACATATAACAATATTACATAATATATAAAAGTGAATATAGCAGCATAAAAATAGTTTAATGACAGATGGTTGATAGTAGAAGATCTATTTTCAATCCGGTAATCTCAAGCAACTAATAATTAAATTCTTCTAATAGATGTTCATTAGATTGGGATCAGCAAGTAGTCCTAAAGGAAGAGATTTGTAGAACTGACTGAGGATTGTAAGACAAGGTTCTAGAGCTACCTCCCAGGATGGATGCAGTGTCCACTGGCTGGAAAGAGGCATAAGCCAGCTGCCACTTCTTTGCCTATTCTCTTAATCTATTTTAAGACTTTTGGTAGCATCTCTGCTTCATCCAAACTAACTGCCCCCTCCACCTACTTTCGTATCATCCGCAAACTTTGCACAAAGCCATCAATTCTGTCATCCAAGTCATTGATATATAACATTAAAAAAAGCAATCCCAACACAGACTCCTGTGGAGCATCACTAGTCACCAGCAGCCAACCCGAAAATGCTGCCCTTATTGACTGCTTTATCCATGCTAGTATGCATCCTGTAATACTATGGACTCTTACCTTGTTAAGCAGCCTCATGTATGGCACCTTGTCAAAGGCCTTCTAAAAATACTGGTACACAAGATCCACTGATTTTATCCTGCTTGTTGTTTCTTCAAAGAATTACAATGGATTTGTGAGGCAATTTTTTTCCTTTAGGAAACAGCACTGACTACGGCCTTCTTTTTCATTTGAAGTTGCACTGATGATGTTGCCTAGCTGGGTAATGAAATGCCTGCAAGCTAACAAGCTAGCTCGGCGAGCCACTCAACAACGATGACTACGGCCTATTTTATCATGCACCTCTAAGTACCCTGAAACCACATCGTTAACAATCGACTCCAACATCTTCCCAACTACTGAGGTCAGACTAACTGGCCTATCATTTCCTTTCATCTGCCTCTCTCCCTTCTTAAAGAGTGATGACATTTGCAATTTTCCACTCCTTGGAACCATGCCAGAGTCAACTTATTCTTGAAAGATCATTGCTAATCTCTTCATCCACCTCTTTCAGAACCCTGGGGTATATACCATCTAGTCCAGGTGACTTATCTATCTTCAGACCTTTCAGTTTTCAAAGAACCTTCTCCCTAGTATTGGCAACTTCACACACTTCTGCCCCCAACACTCTGGCACCCAGTGAAGACTGATGCAAGATACTCATTCAGTTGGTCTGCCATTTCCTTGTCCCCCATTACTACCAATATCTCCTCTCATTTCTCTTTAGACTATGTATTTGAAAAAACTTTTGGTATCCTCTTTAATATTATTGGCTAGCTTACCTTCATATTCTATCTTTTCCTTTATGATATTTTTAGTTGCCTTCTGCTGGCTTTTAAATGTTTCTCAATCTTCTAACTTCCCACTAATTTTTGCTCTATTATATGACCTCTCTTTGGCTTGCTCTGCATCTTAAATCCTGATTCCTTTATCTTTTCCTCATTTGCACCAAATGGTACCAACATAAGAATCAACTCCATTTCTCTCCCCACAGTTACGACTGAAGATTTGTTCCAGTTACAGTTGCTCTTTCTATCTGTTCTGACTAAATTATTGGTCATTTGCCTTAACATTATTTTTATCTCCAGTATAAAATTTGGTTTGAAACAAAACTGAGGGACAATTTAAATAGAGTATGTTGTTACTGACAACTGCATATTTTGAGGGGTTTCAACATAGTGGACACTTACCTTTGGGTTCCAAATAATGATTATATGCCGGGAGTTCAATCTTTACTCCTTCTGGCTACAGAAAGAAAGAATACAGTAAATATGTAAAAGTTTGGTTTCTTTTAGGTGTTCATTTACTGTAAGAGTTATTTACTCTGCACTCTATGCAACTTTCCATGTAACACACCTCAGTTTATATGTGTGAGAGCTCAGAGTTGACTGATAATAGATTTCAGAATCCCCTTCAAACCGATTCAACACTAGTGTATAAGACACTGGAAGGAGCCACACAGGTCCATCATCTTCTGCAGGTTCCATATCATCAGACTTTGAAATATTTCACCATTCCTTCATCATCACAGGCTAGAAATACTGTTTATTCATTAACCGCGAATTTAACAAAATACTTAGCAACTGCTGGATTATCCTTCTGCCCAATCGCCACTCCCCAATTATGTTCCCAGGAATACAATCAAATGTTCAAGTTTGTTCAAATGTTTGCACCTTTCAAATTCAGATTCTGAGCAATCCAATGCTCTGCATCAGCAGTTCAATACTATTTCAGACATCTGACCCGATGTGAAACAAATCTTTCATAATTACTTATGTTGCTGGATGTTAGAAGTTTAACTATTTTGAACTTACCACTACTAGGAGAGGCTTTTTTACTCCGTCAGTCACAAAGACATTCATAACTGAGGCCTTGACTTCAATCATTATTTCGCCCTGAGTCAATGGAACTATAACGTAAGGCACCACAGTGGATGATTGCTCAGGAATAATGGTTTTAATAGAATATCGTTTTGTTGGTTTTGCATTGCTGCACAGATTCTCATTGTATGGAAACTCTACACGAACCTGGAATTTTAAAAGTACCAAAAATGTAATAGCAGAAAATGTAAAAAAATACTCCTCTCAGTGCTATAATGACATCACTATGTAGTGAAAAGCTTTTCCCGATATAGCATTAAAGGAAGTTAGCATGTGTCCTTGGTAAGAGATTCCTTTGCAATTAATTTGAAGAAAGCAGGACAGTTCTGCGACCAATATGTTTGCTTCAAACAACATCATGAAAGCAATTTATCCACCCATTACCACATTGCAGTCTGTGGGATCTTGCTGTGTGTGCATTTGCTTCGTGCTTTCTACATTTCAATCATGAGTAGGTTTAGGTATACAGCACAGTAACAGACCCACATGACCAAAAACCCTACTAACCTATATGTCTTTCGAATGTGGACAGAAATCAGAGTACCTGTAGTAAATCCACACAGTCACAGGGAGAATGTAGAAACTCCTTACAAACAGGGGTGGATTTGAATCCAGATTGCTAGCACCGTAATAGCATTTTGCTAGCCACTACACTACTGTGTCTCTGCACTAATCTTCAAGCAATCCAAAACTGACTGAAAAGCATATTGTGTTGCCCTAAGATTTGAAGAATCCATATGTATTTACATATAGCAATATTACATAATACTTAAAAGTGAATATAGCAGCATAAAAATAGTTTAATGACAGATGGTTGATAGTAGAAGATCTATTTTCAATCCGGTAAATCTCAAGCAACTAATGATTAAATTCTTCTAATAGATGTTCATTAGACTGGGATCAGCAAGTAGTCTTAAAGGAAAAGATTTGTAGAACTGGCTGAGGATTGTAAGACAAGGTTCTAGAGCTACATCCCAGGATGGATGCGGTGTGCACTGGCTGGAAAGAGGCATAAGCCTGGGATCAGAGATCCACTATTTTAGCATTGTAGAAAGAAATTGTTTCTCTCAAAGACTTGTTTAGATTAGCATTTTGGGGGGCTTTTTTTCCCTTCCTTTTCATGCTATTTCTGGGTTTTTTTGTATATTATATTTGTATTTTGTATGAGTTTGGGAGGTTTAATACCTGTGTGCCAATTGAGTTTATATTTATATATGTTAATTATTAACAATGTAATCCCAATAGTGTTGCATTAATACTATGTTATGTTTAACATTTTGATATTAATACAAAGATTGAAAAAGAAAGAAAAGAAAGAAAAAGACTTGTGAATCTTTGGAATTGGCTACCGTGAGTTGCATGGCAGAGTTGATTCCAAGCTAAATCTACAGATTTTCAGAATATAATGGGATCAAAGCAAATAGGGAACCGACAACGGTGACGCGGTGGCACAATCTGTAGAGATGCCAGAGACCTCGGACCAATTTCAACATGGTTACTTTCTGTGCAGAGTTTGCACATTCTCCCTGTGATTTCAAGGCTTTTCCCTGGGACTCAGGATTCCTCCCACATCACAGACAAACTGGCTGGTAGATTAATTGGCCACAGAAATTGCCCTTATCATGTAGGTGTGTCGTAGAATCCGGGAGGATTTGATGAAAATGTGGAGAGAAATGAAATGGGATTAATGAATGATTAGCACAAGCAGGTAGTTAATTATCAACACAGACACTGTGAGACAAAGACCTGTTTCCCTGACAGGTCTCTCTATAGCTGCAAGCTCCAATAAGTGGTGGATCATAGAGCAGGCTCAATGACTGCATGGTCTATCCCTATTTTGTTAAGATGAGATGGACTTCGACTTTAACTTTTTGGCCTGAAATTTGTATAATAGCATAGAAGCAAGTGCAGCATGCAGAGTGAACCTCATACTCAGTACTCGTGTTAGAAGCCAATAAAATATTCTCACATTCCTGTTGTCTCTCAACTCTGTTAATGAGCATGCAATGTTTTGCTCAGCTTTACAAAAATATTTGAATCTATACAGCAGTTTTAAGTTACAGAACACCTATGGGAAAATAGCAAGCAGGGATTCTGTAATGTAGGTAACTACCCATTAGTTGGCGGGTCCTTGAACTGAAGATATCCAATTCACAGCAGCGTTTGCATCCAGGAATAGCACACAGAACTACAGAATCCAAGGTCCCAAGTACCAAGTGGCTTCTGTGCCCATGTTCTTCACTGTTTGGTCAACATCTGGAGACTTGAGTCCAGTGACAACAGAATCCATGGTGCAGAACCTGAGGTCTTCACCAGGGATCCAACAACCAACTAGTTACCCGCAAAATACACAATGATTACTTTAATGAACAAATACAGCATATCCCAGAACCAATTACAGGCATTATATTACTTTTTAGATGTGATCACTACTGCAATTTCAAAAAAAGTTGGCAAATAATTTACATTTAGCAAGCTGCTGCAAAGAATGCAAGAAATCACCAGATCATCTGTTTGGGAATAGTGTTCAGGGTGGGTGCAACGTTTGATGCACACATACCTCTAGATTTCTATTTCCTGAATTGTCTTTATAATGTTGTGCTCTATTTTATATTTTTGTTCCTCATACATTCAAATGAAATTGTGTCACTTATGTTAATCTGAAGGGTCTGTAGTTACAAGTATTCTTGCACCATTTCTTGAACATGGATGTAACATTTGCTATTTTCCATTTCCCTGCTTCCTCCCATATCAATGACTATTTAGAACAGCATGCTTCCAGCTTTCTGCAAGCCTACTTCTTTGTGAAACATAGGATGTAATTCAATGAGACCTAGTAAGTTTTTCTTCTAAATATATCTGGACCTTCTATCACATTTCAACCTTCATATACCTTATTTCTGCTCTCTTCAACTGTCAATATATTAGCATTATTTTTCTCAACAAATATTCACATATTAATTGTCACAATTTTATCCACCAAACATACACCACTCCCAATAAGGTCCATTCCAATCTCTTATTGTGTGGCGCGTGGCCAAGTGGTTAAGGCATTGGACTAGCGATCTGAAGGTCATGAGTTCGAGTCCCAGCTGAGGCAACGTGTTGGGTCCTTGAGCAAGGCACTGAACCACACACTGTTCCAGTCCACCCAACTGAAAATGGGTACCGGCGAAATTCTGGGGATTAACCTCGCGATAGACTGGCGTCCTATCGGGGGGTGGGTGGGGGGAGTCTCATACTCTCAGTCGTTTCACGCCACAGAAACCAGCATAAGGACCAGCCTGATGAGCCTATAAGACTCGGGACTAACCTTAACCTTAATGATCTCTTATTGCCTGCGCATGACTTGTATGCCAGTAGAATAATGCTGAATTACCTATTCCCAATGTTTACTTGTCACAATTCCTTCTTCATTTAATGCATTTAGAACTCGAATGTGTATGAAGTACATCAAGCACCCTCTGTTATTTAATGATAATCTCCTTCTCCCTTACTCTCAAATAGGTACCATCCACGTACCTATTCAAACTTCTCTTAAACGTTGAAATCAAGTTCACTGCACCACTTGTACTGGCAACATGCTCCACACTTTCACAGCCATCTGAGTGACGCTTCCCATCATGTTCCCCTTAAATTTTTGACCTTTTATGCTTGACCCATGACCTTTAGTTTTAGTCCCACACAACCTCTGGAGAAAGCCTGCTTGCATTTACCCTATTTTACCACTCAATTTTTTTTATATTTCTATAATATCATATTTATGTACATTGACTTTTGTCTAATATCTGTCTCACCATTTCATTTAAAAGCATTTCTATATCCTCTTGATGTATCACTGTCCTTGTCAACCGTTTCAACATTCCCCCGACCTGCTTCCTATTCTCTATCCTTCATCTCTATTTAACATCTCCTGTCCTGCTGTAGCCATTTTGTCCACTGGCCTGCATTCTCAGAGATTCCAATTTACATTTGTCTTGTTCAGATCCTTTCATGCCCTTCAGGCTATCATCTGTCCTTTTCACACCTTACAGCTTCAAAAATGCATATCACTGAGGCTTGCTTTCTTGTACATCTATTGTTCCCTCCACCCCACCAATGGTGAACACAAGACAACATGATCTTGTCAGTTTGTATGACCTTCCAGAAAATTTAAATCTTTTACCCCTTCACATTCAATCTCTGATCCCTCTCCTGCAACTTCTCTTCATCCTGTTACACTTCTGACCTTGGACCATTGTTATAAATGCAACACTATTCACTTAAATTATTCCACACCCCATTACACAACTCCATTACATTCATCGTAGGATTTCCAATGATCTCCATGTGACCAAAGTCTTTATGATATAGAATATCATTGCCAAACTTACTTGAATTTCTGAAGTATGATAATTGTAAAGGACTGCTCGAATTTCCACTTGTTCATTGCGAACAGCTGAGTATGGAAGTCGAAGGTCGATGAAAAAGTCTTTCATTACCGTCAGTTCATAGGGTTGTGCAATGCATACTCCTGCAACAGGAAGTTTTAATATTCAGAATAGGCACTGCACTTACAGTATCTGTTGTTATATTTCATAGTGAAACCAAATTACTTCCAAAACAGAGAATAAACTTAATTTCCTTCATGTTAACCTCATATTTTGAAGGAATACCTTCTGCATTCCCATCAACTGATACAGATTTAAATTGACTGCTCTGCCATAATATAATACAAATCGTCTCTGATTTGAGGTAGAAACATTAAAAGATTGTAGGAGTGTTATATTACACAAAGGACCTTCCATTTTGTGTGTTTTTACTTTGAATTAGAGAAGTTTGCTGAGGTTCAGTAACAATGGTCAAAGGCATGGGCTAATAAATATTCAAACCTTATCCAGTTCTGGTCAATATTATGTGTCTATTCAAGTGGTAAACTGCACCTGGAATGAATAGTATCTGTTTTAATGATAATGTACAGTTACCCTGAGGAAGAACTATTTCAGATGATGTACCAGTAATAATTTTCAAAAGACTTACAGCAGCAAGTTCAGGTTTACACCTTGAAAATTAGAATATTCCAGATTTCAATACAGACCTCCTCTGATTGTCAATGATATTCCACGACGATGCACCAATGTCCTAGCTAGGCAGCTGTTACCTAGAAACCGTTCCTGCTTCTTTGTTTGCCTCTGTCTCTGGCATCTATCTTAAACAATAGATAACCCTTGTGTTCTTTTAGTAGCACATAAACCTTCCTTGACAGTCACTTGTCTTTCCTGCATCTTTTTTTTCTGGTGATTGTGATCGACTGAAGAAGTAGCATAACACTGATAACGTGTTAAAAAGCACCCATATAATTTCAATGTGATGTTGGAATGTTCCACCAAAAGAGGTGTACAAGATGATAGAATGGATAGCAGGTGCCTTTTCACCATGGCAACAGTGATATTGCAAGAGGGCATTCTTTTAAGATGATTGAAGAAAATGTCGGAGGGATGCCAGAGTTAGGTATTACGCGAAGAATGATAAGTACATGGAAAATACAACTGGTGGTACTGGCAGATCCATTAAAGCAATTTAGATAGGTACCTGAATGAACAAAAATGGAGAGCTATATGGGAGGAAAGAGATAAATTGATTTTTGAGTAGGTTAAAAGGTTGATGTAACATCTTGGACTGAAGGACCTGTACTGTGCTCTACTGTTTCATGTTCAATAGGAACACCATTGCAATTAACACCGCTTTAATATATATACAGTATACTTTGACACAGTCTGTTGTCCTAACAAAAGAAACGGATGGACTTACCAGCAAGGAACTATTTTCTTCTTTTGTAGGATCTCATTGATAGATTGCAAATGTGAGAAAATCCTGATTAAAAATGACCCAGACCCCAGCACAATTATTCAACCATTCCCTTTTTCCTGAGCCATTATGCCCGCTACTTCACCTCTCCTGTATTCACCACATTCTATTGTTGTCCCCTTTCCATTTACTGTGCATTTTAACATCTATTGCATCTCTAACCTTTCCCTGTTCTCTGTTGATAGATGCTGCCTGGCCAGTTATGCATTAGCAGTAATTTACATCTCTGTTCTAGATTTCAGACTCACAAATAGAACCTGCATCTTTTATATCCTACACTCTCCAATGGCCATAAGACCAGAAGAGCAGAAGTAGGCCATTCGGCCCATCGAGTCTGCTCTGCGATTCAATCACGGACCGATCCAATTCTTCCAGTCATCCCCACTCGCCTGATTTCGCCCCATACGCTTTGATGCCCTGGATAATCAAGAACTTATCTATCTCTGCCTTAAATACACCCAATGACTTGGACTCCATAGCCGCTCGTGGCAGCAGATTCCACAGATTTAGTACCGCATCTCAGTTCTAAAAGGACATCCTTCAATCCTGAAGTAGTGCCCTCTTTTCCTAGAGTCCCCTACCATGGGAAATAACTTTGTCATATCTAATCTGTTCAGGCTTTTTAATATTGGGAATGTTTCTATGAGATTCCCCCCCCCCCATTCTCCTGAACTCCAGGGACTACAGCCCAAGAGTTGCCAGACGTTCATCATACAGTAACTCTTTCATTCCTGGAATCATTCTCGTGAATCTTCTTTGAACCCTCTCCAAGGTCAGTATACTCTTTCTAAAATAAGGAATCCAAAACTGCACACAATACTCCAAGTGTGGTCTCACGAGTGCCTCATAGAGTCTCAATATCACATCCCTGCTCTTATATTCTATACCTCTAGAAATAAATGCCAACATTGCATTCGTCTTCTTCACAACTGACTCAACCTGGAGGTTAACCTTCAGGGTATCTTGCACAAGGACTTCCAAGTCCCTTTGAATCTCTGCATTTTGAATTCTCTCCCCATCTAAATAATATATTGTCCGTTTATTTCTTCCACCAAAGTGCTTGACCATTCACTTTCCAACATTGTGTTTCATTTGCCACTTCTTTGCCCATTCCCCTAGACTATCTAAGTCTCTCTGCAGGCTCTCTGTTTCCTCAACACTACTCACTCTTCCACCTATCTTTGTATCATCAGCAAGTTTAGCCAATAATCCATTAAAACCGTAATCCAAATCATTGACATACATTGTAAAAAGCAATGGTCCCAACACTGTGGGACTCCACTGGTAACCAGCAGCAACCAGTCAAAATATTCCCACTCTCTGTAATTTCCACTTTATTCTCAGTCTCTGGTTTCTGCCGACCAGCCAACGCTCCACCACCGCTACTAACTTCCCTGTAATTCCATGGGCTCTTATCTTGCTAAGCAGCCTCATGTACGGCACCTTGTCAAAAGCCTTCTGAAAATCCAAGGGCATCACGTCTACTGCATCCCCTTTCTCTACCCTGCTTGTAATTTCCTCAAAGAATTGTAGTAGGTTTGTCAGGCAGGATTTTCCTTTCAGGAAACCATGATGGCTTTGGCCTAACTTGTCATGTGCCCTCAGGTACTCCATAATCTCATCCCTAACAATCAATTCCAACAACTTCCCAACCACTGATGTCAGGCTAACAGGTCTATAGTTTCCTTTCTGCTGCCTCCCACCCTTCTTAAATAGCAGAGTAACATTTGCAATTTTCCAGTTATCTGGTACAATGCCAGAATCTATCGATTCTTGAAAGATCATTGTTAATACCTCCTCAATCTCTCCAACTATTCCAGCATTCCATCAGGTCCAGGAGATATATCCACCCTCAGACCATTAAGCTTCCTGGGCACCTTCTCAGTCATAATTTTCCCTTCTCTGACACTCTTGAATGTCCGGTATACTGCAGACATCTTCCACTGTGAAGACGGATGCAAAATACGCATTCAGTTCCTCTGCCATCACTGCATCTCTCATTACAGTATCTCCAGCATCATTTTGTATTGGTCCTATATCTACCCTCAACTCTCTTTTACCCTTTATGCCCGCTTTGAAAGAAAGAACGCAACTATAGCTGTGAAGATCCCTGCTACACCTGATGACCCTGTGATCTCCATCCAGAGGCTGATGTTAGACTGTGTTTAAAGAGCGTAACCTCTCGTAAGGCAGGAGGTCCTGATGGAGTACCAGGTGAGGCTCTGAAAACCTGTGCCAACCAACTAGTGAGAGTATTCAAGGACATTTTCAATCTCTCACTGCTGTGGGCGGAAGTTACCACTTGCTTCAAAAAGGCAACAATCATACCAGTGCCTAAGAAGAATAATGTGGGCTGCCTTAATGACTGTCGCCCAGTAGCACTCACATCGACAGTGATGAAATGCTTTGAGAGGTTGGTTATGACTAGACTGAACTCCTGCCTTAGCAAGGACCTGGGCCCATTGCAATTTGCCTATTCCCACAATAGGTCAATGGCCGACGCAATCTTAATGGCACTCCACACGTTTTTAGACCACCTAGACAACACAAACACCTAGGTCAGGATGCTGTTCATTGACTATAGCTCAGCATTTAATACCATCATTCCCACAATCCTGATCAGGAAGTTGCAGAACCTGGGCCACCACATCAGTGCGGATTGGTAATAAAATATCCTCCTCGCTGACGATCAACACTGGCACATCTCAGGGGTGTGGGCATAGCCCACTGCTCTACTCTCTGTATATACATAACTGTGTGGCTAGGCATAGCTCAAATACCATCTATAAATTTGCTGATGATACAACCATTGTTGATAGAATTTCAGGTGGTGACAAGAGGGAATACAAGAGTGAGACATGCCAACTAGTGGAGTGATGCCACAGCAACAACCCGGCACTCAACATCAGTACGATGAAAGAGCTGATTGTGGACTTCAGGAAGGGTAAGACAAAGAAGCACATACTAATCCTCATAGAGGGATCAGAAATGGAGAGAGTGAGCAGCTTCAACTTCCTCGGTGTCAAGATCTCTGAGGATCTAACCTGGTCCCAACATATCGATGTAGTTATAAAGAAGGCAAGACAGCAGCTATACTTTATGAAGAGTTTGAAGAGATTTGGCATATCAACAAATACAAAAACTTCTATAGATGTACCGTGGGGAGCATTCTGACAGGTTGCATCACTGTCTGGTATGGAGGGGCTACTGCACAGGACCGAAAGAAGCTGCAGAAGGTTGTAAATCTAGTCAACTCCATCTTTGGCACCAGCCTACAAAGTACCCAGGACATCTTCAAGGAGCGGTGTCTCAGAAAGGCAGTGTCCATTATTAAGGACCTCCAGCACCCAGGGCATGCCCTTTTCTCACTGTTACCATCAGGTCGGAGATACTGAAGCCTGAAGGCACACACTCAGTGGTTCAGGAACAGCTTCTTCCCTTCTGCCATCCGATTCCTAAATGGACATTGAACCTTTGGACACTACCTCACTTTTTTTAATATACAGTATTTCTGTTTTTGCATATTTTTAAAAGCTATTCAATATACATAATTGATTTATTTGTTTGTTTATTATGTTTTATTTTATTAATTATTTTTTTTCTCTCTCTCTCTCTCTCTGTCTGCTAGATTACGTATTGCAATGAACTGCTGCTGCTAGGTTAACAAATGTCACGTCACATGCCGGTGATAGTAAACCTGATTCTGAATCTGACTCTGATATACTTAAAAAAGCTTTTAGTATCTTCTTTGATATTAGTCACCAGTTTCCCCTCTTAATTCATCTTTTCCTTCTGAATAACCTTTTCAGTTTCCTTCGGCAAGTTTCTAAAAGCTCCCCAATCCTTTATCTTCTCTCTAGCTTTGGCTTCCTTCTTGTCAGCCACGGTAGTGTCCTTCTTCCCTTTGAAAATTTCTTCTTATTTGGAATATATCTGTCTTGCTAATATTTTTAGTCAATTATGAGCACATTATGACACTCCAGTCAAAGCGAACAGTGGAGGCAAGTTTCTTCTGTGTTTGGTGCTCTGTTTGTCCCACATCTCCACTCTCACAACTTCCACATATGAAAAGAAATAAAATATAATCTTGAATCAAATCCTGGCCTATTGGTGCCCTTTAAAACATTATGTAGTTATTGATTTCAACATTCTTATAATGCAGAAGAACCTTGCCTTTTGTTGGAGATACACTGACAGCTTGTATTTCCCAAGTAGTGATGGAGTCTTTAAGGTATTGAATAATCTCCAATGATGCAAGGCTGTTTAAGTAAAAGAAAATGTACATTAAACTCATTTTGTCATATACACCACAAATATGTTACTTTTCTAATTTGTTGCTCTTTGTGATAAACAGCACATATTTGTTGTTGGAATTTTAGAGGCAAACTTACTAAGTTGAAACTTTGGACACATTACACAAATAGTTTTATTTCTTAGTACTCCACTGCCTGTGATTGTTATCTCTTTAGGCATAGAACACATGAATAAGTGATCCAGGCATTAATCAGTATTTCCAGGATTCATTCACTATCTGTTCTTGGCAAGTTATGAGGACGGTGTATCTTTAGACACCAGGCAGGCTTTGAATTTTCATATGTTGCTGTAACAGCCACTAACTTTATTAAAGTGTTGACCAGCTCTAACATTGACTGAAGGAATGATTAACACCAATGAGTCTACAGACATGACACAAACTATACGGAGACCTGGCTGGGATTACTTCATTACTGAATCAGATTTTAACACAGAACAGTAAAGCACAGGAACAGGCCACTTGGGCCACAAGGTTGCGCTGACCCAGCTAAAAAGCAAATCAAAAACACCTAAATACTAATCCCTCCAACCTGTACTAGGTTGATATCCCTCTATCTCCCTTACATGCATGTGCCTATCCAAACGTCTCTGAAAAGCCTCTAATGTATTTGCCTCTATCACCACATCAGGCAGCACATTTCAGGAAGCATGAGTAAAACAAGTTACCCCTCACATACCCCTTGAATCTTCACCCTCTCACCTTCAATGCGTGCCCTCTGGTAGACATTTCAACCCTGGGAAACAAATACTCCCTGTCTACTCTATCAATGCCTCGCAATCTTTTAAAACCTGATCAGATCTCCCATCAGCTTACAGTGCTACAGAGAAAACAGCCCAAGTTTATTCAACCTTTCATGATTCTGAAGTGGGAGGTGATCAGCCAGATGTCATGGTACACATCGGTACCAATGACGTAGGAAGAAAGAGTGAGGAGGTCCAGAAGAGTGAGTATAGAGCTTGGTAGGAAATTGAAAAGCAGGACCTCGAGGGTGGTAATCTCAGGATTGCTACCTGTGCCACATGCCAGTGAGGGTAAGAATAGGATGCTCTGGCAGATGAACACATGGCTGAGTAACTGGTGTAAGGGGCAGGGTTTCAGATTTCAGAATCATTGGGACCTCTTCTGGCGCAGTGGGACCTGTACAAGAGAGATGGGTTACACCTGAACTACAAGGGGACCAATATCCTTGCAGAAAGGTTTGTTAGTGCTTTTAGGGAGGGTTTAAACTAGATTTTCAGGGGGATAGGAACCAGGGTGCCAGAGCAGATAGTGGAGCAGGGGTGAAAATAAATTATGTTAAAAGTTCATGCAAAGTCACAAATAGAAGGGTTGTGTGTGGTGGTAATAATCTTTTGAGGTGTGTCTATTTCAATGCTAGGAGTATTGTGGGAAAGGCTGACGAGCTGAGGGCGTGGATTGACACATGGAATTATGACATTATAGCCATTAGTGAAACTTGGCTGCAGGAGGGGCAGCTTAATGTTCCAGGGTTCTGATGTTTCAGATGTCTTAGAGGCAGAGGAAAGAAGGGTGTGGGGGGGGGGGGTGGCATTGCTAGTCAGGGAAAATGTTACAGCAGTGCTCAGGCAGGACAGATTAGAGAGCTTGTCTACCAAGGCCATATGGGTGGAGCTGAGAAACAGGAAAGATATGACCACATTAATGGAGTTGTATTATAGACCACCCAATAGTCAGCAAGAATTGGAGGAGTAAATCTGCAGAGAGATAGCAGACAACTGCAGGAAACATAAAGTTGTGATAATAGGGGATTTTAATATAGAGGTACCAACTAGAGAGGATGCAATATTCGATCTCCTATTAGGAAACAAGTTAGGACAGGTGACGGAAGTGTGTGTAAGGGAACACTTTGGTTCCAGTGATCATAACACCATTAGTTTCAACTTAATCATGGATAAAGATAGATCTGGTCCTCGGGTTGAGGTTCTAAACTGGAAAAAGGCCAAATTTGAAGAAATGAGAAAAGATCTAAAAAGCGTGGATTGGAACAGGTTGTTCTTCGGCAAGGATGTGATTGGTAAGTGGGAGGCCTTCAAAGGAGAAATTTTGAGAGTGCAGAGTTTGTATGTTCCTGTCAGGATTAAAGGTAAAGTGAATAAGAATAAGGAACCTTGTTTCTAAAGGGATATTGGAACTTTGATAAAGAAGAAGAGAGAGAGAGATGTCTGACATGTGTAGGAAACAGGGAGCAAATAAGGTGATTGAGTGCAAAAAAATACTTAAGAAAGAAATCAGGAGGGCTAAAAGAAGACGTGAGGTTGCTTTGGCAGTCAAGGTGAAGGATGATCCAAAGAGCTTCTACAGGTATATTAAGAGCAAAAGGACAGTAAAGGATAAAACTGGTCCTCTTGAAGATCAGAGTGGTTGGCTATGTATGGATCTTAAATGGGTTTTTTGCGTCTGTATTTACTAAGGAAATTGGCATGGAGTCAATGGAAATAAGGCAAACAAGTAGTAAGGTCATGGAACCTATACAGATTGAGGAGGAGGAGGAGGTGCTTGCTACCTTGAGGCAAATCAGAGTAGATAAATCCCCAGAACATGACAGGGTATTCCCTCGGACCTTAAGGGAGACTAGTGTTGAAATTGCAGGGGCCCTGGCAGATATATTTAAAATGTCGGTATCTACGGGTGAGGTGCCGGAGGATTGGAGGATAGCTCATGTTGTTCCATTACTTAAAAAAGGCTCTAAAAGTAATCTGGGAAATTGTAGGCCAGTAAGTTTGACGTCGGTAGTAGGTAAGTTATTGGAAGGAGTACTAAGAGATTGGATCTACAAGTATTTGGATAGACAGGGACTTATTAGGGAGAGTTAACATGGCTTTGTGCGTGGTAGGTCATGTTTAACCAATCTATTAAGAGTTTTTCGAGGTGGTTACCAGGAAAGTAGATGAAGGGAAGGCAGTGGATGTTGTCTACATGGACTTCAGTAAGGCCTTTGACAAGGTCCCGCATGGGAGTTTAGTTAGGAAGATTCAGTCACTAGGTATACATGGAGAGGTAGTAAAATGGATTAGACATTGGCTCAATGGAAGAAGCCAGAGAGTGGTAGTGGAGGATTGCTTTTCTGAGTGGAGGCCTGTGACTAGTGGTGTGCCACAGGGATCAGTGCTGGGTCCATTGTTATTTGTCATCTATATCAATGATCTGGATGATAATGTGGTAAATTGGATTAGCAAATTTGCTGATGATACAAAGATTGGAGGTGTAGTGGCCAGTGAGGAAGGTTTTCAAAGCTTGCAGAGGGATTTGGACCAGCTGGAAAAATGGGTTGAAAAATGGCGGATGGAGTTTAATACAGAGAAGTGTGAGGTATTGCACTTTGGAAGGACAGACGAAGGTAGAACATATAAGATAAATGGTAAGGCACTGAGGAGTGCAGTAGAACAGAGGGATCTGGGAATACAGATACAAAATTCCCTAAAAGTGGTGTCACAGGTAGATAGGGTCGTAAAGAGAGCTTTTGGAACATTGGTCTTTATAAATCAAAGTATTGAGTATAAGAGTTGGAATGTTATGGTGAGGTTGTATAAGGCATTGGTGAGGCCGAATTTGGAGTATTGTGTACAGTTTTGGTCACCAAATTACTGGAAGGATATTAATAAGATTGAAAGAGTGCTGAGAAGGTTTACAAGGATGTTGCCGGGACTTGAGAAACTGAGTTACAGAGAAAGGTTGAATAGGTGAGGACTTTATTCCCTGGAGCGTAGAAGAATGAAGGGAGATTTGATAGGGGTATATAAAATTATGATGGGTATAGGTAGAATGAATGCAAGCAGGCTTTTTCCACTGAGGCTAGGGGAGAAAAGAAACAGAGGACATGTGTAAAGGGTGAAGGGGGAAAAGTTTAAAGGGAACATTACTGGGGGGCTTCTTCACACAGAGAGTGTTGGGAGTGTGGAATGAGCTGCCAGATGAAGTGGTAAATGCGGGCTCACTTTTAACATTTAAGAAAAACTTGGACAGGTACATGGATGGGTGGTGTATGGAGAGATATGTTCCATGTGCAGGTCAGTGGGACTAGGCAGAAAAATGGTTCGGCACAGACAAGAAGGGCCAAAAGGCCTGTTTCTGTGCTGTAGTGTTCTATGGTTCTATGATAGTGCATGCCTTTTAAACCAAGCAGCATCTGGGTAAACCACTTCGGCACCCTCTCCAAAGCCTCAAAACCCTTCCTATAGTGGGGCAACCAGAAATGTATGTAATACTCCAGATGTGACCTAACCAGAGTTTCATAAAGTTGCAACATAACCTCTTGACTTCTGAACTCAATGCCTTGACTAATAAAAGAAAGCATTTCATAACCCTGCTTAACCACTTTACTGACCCGTGCAGCCACTTTCAAGGAGCAATGAATTTGGATCCCGAGATCTCTCTGCTGAACATCAATATTTTTTGAGGATGTGACTAAACATATTGATGAAGGAAGAGCATTAGTTGTAGTGCGTATGGATTTCAGCAAGGCATTTGATAAGGTACTCCATGCAAGGCTTATTGAGAAAGTAAGGAGGCATGGCATCCAAGGGGACATTGCTTTGTGAATCCAGAACTGGCTTGCCCGCAGAACGCAAAGAGTGGTTGTAGACACATCATATTCTGCATGGAGGTCGGTGACCAGTGGAGTGCCTCAGGGATCTGTTCTGGGATGCTTGCTCCTCGTGATTTTTATAAATGACCTGGATGAGGAAGTGGAGGGATGCGTTAGTAAGTTTGTTGATGACACATAAGTTGGAGGTGTTGTGGGTAGTGTGGAGGGCTGGCAGAGTTACAGTGGGACATTGATAGGATGCAAAACTGGACTGAGAATTGGCAGCTGGAGTTCGACCCAGATAAGTGTGAAGTGGTTCATTTTGGTAGGTCAAATATGATGAAAGAATGGCATCCATTAGCCTTGTGAGACCATGGATCTACGCCTGGAAAGTCTTGCTTCAGTCTCTCCAGGGTGCAGGTCTGGGCAAGATTGTATGGAAGATCATCAGTTGCCCAAGCAGCGAGTCTCCCCTTTCCATGCCACCGATGTTGTCCAAGGGAAGGGCAAGGGCTGATACAGCTTGGCACCAGTGATGTCGCAGGAGTTGCCAGAGCAAGGTCGAAAGCAATGTCGGACTGCATTAGGGACTTCAGGTCTGGATTCGTCCTCAGGGTTTACTCCCGAAGCCTTTCCCATAAGTGGGTATGGCCGCAAGGCAGCAGAGGTTTGAAATCAGAGTTTTCCCTCTCTTAGATGGACTGCCTTCTCAGGCTGATGAGCGCCATCTACCCGAAGCACTGGTTTTAAGGCGCCAGGACCTGCCTTTGCCCCTTCTCCTGTCAGTGGATGTCAAATATGATGGCAGAATATAGTATTAATGGTCAGACTTTTGGCAGTGTGAAGAATCAGAGGGATTTGGGGTCCGAGTCCATAGGATGCTCAAAGCAGCTGTGCAGGTTGCCTCTGTGGTTAAGAAGGCATACGGTGTATTGGCCTTCATTAATCATGGAATTGAATTTAGGAGCTGAAAAGTAATGTTGCCTGGTCAGACCCCACTTGGAGTACTGTGCTCAGTTCTGGTCGCCTCACTACAGGAAGGATGTGGAAACCATAGAAAGGATGCAGAGGAGACTTACAAGGATGTTGCCTGGATTGGGGAGCATGCCTTATGCCAACAGGTTGAGTGAACTTGGCCTTTTCTCCTTGGAGTGACGGAGGATGAGAGGTGACCTGATAGGGGTGCATAAGATGATGAGAGATATTGATCGTGTGGATAGTCAGAGGCTTTTTCCCAGGGCTGAAATGGTTGCCATAAGAGGACACAGGTTTAAGATGCTGGGGAATGGGTACAGAGGAGATGTCAGGGGTAAGTTTTTTACTCAGAGAGTGGTGAGTGCATGGAATGGGCTGCCGGCAATGGTGGTGGAGGCGAACACAATAGGGTCTTTTAAGAGACTTTTGGATAGATACATGGAGCTTAGAAAAATAGAGAGCTATGGGTAAGCCTAGTAATTTCTAAGGTAGGGACATGTTCGGCACAACTTTGTGGGCCAAAGGGCCTGTATGGCACTGTAGGTTTCTCTATGTTTCTATGTTTCTATTACGTATTTTGTCCTTAACATTGTACTATCTCTGTATTTGCCCTACTAAGGTGCAACACCTCATATTTATCTGGCTTAAAGGGTTATACTCCATCTGCCCATATCTGCAACTGATCTATATTGCGCTGTATTCTTTACCAATCTTCTACTCTTTTCATAACTCCACCAATCTAGATATTATACACAAACTTAATAACCCACCTATCTACATTTATATACACCAGAAACAGCAGTGGTTCCCACATAGATTCCTGCGGAACACTACTAAATACAGACCTCCAGCTTGAACATCCTTCAACTACTACCCTGTCTTCTATGTGCAAGCCAGTTCTCAACCCAGTCAATTTGCCATGGGTCCCGTGCAACTTAGTATTCTGGATTGGCCTCCCATGATGGACTTTGTTAAATGCCTTACTAAAATCCATGTAGACAACATCCACGGCCCTACACTCAAACTCTCTCATCACCTTGTCAAAAAATTTTGATAATTTTTTTGTATTACAGTGCTGGTTTGAGTCGCTGACCTTGGAGAGGCCGTTATGTCCCAATGCTCTCGGAGTGATATCAAAATTCTGGGATTTATGGATTGGACTGCACTTCATTTTGGCCTCTTCCAGTTCTATGTTTTTTTTTTCGTGTTCTCACCTATTATTTCTTGTTGCTGATTGGTGGGCTGGGATTTGTGGTTTGATGATCTTGCAGTTGTTTCTCCATGTGAGTGATCTGTTAGCTTTTGTGTGAGGTATGGGTTGGAGGGTTTGGGGTCTGTGAGTTTCTGTATCATTTTCTTTTCATGCGGTGGGAGGGATTGTTGTCTTTCTTTCAAGTACTTCAATGTTTTCTGTATTTTATGGCTATCTGGAGAAGACAAATCAATTGTATTCTGAATACATACTTCGATAATAAAATTAACCTTTGAACCTTTGTTACTCCCTCTACACTATTGTTGTCCATTACTCCCACTACGCCGTCATATACACCAGTAAAATCCATGTATTTGACATTGTTTCCTGCACAGAAGGCTTTTTGTGAATGTGCAGTCCAATTTTAATTTAGAGCTAAGACTAGTATTTTGTAGGAGTGAGAAGCACTCCTTCTCAGCCAGATTGTCATGGGTTGAATTACGTTATGTGCATACAGGTACAACTACCCTCAATATTTTGTTAAAACACATGGAAAATTTCTTAAAGTCCACAAAAATATTTTTTAAAATGAGTGTCATGTTACTATTTGCTGGAACTGGTAATGTGCAAAATTGCAAATGCTATTACTTGAACCAGATTCCAGTCAATAGTGAAGGGACAAAAAAACTGTCATTGAATGCAAATTCTGGCAAATCTATGAATTAATTTTATTGAGAAGTGTAGTATCATCAAAATGCATTCATTCAAGTGTATAAGATTTTTGGATAAATACCCATCTCTCTGATTATTTGGAAGAGAAATCATTGTCCATAGCCAGCTTTCTGGGAAGTTGGATCTGCTTGTTATGTGTTCATAAGGAGTGTAGTAATCATCATCTGCGCCTAAAGAAAAGAGAAAATTAATGGATTTACATATAATCTAACTTTGGAGATCAAGAATAAAAGATCAAAAGCCCAAACAGATATTTGTTACTCAGAATAGGAATGTGAAACATAAAATTCAGAGTTGTCAGCCAAGCAATCCTTGGGTTTCTGAATAGAAACCATAGAAACCATAGAAACTACAACACAGAAACAGGCCTTTTGGCCCTTCTTGGCTGTGCCAAAGCATTTTCTGCCTAGTCCCACTGACCTGCACACGGACCATATCCCTCCATACACCTCCCATCCATGTATCTGTCCAATTTATTCTTAAATGTTACAAAAGAACCCGCATTTACCACCTCGTCTGGCAGCTCATTCCATACTCCCACCACTCTCTGTGTGAAGAAGCCCCCACTAATGTTCCCTTTAAACTTTTCCCCCCTCACCCTTAACCCATGTCCTCTGGTTTTTTTCTCCCCTTGCCTCAGTGGAAAAAGCCTGCTTGCATTCACTCTATCTATACCCATCATAATTTTATATACCTCTATCAAATCTCGCCTCATTCTTCTACGCTCCAGGGAATAAAGTCCTAACCTATTCAACCTTTCTCTGTAACTCAGTTTCTCAAGTCCCGGCAATATCCTTGTAAACCTTCTCTGCACTCTTTCAACCTTATTTATATCCTTCCTGTAATTTGGTGACCAAAACTGAACACAATACTCCAGATTCGGCCTCACCAATGCCTTATACAACCTCATCATAACATTCCAGCTCTTATACTCAATACTTCGATTAATAAAGGCCAATGTACCAAAAGCTCTCTTTATGACCCTATCTACCTGTGACGCCACCTTTAGGGAATTTTGTATCTGTATTCCCAGATCCCTCTGTTCCACTGCACTCCTCGGTGCCTTACCATTAACCCTGTATGTTCTACCTTGGTTTGTCCTTCCAACGTGCAATACCTCACACTTCTCTGTATTAAACTCCATCCGCCATTTTTCAGCCCATTTTTCCAGCTGGTCCAAGTCCCTCTGCAGGCTCTGAAAACCTTCCTCACTGTCTACTACACCTCCAATCTTTGTATCATCAGCAAACTTGCTGATCCAATTTACCACATTATCATCCAGATCATTGATATGGATGACAAATAACAATGGACCCAGCACTGATCCCTGTGGTACACCACTAGTCACTGAGATATTGGTCCCCCTGTGGTTCAAGTATAACCCGTCTCTCTTGTACAGGTCCCACCTGCCCCAGAAGAGGTCCCAATGATCCTGAAATCTGAAACCCTGCCCCCTAAAACCTGCATGAAAGTGGGCATGCAGGTACAGCAGGCGGTGAAAAAGGCGAATGGTATGCTGGCATTTATAGCAAGAGGATTCGAGTACAGGAGCAGGGAGGTACTACTGCAGTTGTACAAGGCCTTGGTGAGACCACACCTGGAGTATTGTGTGCAGTTTTGGTCCCCTAATCTGAGGAAAGACATCCTTGCCATAGAGGGAGTACAAAGAAGGTTCACCAGATTGATTCCTGGGATGGCAGGACTTTCATATGAAGAAAGACTGGATGAACTGGGCTTGTACTCATTGGAATTTAGAAGATTGAGGGGGTATCTGATTGAAACGTATAAAATCCTAAAGGGATTGGACAGGCTAGATGCAGGAAGATTGTTCCCGATGTTGGGGAAGTCCAGAACGAGGGGTCACAGTTTGAGGATAAAGGGGAAGCCTTTTAGGACCGAGATTAGGAAAAACTTCTTCACGCAGAGAGTGGTGAATCTGTGGAATTCTCTGCCACAGGAAACAGTTGAGGCCAGTTCATTGGCTATATTTAAGAGGGAGTTAGATATGGCCTTTGTGACTACGGGGATCGGGGGTATGGAGGGAAGGCTGGGGCAGGGTTCTGAGTTGGATGATCAGCCATGATCATAATAAATGGCGGTGCAGGCTCGAAGGGCTGAATGGCCTACTCCTGCACCTATTTTCTATGTTTCTATGTTTCTACACCAGTTCCTCAGCCACTTGTTCCTCCTCCAGAGCATTCTATTTCTACCCTCACTGGCACCTAGCACAGGTAGCAATCCTGAGATTACCACCCTTAAGGTCCTGCTTTTCAACTTCCTACCAAGCTCTCTATACTCACTGTCCAGGACCTCTTCACTCTTCCTTGCTATGTCATTGGTACCGATGTGCACCACGACATCTGGCTGGTCACCCTCCCACTTCAGAATGTCATGCAATCGATCAGAAACATCCTTGACCCTGGCACCTGGGAGGCCACAAACCATCCTGGATTCTCTGTTCCGACCACAGAACCTTCTATCTGCACCTCTAACTATCGAGTCCCCTATCACTACCGCTCTCCTCTTTCTCCCCCCTCCCTTCTGCACTGCAGAGCCAGACTCAGTGCCAAAGTTCCGGCTACTGCAGCTAGTCCTAGGTAAGTCATCCCCCGCAACAGTATCCAATGCGGTATACTTGTTGTTGAGGGGAATGGCCACAGGGGAACCCTGCTCTGCCTGCCCTTTCCTCTTCCCTCGCCTGACAGTGACTCAATTTCCTGTCCTCTGCTCCTTTGGCGTAACTACCTCCCTGTAGCTACAATCTATAATCTCCTCATTCTCCCGAATGATTCGCAGGTCATCCAGCTCCTGCTCCAGTTCCCTAACGCGGTTTGTCAGGAGCTGCAGCTGGATGCACTTCTTGCAGGAGTCGTTGTCAGGGACACCGGAGGGCTAACCTAACATTTCCCGGGTTATAAACATTCCTCATGACATCCAAATGCAATGGATTGTAACATGTACATTGCATTAAATGATCAGCAAAAGCAAAACTGTGAATTTCTGGTGCTCTGGCTTTCTAACATCCCCAGTCATCACCTCAGCCTCCTGCACACTCCTCATCTAAATGCTCCTAGAATCATGTAACACTGGTCTAAAGTTAGAATAGCAGGTACATGTATCAACCGGTCAGTGCCATCAAAAGTATTTCATGTACAAGCAATTGCCACACAAATTTTAACAATTTTAGCAAGTTAAGAAGAGCTAAGCGTGTCGACCAAGAACTTGCTACTGTGTTTGGAACTTATAATTATGTTCCTTTCACCACTCATTAGGGTGGTTCTAATCATAATCAGTTCCACAGCTTGAACTGATTATGACTGAGACCACAATAATCAATTGGCTTAAATCTAATGTTTTGCTTAGGTTCCAGAGGTACACACCCAGGTGGCTTTGTGATCCATGGATGACAGGCCTGAGGCAGGACATGTGGAATGTACAGTAGGTGTGATCATGAGGGATTGTGGCTGCTGGAATTGGTAAGTGAGTGGATTGATCTGATGTGAGATCTCGAAAGGATCAATAAACTGGGTTGTGAACTTGCAGGAGACTGTGCACAGGTTCAGATTTTGGAGAGACAGCCAGACACAGACCCCAGACAGCAGTAGTCTGGCCGGGCAGTTGGCCTAACAGCAGTAGGCTCAGCTGGCAGTTAGGATGGTTCTTCATGCTCTCCTCCAAGCATTCTGGCAGTAGTCAACCAGGATCTTGGCAGATGAGACCACCACCATTGGCTCCTCTGCAGGGAACAATGGGGTTGGTAGTCATGAAGCACATCAAGGGATGAAATGCCCATGCAGAGAAGGTGTGTAGATTGTGGGACAGGTCAACCCAGTGCAGAGACTTCTTTCATGTGGAAAAGTTAGAGGTGGGGTGAAGTTTCTCCACTTACTGATTGACTCTTTATATGTTGGACTGCAGATGATAGCCAGCGAACAAACTCACTGAAGTGCCGGGGACAGAGCAGAATGCTTGCCAGAAGTGGGCAAAGAACTGTGGGTCAGAATCAGACAGTATTCTGAGGGAAGCCGTGAAAGTGAACTTCATGTTGGAGAACCAGGTCTGCCGTATTAGCAGCTGACAGAATTTTGGAGAGGGCAATGAAGTGAGCTGCCTTGGAGAACCAATTCACCACTGTCATGATTACTGTGGTCCTCACAGACGGTGGCAACCTCATGATGAACTCCATGGCAATGTGGGACCACAGGCGCTGAGGAACCATCAGGGGCCACAGGAGCCCAGAGGGTCACTGGTTGGAGGAATTGTACGAGGCACACTGAAAGCACGTTGCAATGAACTGACATATATCTGTGATCATGGTGGCCCACCAGAACTGACATCATAGAAAATCCAGAGTCTGTCATGCACCTGGAGAGGGGCAAAAAGTGGGTCCACTGGATTGCCTCAGAATGCTTACAGCTCTCAGATATGTCAGCCAGAATAGGTTTGTGCTGTAGAGCCTGGTCCTAGATGATAAGGGAGGATGGAATTATGGGATGAGGGTCAGTCTCCATTTCAGATGGGTCAAACTGTCGTGATGCATGTCCACCTAATTTTCTTGGAGCCAGGTCAGTAGGAGAAGAAGTTGAATTGGTCGAAGAAGAGCTCAGCAAGCCTGACTGTTGAATGGATCTGATTGTTAGCCTAGAGCTGCAAGAGCTTGGTGTTTCAGCCATTGTGTCCATTGATCCAAGTCCCATTTGATCGTGAGTAGGTCTCCATCTCCAACTCCATAATAGTGTTTGAAGAGTTGAACTTAGGCAAGAAGGCATAAGAGTAAGTCCTTTCATATGGTCCTGAGGGAGACAATGGTCCTGGCATCCTATCACGTACATTCACCCCTATCAAAATGAGGCCTCACCAGTGTCTTATAATGTTTCAGCATCACACCCCTGGTCTTGCATTCTGGACTTCTTGAAATAAAGGCCAACATCTCATTTGCCTTCCTCACCACTGACTCAACCTGCAAGTTAATTTTTAGGATGTTCTGCACAAGGACGCCTAAGTTCCTTTGCATCTCAGATTTTTTGGATTTTCTCCCCACTTAGAACATAGTCTGCACATTTACTTCTACTACCAAGGTGCATGACCATGCATTTTCCAATATTGTATTTCATTTGCCACTTTCTTGCACATTCTCCTAATCTGCCTTAAGTCCTTCTGCAGTCTATCCATTTCCTCAATGCTACCTGCCCTTCCAATCTTCTGCAAACTTGCCAACAAATCCATCTATTCCATCAACTAAATCATTGATGTATAGCCGGAAAAGAAGTGGTCCCAACATCGACCCCTGTGGAACACCAGGAGTCACTGGCAGCCAACCAGAAAAGAATCGTTTTATTCCTACTTGCTGTCTCATACCAATCGGGGAATGCTCTGAACAAGCTAGTACCTTTCCTGTAATACTATGGGCTCTTAACTTGGCAAGTAGTCCCATGTGTAACAACTTGTCAAAAGCCCCCTGGAAGTCCAAATATATAATATCCACTATATCCCCTTTAGCAACCCTACATGTAATCTCCACAAGGAATTCCGACAGGTTTGCCAGACAAGATTTTCCCTTAAAGAAACTATGCTGACTTTGTCCTATGTTGTCCTGTGTACTCCATAACCTCATCCTTAAAAATTGACTCCAATATTTTCCCAACCACTGAGGTTAGGTTTATAATTTCCTTTTTGCTGCCTTCCTCCTTTCATAAAGAGTGGAGGGAGATTTGCAATTTTCCAGTCCATAATCCCATAAAACATAGGATAAGAATAAGGACATTTGGCCCATTGAGTATGCTTCGCCATTCAATCATGGCTGATCATTATCCCCTCCTCAACCCCATTCCCTGGCCGTCTCCCTGTAATCTTTAATGCCATGTCCTATCAAGAACCTACCAATCTCTGCCTTAAATACAGCCTCCACAGCTGCCTGTGGTAACAAATTCCACAAATCTACCACCCTTCGGCTAAAGAAATTTCTCTGCATTTCTCTTTTAAATGGATGCCCCTCTATCCTGAAGCTGTACCCTCTTGTCCTGGACTCACCCACCACGGGAAATATCCTTTCCACATCTACTCTGTCCAGGCCTTTCAACATTCAAAAGCTTTCACTGAGATTCTCCCCCTCATCCTTCTAATTTTCAGTGAGTACAGATCCAGAGCCATCAAACGTTCCTCTTATGATAACCCTTTCATTCCTGAAATCATCTTTGTGAACTTTCTCTAAATACTCTCCAATGCTAGCACATTTTTTCTTAGATAAGGAACCCAAAACTGGAGGCAGATGCAATTGGATATTTTAAGAGACCCCTGGATATGTCCATGGAACTATGGGTAACCCGAGGTAATTTCTAAAGTAAGTACACGTTCAGCACAGCATTGTGGGCTGAAAGGCCTGTGTTGTACTGTAGGTTTTCTATATTTCTAGGTTTCTAAAACTGTTCACAACACTCAAGGTGAGGTGTCACCAGTGCCTTATAAAGTCTCAGCATCACATCCCTGCTCTTGTATTCTCGACCTCTTGAAATGAATGTTAATATTTCATTGCCTTCCTCACCAGCAAATCAACCTGCAGGTTAACCTTTAGTGTGTTCTACACCAGGACTTCCAAGTCCCTTTGTATCTTAGATTTTTGGATTTTCTCCCTGTTTAGAAAATAGTCTGCACACTTATTTCTACTACCAAAGTGCATGACCATGTATTTTCCTACAGAGTATCCTATTTGCCACTTACCTGCCCATTCTCCTAATCTGTCTCAATCCTTCTGCAGTCTAGCTGTTTTCTGAACACTACCTGCACTAATCTTTGTATCATTTGTAAATTGGGCAACAAAGCTATCTATTTCTTCATCTAAGTCATTGATATACAGCATAAAATGAAGTGGTCCCAACACCGATCCCTGCAGAACACCAATAGTCACTTGCACCCAACCGGAAAAGGACCTTTTTATTCCCACTCACTGCCTCCTACTAATCAACCACTGCTCTAACCATGCCAGTAACTTTTCTGTAATACCACAGACTCTTAACCTGGTAAGCAGCCTCATGTTTGGCACCTTGTCAAAGGCCTTCTGAAAATCCAAATACACAACGTCTACCGCATCGCCTTTATCTATCCTACCTGTAACTTCCTCAAAGAATTCCAACAGGTTTGTCAGGCAAGATTTTCCCTTAAGGGAACCATGCTGACTGTGTCACCAAATACTCCATAACCTCATCCTTAATAACTGATTCCAACATCTTCCCAACCACTGAGGTCAGGCTAAATGGTCTATAATTTCCTTTCTGCTGCCTTCCTCCTTTCTTAAAGTGTGGACTGATATTTGCAATTTTCCAGTCCTCTGGCACTGTGCCAGAGTCCAATGATTTTTGAAAGATCATTGCTAATGCCTCCACGATCTCTAACACTGCCTCTTTCAGAACCCTAGGGTGCACTTCATCTGGTCCGTATGATTATGCACCCTTCGGTCTTTCAGCTTTTTGAGCACCTTTCCCTTGTAATAGTAACTGCACTCACCCCTCTTCCTTCACACACTCTAACACCTGGCACTCTGCTAGTGTCTTCCACAAAGAAGGCAGTAGCAAAATACTCATATAGTTCATCTGGAATCCCCTTGTCACCCATTATTATTTCTCCAGCTTCATTTTCTAGTGTCCTATATCCACTCTGTACCCAGAAATGAAAGGAACATTTGGTAGCTCTGGATCTGCACTCGCTGGCATAGGCAGTGGTGTGGCACTGTTGGTAAGAGATGGAATTACTTCTTTTCTGCAAGGGTAAAAACACCATTATGGAAATCATATATAGGTCCTCCAAATAGTAGCCAAGCTGTAGGGTTGCAAAGGGAGCTGGAAAGGGAATGTAATAAGGTAAATGCCACAACTGTAATGTGGGATTCAATATGTAAGGGTTGTTGTCGGATTGCAAGAGAAGGAATTTGTTGAATGCCGATGAGATTTTTTACAGCAGCTTCTGCTTGAGCCTACTTGGGGAAAGGCTATCTTTGGGTATTGTGTAATAATCCAGTTTTTATTAGGGAGCTTAAGGTAAAGGAACCCTTAGGAGTTGCTGATCATAACATGCTTGAATTCATATTCATACCTTGGCTGGTTAACAAGATAACATCCCATGGAATTAGAGGAAAGATAGTGGCAAGGATAGAGGAATGACTGACAGGCAGGAGGCAGCAAGTGGGAATAAAGGGAGCCTTTTCTGCCTGACTGCCAGTAACTAGTGGTGTTCCTTAGGGGGTCAGCATTTGTAAAAGTGTCACTAATTTTCACATTGTTTGTCAGTAATTTAGATAACAGAATTAATGCTTTGTGGCAAAGTCTGCAGATGATACAAAGATAGGTGGAAGGGTAGGTAGTGCTGAGGAAGCAATGTGTTTACAGAAGGACAGACAAATTGGAAGAATGGGCAAAATGTGGCAGATGGAATACAGTGTTGGGAAATGTATAATATTGCATTTTGGTAAAAGGAACATTGCAGACTATTATCTAAATGGAGAGAAAATACAAATGTCAGAGTTGTAAAGGGACTTAGGAGTCCTCATGCAAGAATTCTAGAGGTTAATTTATAGGTTGAGTCTGTGGTAGAGAAGGCAAATATAATGTTGGCATTCATTTCAATGGGAATAGAATATAAAATTGAGGAGATAATGCTATGGCTAAGTGCTGTGGCCGCACTTAGAGTATTGTCAACAGTTTTGGGTTCCATATCTCAGAAAGGATGTGTTGTCATTGGAGACAGTCCAGAGGAGATTCACAGGTATGATCCAGGAATGAAGGGGTTAACATATGAGGTTTGACAGCTTTGGGCCTGAACTCACAGGAATTCAGAAGAATGCAGGGGGATCTCATTGAAACCTACTGAACGTTGAAAGGACTAGATTAGGTGGATATGGAGCGGATATTTCCATTGGTGGAGGTATCCAGAACTAGAGGGCACAGCCTCAAAATTGAGGGGTGACCCTTTAGAGATAAGGAGGAATTTATTTAGCCAGACAGTAGTGAATCAGTGGAATGCTCTGCTTCAGACAACTGTGGATGCCGACCATAGGTATATTTAAGGCAAAAATTGATAATTTCCTGATTGGTCAGGGCATCAAAGGTTATGGCAAGAAGGCAGGTGTATGGGGTTGAGTGAGATCCGGGATCAGCCATGATGGAATGGTGGAGCAGATGTACTGATTGGCCTAATTCTGCTCTTATGTCTTATGAGAATGTCGTCAAAGTAGACAAACACATACCTGCGTAGCATATCTCAGAGGATTTTGTTGATGAAGGTTTGGAAAATGGCTAGATGATTGGAAAATCCAAAAAGCAACACCAAGTACTCATATTGGCCAGTGAATATTATGAATGCCATCTTTCACTCATACACCTCACAGATGTGAATCAGATTGTACTCATTCTGTAGATCCAGTTTGGTGATGATCTAGGCCCCGTGCTATGAATAAAGGGAGAGGGCAGCAGTTCTTAATGGTGACTTTTCTGAGTCTATAGTAGTAGATGGGAGGATGGAGAGCCCCATCTTTCTTTTTGACAAAGAAGAATCCTGCACAGCTGTGGGGATTAGGATGGTTGAAAGAAGCCATGCTGTAGTGCTTCGGTGATGTAGTCGTTCATGGCTTGTGTCTCTGGATGGGAGAGGGAGAACAGACAACCTTGGGGATGCATGGTAACAGGGAGGATGTTGATCACACAAAGTGTGCTCTGTGAGGTAGCAGGGTGCTGGCATCTCTTTTGCTAAAGCAATGCCAAGTCATGGTATTCCTGAGGGAGTATGGTGAAGTTGAGGTTTTACTCCATTTGCATGGATTTATGGGGCGAACTCAGCTGAGTTTGCAGGCATGTGGCCTGGAAAGTTGGTCCCCAATTCAGCAATGAACCAGATGACAAGGCGAATTAAGGCTCATGAGTAGAGAGGCCAGAGGTAATCCAACATGAGAGGAGTGTTGGGTAAATCGATCAAGAGAAATTGGATGGATGTGGTTCTTTCTGATGCTCAGGTGCACAGGCCCTATGTATGCTCTGACCATCCAGACCTTAAAGCAAATCCGTCAATGGCAGAAGGGCTGAGAGGTAGGCTCAACACAATCTAGGGTGTTGCCTGGTATACTGAAATTTGCCAGAGACTCCTGTGCATGTAGAGTTGAAGGAATGTGGAGGAAGAAAGACAGAAAGTGTAGGAGCAAGATGATAAGACATGAGAGAATAGGACCAATCAAGTGTGACAATGGAAAAGTGTGTATGAAACTGGAGGAGATGGCAGAGGTACTTAATAAATACTTTGCTTCAGTATTCACTACGGAAAAGGATCTTGGCGATTGTGGGGATGACTTTCAGTGGACTGAAAAGCTTGAGCATGTAGATATTAAGGAAGAGGATGAGGTGGAGCTTTTGAAAAGCATCAAGTTGGATAAGTCACCAGGACCAGACGGGATGTACCCCAGGCTACTGTGAGAAGCTGGGGAGGAGATTGCTGAGCCTCTGGCGCTGATCTTTGCATCATCAATGAGAACGGGAGAGGTTCCGGTGGATTGGAGGGTTGCGAATGTTGTTCATTTATTCAAGAAAGGGAGTAGGGATAGCCCAGGAAATTATAGACCAGTGAGTCTTACTTCAGTGGTCGGTAAGTTGATGGAGAAGATCCTGAGAGGCAGGATTTATGAACACTTGGAGAGGCATAATACGATTAGGAATAGTCAGCATTGCTTTGTCAACAGCAGGTCGTGCCTTACGAGCCTGATTGAATTTTTTGAGGATGTGACTAAACACATTGATGAGGGCAGAGCCATAGATGTAGTGTAGATGGATTTTAGCAAGGTCTTTGATAAGGTACCCCATGTGAGGCTTATTGAGAAAGTAAGGAATCATGGGATCCAAGGGGACATTGCTTTGTGGATCCAGAAATGGCTTACCCACAGAAGGCAAAGAGTGGTTGTAGATGGATTATATTCTGCATGGAGTCCGGTGACCAGTGGTGTGCCTCAGGGATCTGTTCTGGGACCCCTACTCTTTGTCGTTTTGATAAATGACCTAGATGAGGAAGTGGAGAGATGGGTTAGTAAATTTGCTGGTGACACAAAGGTTGGGGGTGTTGTGGATAGTGTACAGGGCTGTCAGAGGTTACAGCGGGACATTGATAGGATGCGAAGCTGAGCAAAGAGGTGGCAGGTGGAGTTCAACCCAGATAAGTGTGAGGTGGTTCATTTTGGTAGGTCAAATATGATGGCAGAATATAGCATTAATAGCCAGACTCCTGGCAGTGTGGAGGATCAGAGGGATCTTGGGGTCTGAGTCCATAGGACACTCAAAGCTGCGGTGCAGGTTGACTCTGTGGTTAAGAAGGCATACAGTGCATTGGCCTTCATCAATCATGGGATTGCGTTTAAGAGCCGAGAGGTAATGTTACAGCTATATAGGACTCTGGTCAGACCCCACTTGGAGTACTGTGCTCAATTCGGGTCACCTCACTATAGAAAGGATGTGGAAACCATAGAAAAGGTACAGAGGAGATTTACAAGGATGTTGCCTGGATTGGGGAGCATGCCCAATAATGAGAATAGGTTGAGTGAACTCGACCTTTTCTCATTGGAGCGATGGAGGACGAGAGGTGACCTGATAGAAGTGTACAAGATAATGAGAGGCATTGATCATGTGGATAGTCAGAGTCTTTTTCCCAGGGCTGAAATGGCTAACATGAGAGTGCATAGTTTTAAGGTGCTTGGAAGTAGGTACAGAGGAGATGTCAGGGTTAAGTTTTTTTACACAGCGAGTGGTGAGTGCGTGGAATGGGCTGCCAGCAGTGTCGGTGGGTCTTTTAAGAGACACCTAGATGGATACATGGAGCTTAGAAAAATAGAGGGCTGTGGGTAAGCCTAGGTAGTTCTAAGGTAAGGACATGTTTGGCACAGCTTTGTGAGCCATAGGGCCTGTATTGTGCTGTTGGTTTTGTATGTTTCTATGTTTCTAAAGTCAGGCTATGGAGCTGGAACAAGGTCCCTCCTCTCTATCTGGTGGTGATGTTTCCTGTTCACAGTGGACATTTGATGCATGGATCACCAACTGTTCCACAGTAAGCACATAAATTGTTTCTCCATCGACACTCACGCTCTTAAGGAAGTTCTGCCGAACTGCATGGATTCTGGAGCTATTGCTGATGAGGGTCCTGCAGCCTGAAATGGTTCTGGAAATGAACTGGGGTTCAAGCTGATGATCTGTAGGGCCATTCCATAAGATGTTTGTCAATACCGAGGGCCAGAGTGATGAGGCTTTCAAGATTCGTGGACATTTCCTGGATAGAGTGCTCATCTTTCAATAGACCATGATGGTAATGGGCCAGCACCACTTCTGCATTCCAGCTGTCCACTGCAAAGGCCCTGAATTCCACAGTGCAATCCAGCGCCATGCATTACCCTTGATGCAGGTAAAGTATCCGATACGCTGCCTCCCTTCCAATTCCCAAATGGTCAAAAACAAAGCATATTTCAGCGGTGAAATCCTCGCATCTGTTGCAAATGGGGGTTGTGTTGTCTCAGTTAGTGGCAGCCCAGGTCAGAGCTCGCCCAGTCAAGAGAGAGACGAGGAAGGCAATCTTAGCTTAGTCTGTTGAATACAGCGATGGTTGGAGCTCAAAGTGTAAGACTCACTGGGACAGGAAGTTGCGGCATCTGGTTCAGGATCCATCTAAGCATTTAGGCACTGAATCTAAGGGAGGATGTTGTCTGTTGCAGATTGCAGTATTGAGTTGGAAGGTCGTCTGATAATGGTGAACAGATGGTCAATGATTTCTTGCTTCTTCTGAATCATATGCTCATGTCAACAGACAATTTCCTTTAGGCACACAAACTCCACTGGGTCAATTGCTGGTTCACACATCCTGTCAAGACATGCAGAAGAGGCTTGCCCCAAACACAGAACAACAGAGATGATTCAGTGGTGAGTGATAACTTTAATTAGAAAGTACAAAATAACAAGCCACAAGGGGCCACAAAACAAGAAGGAACACATTAAATGTAACAGGCGACAAGGTAACTGAATGCTAGGAGCAACTGGTTGAGACAGTTTGATTCAATGGGTGCTCAAGGACTGTGGGTGAGAGCTGGGTTTAAATAGTTGGAAATGAGTGACTTCTGTTAGCAGGGTAGCGATTGGGAGGTGCCTCCCTGTGCACCTGACAAGACCCACATTCAATAAACTAAAACAAAGGAAATTATACCATCTACCTTGCTCGGTAGATGAAAAGAAGAAACCATGAACAGTGAGATAGAAACAAAACATGTTGAAAACACTCGACTCCTACAGATGTAAAATCAGTTAACATTACATATCCATATCCAAAAACTTCCATCAGAATCAGCTGATAAACTGTGTTTCCAGGATTTTTGGATAAAACAGCAACTGACTAGTTTGTGGTGCAGCTGATTTTTATTCACGAAGGCTGAGAGCAAAAGTGCTTCCCCTCTGTTATGCATATGCGGAGCAAGAATGATGACTGAGCAGTAGGTTTAATCATTTTTACTGAGTCACGTGGTACACGTTTGTCAACTTACAGTGCAAGATCAGGTGCTACAGTAGTAGAGCAGTTAGCACGATGCTATTACATCCCAGTGCGTAAGAGTTTGGAGCTCAATTTCAACGCCACCTGCAAGGAATTTGTATGTCTTTTGGGTGAGCACATGGGTTTTCTCCAAGTGTTCCACTTTTCTGCCTCAGTTCAAAGACGTACCAGTTAGTAGGTTAATTGGTCATTGTGCTTTGTCCTGTGATTAGGCTAGGGTTATTTAATAAGTGATTCTTTAAAGTTGTTATAGCCAGAGGTGGTAATGGAGACAAGTTCCCACTACCTATTAAATGCTCCCAATGAAGTGTGCCTTAAATAGCCTCTGAAAACCAGCTTCTGGACTTCACATGTGGCTTAACTTCGAAGCCTAGCGGAACCATTGCTACTGACAGGAGAGGAGCAAAGGTGACGCCTTAAAACCAGTAGCTTTGGGCAAAAGGAGCTCGTCAGCCATTGTTGGCAGATCATCTAGGATAAGGAAAACTCTGATCTCAAATCTTCACTGACTTGCAACTATATCCACTCATGGGAAAGGCTTCTGGAGTAAACCCTGAGGGAAAATTCCCTCCGAGTTTACTCCCTGGGGGAGTAGGAGTCCTTGAGGCAGTCTTACGTTGAGTTCAATGCTGACTGACAACTCCTGCAACACCTTGGGTACGAAACTGTATCAACCTCTGTCATTCCTTTGGGTTCATCAGATGCATAAAGAGGGGGATGCTTGCTACACGGGCAACAGGTTACCCTCCATATCGTACTGCACAGGCTTGCGTATCTAGACAACTAGAATGCAGCATCCATAGTCAACACTGACTGACGGAGGCCTCACTCACTCATTAAATAGGTGGGTTGCTGACTGGTGCAGTCCGTTGGGCCAGAAGGGCCTGTTCTAAATGAAATAAATATAATCAACATGCATAAGGAGGGTCTTCCATGCGTAGCAGGCCCAATTGAATCACTGCATGATCAATCAGGTGCATATGCATTAGCTATATTTGCACAATTTATCCAATAAAGCCCACCCTCCACTAACTTTCATGCCCCATGTAAATTCATAAACCCTCCACACAAGCGGACCATCCCTTCAAACCTTTACCCAACATCCTTACCTCTGCTCACTATCTCAGTTTAGCAACAAAATAACAACCTTGGCCACTCGGCACTACAATAGAATTTGTATGTTTTGGTCGAATTGTGTTATTTCTTGTATAATATTGCATATATTATCTTGTTAATTTGTGATTATCTTGTGTATCTGATGCTATGTCCACGTGATGCTGCAGCAAATTTATCATATGTTTACTTATGTTAATGACAATGAACTCAAATTGTACTTTGACATCCCCGACTGCTAATCCCCATCCCAACGTCCACTAAAACTATTAACTACTTCTCTAAGGCATCCTCCCACCTGAGAAAACCCACCCCCCATTCCTTACACCAATAAAAACCTGAACCACTAACCCTCTATATCCAAGCACATATTTCTGCACAGCTGATCCTCCTGACAACTCACTCCTGCTCTTTCCACTTCATTGATCCTGATCAGCTCTTTCTGGCCTTTCAAACAATGCTTTACATTCAGGCTCAGCTTCTAAACAAACTATCTCATCTTCCAGGCCTGTGTCTTTTGTGATACTAAGGCTTAGTCCATCCCAGATTTATCCCATTTCCTTTCCTTACTCCAGACTGGTAAACATAAAGTGGATGACCTCATATGATACTGAATATCTGAGTGATGGAATCACAACAAACATCATTTGGTCCATCACACAGCCACAATTTATATAGGGCAAAATAATTAAAAGCAGCACTGGGCCCTTTGGCTCTGTGACTGTGCTCTTTTCTTTAATAATTGCTAATTTTGATTTCAACCACAACTCCTCATTTCAGTTTACTTCAAATAAGTTTCATCTCATTGCTTAGGGTTGTATATGGTGACATATACTTCGATGATAACGTTACTTTGAACTTCGAAATCTATTGAATCAATGCTCAATTATTTTTTATTATTAATCAGTCACATTTCTGATTTGCTTTTGATTATTCTAAAGATAAAGCCACTGTTATTGTCATCACAATGTCCTCTCATAAATCATTTCACATT